>NC_043713.1:77920571-78193871 GCF_006229205.1 Suricata suricatta | reverse complement strand
GAGAGGGAAGGGAGGGGAGTGGAGAGGAGGGAAGGGAGAGGAAAGGGCAACAATGTTCAGAAGTGTTGCCTCTTACATGGGTGGTTAAGAGTGAGGGCATAAGGCACGTGTGCATAGAAAAATACCTTTGACTCTCCCTCAGGATGTAGCTTCATTAGGGACCAGTGTCTCAACTCTCCATAAACCCGCCAGAGGCAGTTTTGCTTCCAGCATTAGATCTCTTTCTGTATTGAGAACCAGAAAAAGTAGCTGGCTGTGTTTACGGGGCATGTTGCATGAAAACATGTACTTCAAGCCCAGAAGACCTCAGCATGGGGGCCATTCGTGTATAGGGTGGCACTGGAGCCGGGTCTGAGTGAATGAGGACTGAATGTTTTGGCCTCCATCTTTAGAGCAACTCCAAGTGACCGGTAGACACGACAGCGGGAGACTGTTCTGGTGGCTCAGGGATCTTGTATTCTATCTCCAGCCATCCACATGACCAGTGTTCTGCCAGTGGCCACAAAAGCGTAGTATCCGGTAACAATCGACTGACTGAATGGTAATTTGACTCGCTGCCAGAAACCCACAGGTCTTACACCTTCCCCCTTCTTTTTAACTTTGTGGGTTTGTGTATGTCTGTGTCTGGATGAGGTGAGAAGTATGTTATTCAGGCAAGCCGAAAGTCGTGCGTAGGAAGATTTTTAATTTAGCTTGAGTACCTCCATACTCTGAAAATGACTTTTCTCCACACCCTGCCCCCACCTGAGCATAAAGGAAACGTATATTCATTCCAGAAAATATGAAAAAAGCTGTGTCGGTCAGGGGACTTGATTGTTAGGAAACATGAGCCCAGTACGACTGGCTTAAGCAAAACTTAGTTTATTCGATACAAAGCCTGAATCTCTCAGGATTGGCAGGGTTTTTTGCAAATTAGGTTTAGAAAGGGGGAATGAGTCATGGAAGCTGTGGGGTGGGGGGAGAGCAGAGGTCACAGATACAGCATCCTGGTAGGAAGACTCAGGGTGGCATAAACCAGTGCTCTCTGTAGTTTTTTTATTCCATCATTAAGTAAGTCAGTGTTAGGGGCTGAACTTTGTGTTGAAGCCTAGATTCCCAATATCTTAGAATAGGAGTGTATTTGGAGATAGTCTCCTTAAAGACATAATTTAGTCAAAATATAGTCACTAGGGTGGGCCCTTGTCCAAGCTGACTTGGTGTCCTTTTAAGAAGAGGAGATTTGGACACAGAGAGACACCAAGAATACACACACACACACACACACACACACACACACACACACACAGGAAAAGTCACATGAGTACATAGCAAGATGGCATCCCTTTTCAAGCTAAGGAAAGAGAAATCAGCCCTGAGGGCACCTTGATCTTGGACTTCCAGCAGTGTGAGAAAATGTTTCTGTTGTTTAAGTTCCCTAGTCTGTGGGATCTCATATATGAAATCCCTAGCAATCCAATAAACTGAGGCAGCAAAGTTTTGGGAGAGGACATCCAATTGGCTGGACTGAGATCACAGGACCTTTTCCCAGTTGTGCCTCTTGGTTTCTATAGTGAAAGGCAGACACCTGGGACTGTCTGGTCACTAATGGATTACAAGACAAAGATCATCCTTCAAATAAGATCTGGATGTGGAGCAGACACTGTTGACAGGGGCATCCAGCCTCCTTGATGATCCCCAGTGAGCAGTGATCTTCACTTCTGGCATTCACACCTTTGATAGGTCCCTCCTCTGTTGAATCAGGTCTAATCTGTCTTACCAATAGGTTATGCCAGAGGAAACCATGTCTGGACTCAGAGGTAGGTTATAATAGGTGTTCTGCATCTTCCTTGACCCTCCAGCTTGCTGGCTCTGGCGGAGGTAGTGGCCATGTATTGAGAACACTCAGGCAGCATGTGGAGAGGCCCCCATGGGGGGAAACTGAGGCCTCCTGCCAACAGCCAATGTCACGTTGTCAGTCATGTGAGTGCCCCACTTGGGAGACATATCCTCCAGCCCCCGTCTAGCCTACAGATGAGACCACAGCCCCAGCTGATCAAAGCTGCAACCTCACGAAAAACTCTGAGCCAGAAGCACCCAACCGAGCTATTCCAAATGATTGACCCACAATCATGAGGCAAAGTAAACATTTATTATTGCTTTAAGTAGCTGAGTTTTGGAATGAATTGTGACGTAGTGCTTGGTAACTAAAACAGTGTCCCACCTACCTGACTATTGCAGGTTCATTTATAATGCCTGGGAGTTATGTCTTTCCCCATCCCCAGTAGGGCCTGATGCCAATATTTGACTGGTTCATGAGCACAAGGGCCCTTCTCCTTTTTTCAATGAGGGACTGACTCCATGTTGCAGTTAATCTTCCAGAACGCCTTACAGGCTCAAGCCGGGTCTACACTGCATTTGAAAGCAGCCCATCTTCACTGTGTTTCTTCTTTCCTACCTTACTTCTGTCCCTTGTGTCACTTGCACAAGACTTCTTATGTCAGGTTCTGCTTCTAGGAAAACTGACCTCGGATAGACTGCATCCAGAAAGGAGCAATGGATGCCAAGTAGTCAGAAACAGGATCACGACTAATACAGTCCATCCCTTCACTGGCCCAGCTTGTAATTTTCCCATACACCCACTTTTAAGTGGGCGTATAGTTCCATACACCCACGCATCCACACCTCCCTGTACAAACAGATACACATTTGCCTTCTCCCTGAAGGGAGATGTCACTGGCTGCCTGTATCAGGAGTGTGTGCTTCCTGGATCACCGTTTACTCTTCTGTTCTTTTGTGGCTGGCTTTCGATATGCTGCAACCTAGGAAACGGTCAATTTAACCACTGCCATATACCATAGGAGGAAAAGGGAGAAGAAAGAGAAGCGGAGTTACTTAAAATATATAAATACATTTCTCACACTTGAAAATATAACTGGCTTCTATACCTACTTGCAATGTACAGATGCTCTTTCTAACCGCTGCGCTACTGAGTCTATATTCCCTGTTTGAGATTATTCCCCCCAGCAAGATGACACAAACCCTTATTTCTCAGGGGGTTCAGTCCTCGGTGTCCTTGCATGTAAGGATTTGCCATGGTTTTCCACGAGCTTGGACCACTGGGTGTGGCCACGTGGGCACGTAAGAATCATGAAACATCCCTTGAGTTCCATTCATGCTCATCTGACTCAGGGTGGTGGCAGAATTTCTATTTTCCTTTGATACGGTCATCAGTGCCAGGCTGCCAGCACTATCATAAGGGAGCCACACCTCCCAATTCGGTGGGATCATAATTGAGTTTATTCTTAGAAGCATCTCATGTTAAGATTGAGACACAGAGTTGTTAAAAATCAGCACGAGAAATGGCATCCAAGGAGGGGGGCAGCATGGTGCAGTGGAGTGATCCATGGCTCAAATCCCAGATCTCTACTTATATTTATTCGATGTAGTAAAAATTATTTTTTGAGTCCCTTCTAGATGGGATGCACCATCCTAGTTACCGCCAACAGGGTAGCATTTATACGCCTAGTCCGACATTTTCCTTGTTAGCCATGTGTCCCTTGGCAAGTTATTTCATTTCTCTGGGCCTCATTCTCCTGACCTGCAAAATGGGCTATTAATATCTACCAGGGGAGAGAAATCACTTTGATTTGTCACCAGGAAAATGGGACAATAATGCTTGATTTTGCTGGGAGAATCAAATCAGACTAATGTATAGAGGTCCATTAGTAATGCTACGAAGAGTTACTGACCATCTACTAAGTGCCAGAGATGAGGGTGAGCTCTGGGAACACACCAAATGCATTTCCTTGCCCACTTGGACCCTATACTGAATGAAGTTAGATGTCAAGCAAAAAATAATTGCTGTGATCAGGGTTTCCAAGAGATAGGCAGCCACCATGGCTACTGCCAGAATCCTTCCTTTGTAGCGGCCCTATTGGCTCTCAGGAGCTATTTAAAGACTACCAGGCTTTGGAAAACCTAGAATAGCTACTCTGTTTTGTTGGCTGAGGCCTGAAGAGGAAAGTACCATGTCAGTTCTGGAGCAGAAAGAGTTAAAAGTGAAAAGTTCCTCAAGGAACAAGCACCAGTATGTCCGCTGCCGTGTTGGCTAAGCCCTGTCACTTTGCCATGACTTTAGGTTTATGGAAAAAAAAATAAGCCCTACAGAGAGGAGGAGAGGAAGTCATTTCTCCTACAGCACAGCTGAAAATCCCATCGCTCCACGGAATTTTTTCCCCCTCCTTTAAAGTGCACAGTTTTTGGATGGATTTCACTCCTCTGTCAGCTTCCTTTAGACATTTTATTGTAAGGTGTATTTATGGACTCTGAACCCCACTATACATGGCCAAGCATTAATTCTGTGGTTCTCCGGTTCAAGCTGAGTGTGCCTAGCGTAGCGGCTAGGGTGTGCTATGCAACGTGTCCTATCTACTGGAAAACTCTTTGCTGGATGGACTGTTGCCTGGAGACTCTAGGTCAGTCATAACTTTCTGGAAGCTGTGTCCTGTTGACTTCATCTTGCTTGCAGAAGAAAAAGGTGTCAGTCTGTTTTTCTGCATCCGGGAGTCTGGTTTTGATCTGTCAGGGTAGAAACACATCAGGACTCTCAGGCAATTAATGTTTGAGGAGCACCTGTTAGATGTAAGTCATCGCCTTGGTGTTTTGAATGTCAGATCCTCGAGATATTTAAGAAAGAGGGAGGTGAAGGCATCACGTCCCTTCCCCACTCCCATGAGAAGACGTTATGAATTTGTTCAGCTTCAATCTTTAATTCATTTCCACGGGGATCATGCTTATGAGTTGCTGCAAGTCTCTCGTATCCGCTGAGATGTGTCTGTCTTCTTGTCTGCTGATGGTTTTGCCATTAGTCTCATGAATAGACTCGGCCGAACATTCTTCAGCTCCGGAGTCGGAAGGGATTCTCAGAGCCACCCCGCTGACCCTGTCATGTTGCAACACAGAAACCTTCCAGGGGGCCTTTCACGAGGAGACAGATCACGCAGGGAAACGTTTTCCTTTTCTCTGGCCAACTCATTCGGGAGGGAGGGAGTGCAAACTTTGCATTGTAGTCTGAAGACCGTCCAAGAAAGGGAGTTTCTGTTTTCCTGCTGGTTAGATGTGGTATGCTAGGAGAATGTCGTAAGGAACCAGTGCGCTGCCTCTGTGTCCCGCCTGTCATAAACCCCAAGCAAGCAGTAGGTATATTTATTGAGTATGCAGTTACTGAATCAATGGGAAAAATGAATGAAAGAAGAAAATGCACGAGGGTAGACACATAGAAGATACTCTATAAATATTGAGGCATAAAGTACGAAAGGCATAAGTAAATAAAGTAAATGAAGACACAAATGGGGTGATTTCCAAGATGAAATAACAGGAAATGGCTGAGTCTGAAGACATTTGTGGGGTATCTTCTTGTGGACAATGGTGCCCTTGTTTTCCCACAATTCACAGGGATGGTGACTCTGTTCCCTACCATTGTCCAACATGAGTCATCTCTCCTGACCACTGTTGTCTGGACCTAGAAGGGGACAAATCACAATATCTTCTCCGGGAGGACAGGACTGGAGCTGAGACAGAGTCTTTCTGTCCGTGTTGCATGGACTGTAAATACACTCACGTGGCAACTGTGGGAAATCGCTCTCCCCTCACCGGGGAGGTCAGGAAGAAGGAAAAGATGGTCTGGCCAGAAGCAGAAGAATGAAGACAGAGGTGAGGGAGACAGAGGAAAATCCGAAGAAGAGAAATGGAGAAGTCCCTGGATTCCTGAGATTCTTCTAGTTCCTCCACAGAACCCGAACCTGCATCATTTCCCCAACATTTCCCCTCAAGTAGCGCAAACTCCTTGGAGTCTTACTGCGCATGCCCAGAGACAAGACATTCATGGTCTGTGTGTGCAGGGACCACAGCTGGACTGGTCTGCAGCTCTCTTCTTTCCTCAGGTCCCTTCCCACCTCTCCGTCCCTTGGGACTTAAAGATGGGGGCGGGGGAGGAGCAGAAGAAGGAAGACAAGAAATATGGAACACCTCTGCCCTCATCCCTTTTAGCTCGTTGGAGGGGAGCTGTTATTTGATTTGGTTTCCATTCAGTGCTGAGGTTTGTCTTCTGTGCTTTTAGCCTGGGTTTCGGTTGCTTTATCTTGGCTTCTGGCTGCTGCTGAGGACTGAAGGGTGTCCAGGGCAGGGCTGTGGTATTTGTCCTGGCTGTTACAGCTGCTGGGGAAGGGAGGGGCCCGACCTCAGCCATTTGGGAGTGCATCAGGGGTTTCCTTCCTGGGGTGCCTTGTCCCCTGGGATCAGGACAGAATGCGCCCATGGTAGAGTTTCAGGGAAACCTGACTTAGTCTCCCAGCAGGGCTTTGTGTCATGGGATGGCCACTAGGGATCATGGGAAACAAGTGGTTCTTCTCTCCCCTCTTCTCTCCGGCAAGGGAGGCTGGTGGTTTTGGCTGCCTCGGTGGAAAAACAAATACCCTTCCACAAATAAGTTCTTCTCACAGCCCTGAATTAGTGTTGGCAAAATCGCCTCTGAGTGGGGATTCCACAAAGGCGCAAGCCAACCACACCTTTGAAGAGGGGTGACCTCAAAGCGGTGGGCTGGACGGGCTGGGTGGAACCATGTGGGGACAAAGGGGGGCTGTAAAGTGGCCCTAAGTGGAAATGTTGTCAAAACTGAGAGCTAGGGAGGCACAGAGGGACGAGGTGTCCTGGCTCCTTTCTCTGGATCAGGCCGAATATGTTCATTTCGACCAGTTTCCTACAACAGCCAGCAAATCCATGGCTGTCTGGGCAAAGCACAACGGCCTCAGAAAGTGAGGAGAAAGGAACTTGCTTTGCAAATGAACTTGCAGACCCTAGAGATTGCGCATAAGGGAAAGTTTAAAATAATGGCACTGTGATGGAATCTTTCTCTTCAGCCTGAGCCACGCTTCTTTTTTTATACATTTTTTTAGCATCACTGAAAGCTCGTCCTTTCTCAGAATCACTTCCACCCTTTGGCAGCCTGACCCCCTTGGCTGGCCATTTGCTCCCGTTGCCCTCACCGATCCGCCGGACCTGCCAGTCTGAAGGCTGGGACATGACATCTTTGTACCATGCGTAAACACCCCTCGCCATTAAGAGCTCCATCTAATGAGAAACAGAACCACGGAGGGGAAGCTTCAAAGTGGTTAACGGAAGGAAGTGCCTGGAATGAAATCCGACTTGATGTCCCAATTAATACGGCCCCTAATTCTATTTCCTGCCCTTGCGGGCTTGCGGCTGCCTCCCTGTAATTTCTGTGGGAGACGGAGGCTTGGCTGATGGGGAGGAAGGAACCTGGAAATGGGGCGGCTTCACGGATGACTTGATACGCAGGCAATGGGCATATTAGGACAAATTAGGGAATTAAGGAGGAGGAAAAAAAAGAGACAACGACAGTCAGAGGAAATGTCATCCCAAGTAATAGTATTAATGGAGACGGGGGCTCTGCTGGAGAGGGTGGCTGGAGAAATTGAGAGCTAAGAATGGCCGAACAGTCTTTTCGTTCAGCCTGGGAGAGAGGAGCTGTTTCCAGCCCCCTTCCTTCCTGCCCCTGGACCTCGGGGTAGAAGCAGCCATGTGGGTCTGCTCAGGAGGATAAAGGGCAGGAGTCCAGATCTCAGACAAAAGCCTGTTGAATTTAGGTGAAGGTTTAGGGTGCAAAGAAAGTGACCCGGGAAGACGTGAGCCTGGGAATAGTCCAGTTAGAACAAATGATGGGATCTGGGAGGGCTGTTCAGTCTTTGAAATGATCAGCCCAGGTGGGTCCACTGTTGAGTGGTTCTTGGCAGGCAAGCAGAGCCCACTATGCGTCATCCCTTACAAGGCAGGTGCTTGTGGAGGGCAAAGCACAGCATCACTGATGCCCGGGACAGAGTCTATCAGAGACATCGGGAACCCTAAGAGATGTGGGGACCAGGAGAGCCTCAACTAGTCCATTGGGGGCAATTTGGGCAATCCCTGGGTTGGCTTCCCTGACCCCTGTCTCTCTAGTACTTGGGTCTGTCTGCAGCCCATCCTGCATGGACCTACCTAGTTGTACTTCTAAAATACAGAATCTGTCTTATCACCTCTTTCCTTAAATATCTGGTGGGCATCCCAGTGCCTGTGTGATCGAGTCTGGCCACATTAACATGGCGTTCACAGCCTGTCCTATCCCCACGTGGCTTCCCCTGTGGCCTTGCCACCTTCCACTCTCCTTCTTGACCTCTGCCCTGCCCCACTGTTGCCCCAGCCTGCTGGGCTCTGGTCTCTTATGTGGCTTTGTACATGCACTGCCTTCCTTCGACTTTGCCTCTCTCCCTCTTCTTTGCTCCTGTGTATCAATCCAATCCAAGTTTTAAATTGTTTTAGGTTTATTTTTATTTATTGTGAGAAACAAATATAGAACAAGTTGGGGAGGGAGAGAGAGAGAGGGACACAGAATCCCAAGCAGGCTCTGCACTATCAGCACAGAGCCCGGTGTGGGGTTCAAACTCACAAACTATGAGATTGTGACCTGAGCTGAGATCAAGAGTCAGACGCTTAACCAACTAAGCCACCCAGGTGCCCCCATTAGGCCCATGTTTAAATGGTTTCCCCTTGCTGAAGCCTTTCCAGCATGTAAGTTACCTTCTGTGTTCCTGTGGGACTCTCTTTGGATCCCTGAGTCATCACTCCGTGGCATTGTAAAAATTTGCTTTTTCCTAAGAGAATGTCTCTCCCAAGACACCCAGAGGGCAGGGCCAATGGTGTATGTTTCTCTACATTCACAGTGTCTGACATGACACAGGAACTCAGTAAATGGGGAGGGAGCATGGGATGGAAGAAAGAGGGTGTAGAGAGAACAGGAAACATCTAGAGCTGTGTCACCCATGACATGTGGATATTGTCATTATGGAATACAGCTGTCCAAGTGGACATGAAATGAAACTGAGTTCCCTCTAGAACTTGTTTGGTGTGATCGCATGGGCTGGGCTGCTCCATGTACCTGGGGATTAAGAGCCTATGCTGGAGCCCTTGGTTCAAGACCTTTTGCAATCACTCAGTCATGGGGGAGGTCACGTCCCTCTCAGAGCCTCTGTTCCATCGTCAGTAACATGGGGAAAGGGTGGTCATGAGGCTCAAACAAGGTAAGGCACTTAAAGTTCTCTGCCCAGTGCCTGGTGTATAGTAAGCGATGAACAAAATCTAATATCTGTAGAAGAGTCGAGCCTGGGAACTCTGTCATTCTTTTAGACTGTCTGTGGTTCTCTCTCCTTCTCCTCTTTCTGGTCTCTATCTGCACAGGCCCTGCCCCGTAGTCTGAACTGTTCATTCTTCTCACCGTCAGGATAGACAAGCCGGGGAGTGGCCCCAGCCTTCATGCCAACAGGTCCCGGCATCTTGGTTACTGGGGAACAATGTCACTGCTGTGACAGGATCTGATGCCTGCTACAAACACACCCAAACAAAACCTCCTGCTTACATCATTTGCTTGGGAGGAGAAGCAGCAGTGGAAATTTGTAGGTCGGATGCCTCTGTTCTTCCAATGTGTTTTGTCAGCCTGTGAGGGACAGGAAGACATGAGAAAGTTGCTAAAACCACACTGGGGGGGGGGTCTCTGTCATCAAGATAAACCTTGACCTATTCCACATTCCTTTCATGATGTCCCTAGGATCTGGTGTTCCTGCCTGGAGCAGAAGCCACTAATCCCTTGCCAAACAGCACCTATGTGCAATGGCCAAGTCAGTCTGGGTTGTAATTTCTCCCTAGGAAATCACTGAAGGCAAGGGGAATGGCTCCAAGATCCATGCAGGATGGTATCAGGGTTTGCGAAGGCTTTATCCAAGTCGTTCTCTGAAGGGCTGAACAAAGGGCTGGTGGCACTGAAGACTTGCTCAAGACGAGACCTCTCCATCTGACTCGTCCATGGACGTGATGTGGCCCCATAAGTTTCACTCTTGACAAACTTGGAGCAGGTCCCCAGGTCCTCCTCTTGATGTTTCAGGACATCTGCCAAGTTTTCCTCTCTCCTCCTCCCCCTCCACACCTCCTCCTCCCTCTCCTTCTTCTTCTTCTTCTCCTTCTTCTCCTTCTCCTTCTTTTCCTCCTCCTTTCCCTCCTTCTCCTTTGAACCATTTCATATCCAGGATTTATTTTCAGTCCTTCCTTGGGATTTGAGAAGAGAGTGTCATAATCTCTGTCCCACTGATAAAGAAAAGGAGGCACAAAGATTAAGGCCAAGTGTCAAGGATGCATGATGTGCTACTGAGATTCCTTTGAGAAGTGAAAGTCCTGTCCTGCCCCACCCCACCCCCAGCTCCTAGGAGTGTTGCCAGTCAAACACCTTTAGCTCCCAGCCCTGTGTGGGTCTTGCACTGAGCTGAAGACATCCACCTTGCTTACAATGACATCCTGCACCCAAAGACTGGCACTGCAGGGGGATGAAGGCCTGGCTCCTTGGCCCCAGGAGAAGAGTCTTAATGTCTTCAGAACATCCTGTCTTCAGAACTTGAGGTCAGCGGAGGCCTTTGTTGAGACGGTGTCACAGCTTGACCCTTTCCCTCACCCAACCACAATTGCTTACCTTCTCTTCCATCCCCAGTAAATGTCATGCTCATTAGTCCTTACTCCAGCCTTCGCTTTCCAGGGAACCTGCCACACCAAGGTCACACAGGGTGAAAGGGGAGGAGGTGAGGCTGGAATCCAAGTGCCAAGACACTTGCTGACTCAGAATATGCTTTGCCAATTTCTGCGTACTTGATGAACAAGGTTTATAGGGTCCTAGCCTGCATGGGATCCTGTCTGGAAAAAAACAGATATTGAATTTATAGTCATTTACAGAGGTGAAGGGTCTTAAGAAGAAGAGGTACCAGATGCTAGGGAAGTAAGTAACAATAGCATCCCACCAATCTAGGGAATGATGTAGGGTTTCCTAGAGACAGTTAGGACTGAATTAGGATTATAAGCATAAGTTATCTATGCAAAGAACAACTCATTTGGAAAACTGGATATTGAAGGGGACATGGCATCATGGTGGAACCCACAAGACTATGAGCAAGAATGGAGCCTGGAGAGGGGGTATGGGGCAATGGCGTGGATCACATGGGTAACTGGGAAAGCTCTGGACCCTCTTTGTGATATGTAGCTTTCAAAGATGCCCACATGTAGGACTTCATCTCTAAACACACCTACTGCTCCATTCAGACTTTGAATCTGGGCTGGGCTGGTGGCTTGCCTTAGCTAACAAGAATGTAACAGAAGAGATACTCTGCCAGCTCTGGTCATAGCCCTGAAGAGGCTGGCAGTTTCAGTGTTCTCTCTGAAAACCCATCACTGAGGTGTAAAGAAGCTCACACTACTACTGAATAATGAGATCCCATGTGGAGAATGAAAGGGTGCATGGAGAAGTCTTGGGGAACCAGATATCAGAAAACATCTTCCTGAACCTTCCAGAATAGCCTGAACTCCAGCCAAATGCAGTGAATGAGCCTAGCCAACACCTTGTAGAGCTAAGAACCGCTCAGTTGTGCCTTACTTGGATTCTTGACCCACAGAATTATGAGAAATAACAAGTCATTTGTTTTTTTTCAGTCTCAAAGTTTTGAATTTGTTTGTTACACAGTAGTAGCTGACAGAAACATTTTTTCCCAAGGGGGAACAAATTCCTGGATGCGCATCCATCCCTGCCCATCCCCCAAAGCTCACATTAAGCACCAGGAATTGTGCTAGGCTTTTTGCTATGGGTTTCCACAGTTTATTTCATTTAAATTTCAACAAAGATCCAATGAGGTAATCAGCATTTATGTCCATTTCACAGATAAGACTAAATGAGACTTAGGATGAACGGGACTTGCCCACCATGCACAAGTTAGAAAAATGGTGGACCATGGACTTGAAGATGGGCAGTGTGGCCCTGACACCCACTCTCTATCACCATATGGATTGCTTTGGCATTGGACAGGGTCAGTAAGGTCTGCATAGATCTGTAGGTCCATCTATTCACCACCAGTAGCATTGAGCTAAGACACATTGTCCAGACAGTAAGCCCTGCATCTCAGATACTCCCATAACCACCCAGTGCCTCTCTGGAGACCTGGATCCTCAGGCAATAGAACTAGTCACATAGAACTCAGGATAGGGACAGATAGACCCCATCTTGCCCCTAGGAGACCTGGCTTTTAGCTCAGCTCTTGCCCAGTGACATTGGGCCATGACTCCCTCTCCTGTATGTCTGTTTCTCCATCTGTAAAAGGAGAACAGACTTTTCCAGACCCTTCCAGATTTGTGATATTGGCAAATGACCAAATCTGTTTTACACTTGTATTGTAAATCATCTCATGTTTGTAACTTAAAAATGCTTGTCCAGGCTATAAAATTTGTTAAACAGAAGATCTCATGTGCCAGTTATAGATCCGTTTGAAAGCAAGTATATAATTTTTTAAAAATTGTGTTTATGTTTTCAACTTATTTTTTAGAGACAGAGAGAGACAGCATGAGCAGGGGAGGATCAGAGAGAGAGGGAGGTACAGAATCTGAAGGAGGCTCCAGGCTCTGAGCTAGCTGTCAGCACAGAGCCTGACATGGGGCTCAAACCCACAAACTATGAGATCATGACCTGAGCTAAAGTCGGATGCTCAACTGACTGAGCCACCCAGTCAAGTATATAATTAAAAAAACACTCGCCTCCTTTGCCCCCTAGAATCATGCCCGGTGCTCCTGGGATGTGGCTGCTACTTAGGAGGTTGGGGGTTGGTGATTCACATGGTCTTTTGTCCTTGGCGAGGCTAAGACCCGAGGCAACAAGTGGGTTTCAGGCTTGGATCCCACCAGACTAATTATCACCATGTAAACAAAGGTGCTCTCCAGACCTTCTGTGCCTCACCTGGTTCCACCTTCTCCTGTGGGAGGGGTGGTCAATGAGGCTTCTCGTGCCATTGTGACACCTCATTATGGAATAGGAGACTTCACATTAGAGTGAAAGTCTGGGAGCTTGGGAGAAAGACCTTGGTCAGGGAGGGGGAAACAAGGTGACAAGAGAGAGTTCAGCCCTTCCAACTTGTTGGTAGGAAATTTCTCTTAATCTTTCCTTCTAGCTAGACAATTTCTAGATTTCCTTCTTTAAGTGTCCCTGGTCTGAGGCTTGGCTTCCCAGATACGGAAGAGGTCCAGCTTGAGATTGGGGTAACCATAGTTGAAGAACAAGGCTGCTGGGAGGTCTGTGTTCCACTTCCTCCATCTCTGACTGGGGTCCTGGCACGTTACAGTATGTCTCAGAGCCAGCTGAATAGAGGAGAAAGAACACTGGATTGAGAGAGAATAATAATGCCTAATAATTAACAATAACCACCACTATCATCACCATCACCACCATCAGCATCACCACCACCACCATCATCACCATCACAATTACCACCACCACTACCACCACCACCATCACCATTATCACAACCACCACCACCACCATCATCACCGTCACCATCATCACCATCACCACCATTATCATCACCATCATCACCATTATCATCACCATCATCACCATTATCATTACCATCATCACCATCATCACCACCACTATTATCACCATCACCACCATCACCACCATCATCACCATTATCATCACCATCATCACCATTATCATCACCATCATCACCATTATCATTACCATCATCACCATCATCACCACCACTATTATCACCATCACCACCATCACCATCATCACCACCATCATCACAGATAACATTCCCTAGGTGCCTATACTCTTGACTTAACTCATCCGACCCATCCCCAACCCAGCACCATATGAAGTAGATCTACTTTTTTCTCCTTTTTATGGATGAAGAAACTAAGATTTAAGGAGAATAGGCCACTTGTTCAAGATTTCACCCTCTGTAAGGGACAGGGGTGAGATGCCAAAATCCCTTCCTCTCCGAACATTGGTGGTCCATTCTGTAAAATGAGGGCATGGGACCAGATTGATGGCAGTTCAGGGATTCTGTTTTTCAGTCTTAGACTCATCCTTCCAGTGAGATGAGTCAGAAAGCCTGACACATAAGAGAGAGGTAGGTGGGATTGCTGGGCTGATGCAGAGTGGAGAGGAGCGAGCTCAAAGTCATGCTAACAGAGTCGACCCTTGCTTTGCTGAGAACCCCCTGGAGAAACTTCCAGATCCTGTAGACTTTGCAAACCAGAGTGACAAGAGCTTCTCCCAAGGTGCTTTCTGGCTTTGTTGTTTTCTATTTCTGAGCATCCATTCTCTGGAAACCTCAGAGCCCTGCGGACGGTTTGAGGTACGGTCCTTGGTGCTGCTGCAGGGTTGGCAAATATCCTTGATTGAGATTTATTCCAGTGTTTCTTTCTTCAACATCTGGGGACCCCTGTCTGTGCACCTACCTTGAGACTGAGTAGAAGGAACAGGAGGAGCAAAGAGTTGCCATTGCCCCCTTCTAAGATGCTGTACCTTTTGGGGAAAAGGGAGTGGGGACACAGTTAAGCTCACTGGCAGTTACAATGCTGAGTGATAGGCATTTTCTCAGGAATGAGCATGGCGCACTGAGAGATGGAGCTTTTAATTCAGACCCAGAGTTTCGGAAGGCTTTCTGACAGGACAAGGTGGGACATAGAAGGAGCAAAGGGGAGTGGGGGGCAGGGGGCAAGAACAGCCTGAAAGAAGGAGACCCTGTGGAAGGCTGCAGGAGAGAGGCATTGAGGGCCATACTCTATGGTAGGAGTGGGAATGTGCGCAGGGTCAGCTAGTTCTTTTATGACCGCTCCCCAGCCCCCTACCCCCCCTACCCCTGCCTGCAAAGCTTTACCTACTCCACCTTGGGCACAGTGAGGAGTAGAGGGGTGAAAGGTAGAGGTTTGGCAATTCCTGGGCACTTGGCTGAATATGTTGCAAGAACCCACGGAGGATGACTGTTTCCAAGAAGCTTGGCTCTTGGCCTCTTAATAAAAACAAGAAACAGGAAACTGCTACCTGTATTTACTGCAACGTGGACATTTTCAGAGGGAAGAATGGTACGTTTTTGCTGTTCATTGCCTCTGTTGGGAGATGTTGGCCCAAACTCTTCAAATCTCTTGCCACCCACTTCTCTCTACCTGTGTCCAGTTCTCCAGCTGTCTCTGTGACTCACTCTTTATAAGGTGGGTCCCCTGCCTTCCGCTCTCTGGTGACACATCATGACTGAAAACTAGGTCTCAAAGGGCATGATGGCAAACCAGAAAGGTAAGGGGTACACAAGAAAGTGATTACCCAAAGCATGCCTCATAAAAACTCAGCCGTGAAACTTGAATCCAGAGTACTGCTTGGAAGACTCCTGAGAGTCTGACCTGGTGGCCATCCTCGCCTGGACACGTCATGAGTGTGGACAGTGAAAGCCCATGCCTGGGTGCCAGAGAGAGCCAGCTTGCCCCAAACTCTATTTCACCTGATATCCATATCACCACACTAACTTTCTTTTCTGTTAAGGTTTACCTAGAATATCTTTTTTTCTTGGGGGCACCTGGGTGGCTCAGTTGGTTAAGCATCCAACTTCAGCTTCATAGCTCATGAGTTCGAGCCTGCTTTGGGTTCTGTGCTGACAGCTCAGAGCCTGGAGCCTGCTTCCAATTCTGTGTCCCCTTCCCCAGCTTGCACTCTGTCTCTTTCTTTCTCAAAAAATAAGTGAACATTAAAAAAATTTTTTAAGGATATCTTTTTTCTAGTCTTTGATGTTCTACTTTTGTGTTCATGTATGCATGCCTTGGAAAATAGCACACAGCTGGTTTTTAAAAAAAATTAATCCATTCCTAAGGTCCCTGTCTTTTAACTAAAGAGTTTAATCCCATTATGTTAATGTGATTACAGATTAGTTTGGATTTATTTCTATATCTGATTCTAAGATCTCTACTTGAGTTTCTGGGTGGCTCACTTATTTAAGTGTCTGACTTCAGCTCAGGTCATCATCTCAACGTTTGTGGGTTTGAGTCCCACATCAGGCTCTGTACTGACAGCTCAGAGCCTGGAGCCTGCTTTGCATTCTGTGTCTCCCTCTCTCTGTCCCTCTCCTGCTCATGCTCTCTCTCTCAAAGAATAAATAAACATTAAAAACATTTAAAAATATTTCTACCTACCATATTTTAATGTATATATTTTTATTTTTGCCCATGCTTCTTTCTTTATCGCTCTTGTATTACATAGGATTTTCTTGACCTCCTCTGTACCCATCTTTTTTCCTCTCCTTGTTTAGAAGCTGTATGTTTTTTTTCCTGTTCTTTAAATGTGTATATTAAATTCTTCCTATGCATATGACTAATTACCGTAGTCAATCTAATAATTGATCTGGCCTCCTCTTGAACAAAATAAAGCTGTCAGAGCATGTAACCTCCAACATTTTCTCCTTTTGGCATTCACATTGTTTTTTTGTAAGCCAGACTAGAGTCCCAACACCCCCCCCCCCCATCTCTCTCTCTCTGTTATGTGGTCAGTAATTTCACCTCCCCGATTCTCGGATTCTTCATCTGAAAAAAGGTGGGAGGCACAAATCTTCCCTGGAGAGTCATTGGATGGCTGGAAACCACCCAGGGGCGGTGGACATGTTCTACCTGTTTGTTGATCCCTACATCTAGAAGTTGGGGAAGTCGGAGAATTGTTGCAGTGGCCTTGAAGGACATCAGGTCCCTTCCCTTCGATATTTGGCCATTGTTGCTTCCTCTGATCATAAGTGCATGCGGGACCTCACCGTCCATCAGAGTGGTGTTGTCTGCTGGGCTCATGGGGACCTTAATCCCCACCTGCTCTGCCTCCATTCTTCTCTCTCTGTTTCTTTGTTCCCGTCCTTTTCTTCTGTCTTGAGCCCTGACCCCAGCGGTGTCTCTCCCACCTCCTGCTTGTAATGGGTAGAGTTTCTGCCTCCCTCCAACTTTCTCTGTGTCTCCATGTCCTCCATTCTATCTTTCTCTGGGTCTCTGGCTCCCATCTGTGTCCAGGTCTCTCCACCATCCTCCTGCTACCCATATCTCTGACTCTCTCACCTCCTTTGGGTGTCTCTCTCCCACCTACTTCTCTGAACCCAACAGAGACTCCATCCTGCTTCCTCCCCGGTCTGCCTCCCTCCGCCTCTGCCTCCACCGCGGACCACCACCTTCTCGACTTCCCCCCTCAAGCATCTTCCTGCCCATGCCTGTGTTCACCTCTCAGCTCTGGACCTCTCCCCCACCCCCCGCCTCTGCACCCCCCACTCCATTTCTCTAGGCTGCACTGTCACTTCCATCCCTGTCTCACCACACAGCCTGCACATGAGGCCAGGCCCCCACCCGGGGTCTCTGGGCTCCAGGAAGCCGGCCAGAGACTGTACAGGCTACGCCGTAACTCAGGAACTCCGCCAGCAATCATTTCATTAAGCAGGAATGGCGTTCCCATTACCAGATAGCAGGTCTGCTCGGTCCCCACCAGGGCCCCTTCCCCACCCCAAAGCCCCTCACAGCTTCCTGCTCCGAGCAGCCACACAAGGCCTCATTCTAATCCTCTGACTTGTCTGTTTAGTGTCTCTGCAGAGGGGAAAGGAGCAGAAAAGTAGCATGTCTTTTACTTTTATTTGCCCTCCTTTTTTCCTTCCTCCAGATATCCCCCTGGGGCACCGGCCTAGAACAGAGCAACAAATATTTACTAATTCCATTAACAGAAGAGGTTTTTTTTTTTTTCTTTCCAAGAGAATATCTGAGGCCCCAAGTTCATGGTGAACCTCCTCCCCCGCGTGGCCCCCTCCTCCCTCCACACGCCCAGGACTTATATATAGTTCACTCAGTGCCATTTCCCCAATTTTTTCTGAAGTTCAAGACAAGTTGAAGGGTCAAAAAGGCAAAGGGTGTTTTAGAAGTTTAGCAGACAGCTTTTGGTACAAGAAAGCAAAGGGGCGTGCGCGGGAGAGAGGGAGAGAAGGCAAGGACGCAGGAATCTGGCTCACATTAAGCTGGAAAGTTCCAACCATTGATTCGGTCTGGAATTATCCTTTTCCTCACCACTCCCCACCCGCCACCGCTTTTAAATCACAATACATGGTTTATTCATGTTTTTTTTTTTTAAATAACAACTTAAAGTTACACTTTGGTTCACTTGGCCACGAAAATCCTTCCTTTTTTCTTTCCTTCGTGTCTTGCAGGTAGGACAGAGAAGGAGGGGAAGGTGGGGATGATAGACTTCCAAGGCAGGGGGTCCTGCTGCCAGGCCCGCGTGATGTCTTTGCTCCATGGCCATCTGCTAGGGACAATCAAGGACACATCCTCACGAGGAGAGAGTCGGTCTGAAATGGCAGTTTCGGGGGAGAGGAGAAAAAGCCTCGTAAGGTCGTGCTGACAGACGTCACACAGGGGACGGGTGCGGTGATGGCGTTAGTGTCCCAGGGCTGACCCTACCAGTCTCCGCAAACCAGATGGCTAGAGGCAACAGAGATGCATTCCACATGGTTCTGGAAGCCACAAGTCCAAAGTCAAGGTGTGGGCTGGGCAGCGCTCCCCACAGAGGCTCTTTGGAAAGAATCAACTCTCCCAGCTTCCGGGAGCCCCATGGTGCAGGGCTCGAACTCATGAACCATGAGCTCATGACCTGAGCTGAATTAAGAGTTGGATGCATAACCGACTGAGCCATCCAGGCGCCCCCCGATCCTCAGTTTTCTAAGGAAGAAAGAGGGCAGCCAGCCCTCAGGCTCAGAACTTTTAGCAGACACCTGCACCCAGTGTTGCTATGTCTGACCCGTGTGACCGTCTATTTATGAATATAGTTACTGGTCTTTATGGACATAGAACTTCCTTTTGGATTAAACTGAAATCTGAGCCAACAACAGGAGGCTGAGTTGGGAAGAATGTCGCGTAAAGAAATAATACAAAGGGATACCCAGACATGAGTGGCTGCGCAGGCGAGGGGAGGCTGGGAAATGCTGGTGTGCTGACTGCTTGCTGCTGTTCATGGGAGCCCAGGCAGGTTTACCAGGAAGAGGGTCTTAGAGGTTCCAGTGTCCTGGGGTTTGTTGATTTCTCCTTGAGCTCAAGATGCCTGTGTTTTCGTTTGGAGAGAAAACCCAAACGAACCCCAGACCGAACAAGGAAACTTGAAGAATCAACCTCTCCTGCCACCCTGCTTCTGTTTTCTGGATGAAGACATGAAGGCTCTGCAAGGAACAAGAAAAGGATTGTCCAAGGTCACCCCCGTGACTCCCCATATGTTGAGCGGTTACTATTTATGGGGCAGCTGCAGACACAGAGTCTTCCGTACATGAGTTATTGTGTTAAGTCCTCACAGTGGCACTGTGAGATTGCTGGAATCTTACTGGGGAGGAAACTGAGGCTCAGAGAGGTTCGGAGCTTGTCTGAATGACAGAGCCGATAGGAAGAGGAGCTGGGATTCCCCCCCACATCTGGCTGACCCTCCATCTGGTGTTTTTAGCAGAGCAGCCCACAGCCTTCTCCCTACTCACAAATGCCTGTGTGCCCTTGCCGCCTGTGCGCGTGTGTGTGCGCGCGCACACACACACACACACACACACACGTGTGTGCGCGGCAGTTCTTTGGGTGAGGACATTCAGGCCTTGGCTGTTTCTGCAGCCCCTACACTCACATACCTCATCCAACTGACATTTCCCTGCTGGGTCCGCTTGCAAATCCTTGCCGGTGACAATGTGTTTCTGGCTCCTTCTGAAGGGAATGAGTGCGAGGGAGATGTCCCTCCTTGGAGGAAGAAAGAAAGAGGCTGTGTGCAGGGAGAGGCCTTGAGCCCATGGCTGCCGGGTCATTTCTGTCTATTCTGGAAGTTCCTGGATATTAGAAGACAACTGGATGGAGCCAACTGTTTGACTCCTTGTCCCCCGCGACCCAAACAACCAGATGTTGGACACCATCAAGGACGCCAGGAGTGCCCTTCCTCTGATCCATTAGCTGTTGGGTGCCTCCATTGCTCGACTCCTGGAGGTTCTTGTTAAGAAATGTGAACTACAAACTCCTTATTCCCATCCACTGTGGGCCCACACGGCATGTTTTTCATACCATTTTTTGGAGTTTGCATACTCTCTAAAGCTCTTTTTTTTTTTTTTTTTGAGAGACCTAGAGAAACAGCACAAGCAGGGGAGGATCAGAGAGAGAAGGAGATACAGAATCTGAAGCAGGCTCCAGGCTCTGAACTAGCTGTCAGCACAGAGCCCAATACGGAGCTTGAACCCATGAACCATGAGATTGTGACCTGAGCCGAAGCCAGACACTCAACTGACTGAGCCTCCCAGGTGCCCATCCAAAGCTCTTTTCTGAGTTTCACTTTAAGATCCCTTTCTCCCTCTCCATCCGCCAATCAGAATAGGAATATCCCTGGATATCCCCACACATGATTCCCTCAACTCGCAGATGGGGAAACTGAGACCCAAGACCCACAAGTGTCAGGGCTCAGAAGTCCCAGGCATGGTTAGGGTCGGAGCTGTGGTTTGGATGTTGTGCCTTTTCTACTGTTTCTCCTTCTCCCTGAAAGTACTTCTGAACCGACTTAAGCAGTCCTGGGAGAAAGCCTATGGGACTCCAGGGTGCAGGGACTAAAGTGTCCTAAGGCTCGAATCTCAGCTCAACCATGTATAGGCCAGGAAGCCTTGAGTACCTGACTTACCTTCTCTGAGCCTCGGTTTTCTCATCGATAAAATGGGAAGAATATGAGGACCTTCTTCAGAGAGTTATACTGAGGATCAAAATAGAATCCAGGGAGAGTTTTGAAATAGTGCCTGGCACACAGCACGCGTCCGGTGAATAGTAGGTACTATTAACAGCAGTGCAGAGGAAAGTCCTCTTGCTCTACAGACGCCGTCTACAGGGGCCACCCCGCCTCACTCTGAGCCAGAGGACCTCCTACCCCAGGCTCGAATTCATTTTGGTGCAGGGGTAGTAGGACTGAGAGGTGCTTAGAGCAGAAGTGCCTGGATCTTCTGATTTTTAGGGAAAGAAATGAACACCTGGAGAAATTAAGTGATTCTTCTGAAGGTCCCAGAGCTACTTAAAGCCAAGGCCAGGTATGCATCCCCACCGACCCCCCTGCTGCTTGGGAGCATCCCCCCAACCTGCAAGTAATTCTCAAGTGCAGACACTGGCTGCCAGGGTGCTGAAGGGGTTAACTCTGAACCCTGAGGCTAGCTACAGCCAGCTTCCTACGTTCAGAATTTCATTTGCAAAACAAACAAGATACCCTCTAATAATTCCCAGGCCTTTTTCTTAGTGGCTAAAATGCGGATTTTACTGGATTTTGCTGGAAGCAGATGAAAGCGGCACGTGACACTCATTCATTCATTCACCAGGTGATCACCCAACTCAAGCCTTTATCGGTGAATACAGACACTCAGACCCTCCCAACCCTTGAGAAGTGGACAGCGTTCTTCTAGCACGCTCAGACCTACTCCAGCAGAGAGGTCTGCACGAACGTTCTCAGACAAGAGCTAGAAGCAGGGAGGCATTGGATAACTAAATACCGGTGCAAGAGAAACAGAGGAATCTTTCGGGCACAGATCCTACCATGAGCTGCAAGTTTACCATGAGCCAGGCTTCAACCTACACAACATTGTAATTACTCTCTCAGGCTGGCCTTGCAACTGATCGATGTGGTGTTGTGAGCCATCCCTTTCATCCCAGGTGAGGGAGGTAACACCACTACAGGGTCAGAGACCCATTGGTAGTGAGCCTCTGGAGAACAGGGCTTGTGCCCAGACTTGGGGTCTCCAGAGCTCAAGCCCTTTCCTTCTACTTCATCAATGTTTCTTCTCGTTGGGCACATGAAACATGGGACAAGGGGGAGACTTGCGTCCACAATGAATTTCCACAACAACCAGTATCTGGAGGAAACCCAGATTCCAGGGTTACAGCCACTTTAAATTACAATACGAATGCCCTTGCATGTCTGGGATTTGGGAAGAAGGGGGCGAGAAAATGCTCAGCTTTCCTTTATTCTGAGCAAATCGTGTCCCTCACAAATGTGGCTGATGTTGAGGATGGCCTACGTACGTAGCATCCATGCCCCTGATTTTGCTCTCAGATCCTTCAATTAAGCAACCCACAATCGACGTGCTATGTGAGAAAGAAATCTCTTGGTGACAGATTAGGCTACAGAGATTTGGAGGTTGGCTGCGACCCACCTTCTCCCGACAGAAACGAGTCCCCATTGGTTTGATGGACACATCTGGGGATCCTCTCCACAAACTCTTAAGCATCCCAGAGGTGCCTTCTCGGCTTCTCTTACCTCTTGCTTCTGGCAGACAGAATGGGAGAGGAAGCATGAGCTGTGACAGCCCTGAGCCTCACCTCTCCATCACCAAGCTCCGCCTCCTGGTCTCCTTGGAACTTTATCCTGGGTTTTTACTGTGGAGCCTGTTAGGGAGGGTTCAGTTCCTCAGGGAGAGAGGAGAACCTTGAGTTCCTTCGGTGGCGCACTCAATTAAAGGCATCCCCTGTGGAGGTCCTGGGGTAGCCAATCTTGTAGCTTTTTGATTCTCATATGAGAAAGCCCATGAGAAGGACTTCCCTGGCTCACTCCCTAGATCAGGGCTTTCCAGATGCAGCAGCACAGGTACCCAGAGCATTTCCTCCCACTGACCCTGACATTGGGTCGTGTCTGAGGCAACTGGCCTGACCTCCTGCCCCTTTCCCTATGATATGTTCTCCTTTTGGACCCCTGTGCACTTTTTTGCCAGTTGACCTTGCTAGAGACCCCCACCCCCACCCCAGCCTGTGAGAACATACTTTTCCTATCTCAGCAACTTAGTAGGGGAAGAAAACACAGCTATATCAGTTACTTTGCAAAATGCATATAGAGGGGTCCTTGGGTCGATCAGTTGGTTGAGCCACAGACTCTTGATTTCGGCTCAGGTCATGATCTCACAATTTGTGAGATTGAGCCCCGAGTTGGGCTCTGCACTGACAGCTAAAGCTTGCTTGGGGTTCCTCTCTCCCTCTCTCTCTGCCTCATGTGCACATGCTAGTTTTACTTTTCTGAGCTGCCTCAGTTGGGCCATCCTCCATGAACCGGTGTTTTTCTGGGCCATCGTATGGTGATGGCCCCTGGTCTGTTGTCTCTCCATGATTTCACTCAGAGGAATAAGAGAGTAGGCTGCTTCTGGACACTCTGCTAAAAGATCAAAGAACATTCATAGGAACCCCCCCCCCCCACACTCCAGCAAACCTCTTCTTGCATCTCGTTGTCCAGAAGAGATCAGATGACCATTCCAGTGGCCATTACTCAGAGGACAATCAAGTTACTCTTAGATGGTGGAGTGCTGGAGCTGGGAAGGGGGTCGCCTTGCCTGGAGGAACCCAGGCTGGGTGGTGGCGGGTGGACACATGGACAACTGTGAGATTCTATTAGGAAGAAGAATGGAGAAGCAGATGCTGGTGAGGCCACCAACCGTGATTTTTCCAGAGCCTTCCTCTCTATTTTCCCAGGAGTCTTCTTTATCCCAGTATGATTGTACGGATGTTAATGGAGGGGGTAGCTTGGTGGCAGTGTCCTCTAACCCAACACAGACCTAACACAGATGGTCATTTTAGGAGATGAACACATCTGACTCTGCCCACCAGCAGTGTAGACCCCAGGATCTGGTCAAGGCGAAGTCATTTGGTTCTCTTTTCTCAACCACAGCTTTCTATTTTCTTCTGTGATCAAGGTCAAGGTCAATTTGATGACCACCCTGCTTGTGCTGGTCGAGTCTTATAGGAGAAGCAGATGCAAAGAGGGAGTGAGAGAAATGCAAAAGATTCATTGGAGGTTGATGCCCCCTGGAAAAGACAAAGGGAGAAAGAAACGGGTTCGGGTAGGAAGAGCCTCAGACCACAATGAAGATCAGAGAAAGTCCCAGCCAATGCCATGCAGAAGTCCAGAGCAAAGACAATCCAGAAGTGAGAGACCTCACTCAGTCATTGGCTGGGACATCTCAAGGAGCATGTGGCTTTGACTTCAAAGCTGGGCTGGGTCCCCAAGGTGCTGCAGCAGAGGGCTGTCCACCAACTGCCCTTCCTACAGCTGAGTGGTAAATTCTCAAAGGGAGATCTGAGCATCACATCTTCGCGGCTACCATGTCCTTTGACACCTACCATGGACTAGGTGTTGTATTAGGTCCTGAGAGGGGGAAGGGAAGATAATACCTGACCCCTCCCTCACATCACCTACATGGCTTAGTATTGTCATTCCTCGATTTGCAAACAGAATTGGGTCTAACGTGTCCTTTTTTGGCTAAAAAGTCCTCAGAAATAGCCATTCATTCCCATCACAACTCCTGTAAATTCCGCAGCATTCTTGTTCATGGAGAAGTCAGTCCAAGCAATAAGTGGGTAACACATTCTATGGGTCATAATTTTGTGCCACAGATAGCTGTAAAATCTGTTACTATACTAATAATTTGTGAAAACAAAAAAAACAAAACAAAACAAAAAAAACCCCTGCAAGAACTTGTTGGCAGCTGTGGCCCCTACACTTACCATTTAGTCAGCTGTTTGCAAGCCCTGCAAATGTGTGAATATTGTATTCACTCGAGACATTTGCTCGAGAGTCCTTATTTTCAGGTTTGATGGTGTATCACAGTGCAGACACTTGGTATGTGAAAATGTGTCAGATGGATGTCTCTAGAAAGTGGCTCCCAGAACAAAAGGCCAGGACGGTGATGATGGCTGGACTTCCGGTTATCGATTGCTGCTTAATAAGCTACCCTAAGCTTGGTGCCTGAGGTTATGAACCTTTGTATTATGCCCATGGATTCTGTGGGTCAGGAAACGGTCAGCACACAACTCTGATCTCTGAGTGTGTTTCAGTGGGGAGATTCTTGGAGGCTGGGGGCTTGAAGCATTTGGAGGCTCCTCCAATCATGTGATGGATACCAGAGTTTGGCTGGGACTCTCCACCAGACAACCTCATGTAGCTTGGACTTCCTCACAGCATGGTGGCCTCGGGACAGACTTCTCTTTTCCTGGTCTGGGCGTCCAGTGTCCTGGCGAACAAGGTAGAGACTGTATGGTCTTTTATGACCTAGCCTTGGAAGGCAGAGAGCATCATTTCTCCCATTTGCTCTTGCCCAAAGAAGTCAAGCCCACCCAGATTCAAGGGGATGGGACACAGACCCCCACCTCTTGATGGGAGCAGGGTCAAAAAAAGAGGCTCATTCATTTTTTAAAATTTATTTATTTATTTATTTAGTTAGTTATTTTTCATGTATTTGTTTGTAATTTTATTTTTATTATTTTTAAAGTTTAATTTACTTTTCAAATTTACAGCCAAGTTAGTTAGCATCTAGTGCAACAATGATTTCAGGGGTAGATTCCTTACTACCCATGAACCATTGAGCCCATGCCCCACCCCCCACAACCCCTCCAGCAACCCTCTATTTGTCCTCTATGTTTAAGAGTCTCTTATGTTTTGTCCCCCTCCCTGTTTTTATATTATTTTGGCTTCCCTTCCCTATGTTCCTCTTTTTGTTTTTTTTTTAAATGAGTATTGTCTCTTAAAATTTTTTTTAAATGTTTTTATTTATTTTTGAGACAGAGAGAGACAGAGCATGAGCGGGGGAGGGGCAGAGAGAGAGGGAGACACAGAATTGGAAGCAGGCTCCAGGCTCTGAGCTGTCAGCACAGGGCCTGATGCGGGGCTCCAACCCACGGACCATGAGATCATGACCTGAGCCAAAGTTGGAGGCTTAGCCGACTGAGCCACCCAGGAGCCCCATGTTCCTCTTTTTGTATCTGAAAGTCTTCATATGAATGAAGTCATATGATATTTGTCTTTCTCTGACTTATTTCACTTAGCATAATCCCCTCTAGTTCCATCCACAGAGTTGCAAATGGCAAGCTTTCATTCTTTTTGGTTGCCAAGTAATACTCCGTTGTATATATACACCACATCTTCTTTATCCATTCATCCGTCAATGGACATTTGGGCTCTTTCCATACTTTGGTGATTGTCAGTAGTGCTTCTATAAACATCAGGGTGCATGTTCCCCTTCGAAACAGCATACCTGTATCCTCTGGATAAATTACAATAGCCTGGTCATGGGGTAGTCCTACTTTTAATTTTTTGGAGGAACCTCCATACTATTTTCCAGAGTGGCTGCACCAGTTTGCATTCTAAAAAATGTGTGGTTCATTTAAAGAACTATCACAATTGGTGACGAGTTATCACTAGCTATGTGCCAGGTCTGGTGGTAAGCTATTGTGCATGTATTTTTCACAATAACCTTATGAATTGGATGTTATAATCTTTGTTTTTATTTTAAGTTTTCTTATTTATTTTAAGAGCAAGAGAAAAAGAGGGAGAGAAAGAGCAGGAGAGGGGTGGACAGAGAGGGGGAGAGAGAGAGTCCCAAGTATGCTTCACGTCCAGCTCAGAGCTCAATGTCACAGTTGTGAGATCATGACCTGAGCTGAAACCAAGAGTCAGATGCTTAACTGGCTGAGCCACCCCGGAGCCCCTCCATCTTTGTTTTATAGCGACGTTTAGGTGATTTGCCCGAAGTCCCACAACTAGAAAGAGACATACCCATGGTGAATGCCCAGATCTGTCAGAAGCTATACGTTTTCACACTAGTCATAATTTCTTGTCCAAACGTCACCTCATCCCTAACCCTTATGCCTGGACTGGTATGGGGAGACAAGGCAATTGAGAGACGTTTAAAGGTGAATTAAAAGTATTTTTTTGCTTGTAATTTTTTAAAAAGATACTGTCAGTATTATTTCTCATTCATATCCAAATTCCGGAGCTGAAAACTACACCCATGAGGCCAAGTCAGAATGTCCCACTGCTTCTTCATGGGTGGAGCTGCCCGTCTTCCATGCTCAGCTCCTGAGGACAAATGATAGTGTGGTTAAGGGGGCTCCCACGGGGTGAGAATGGGGCTGGCAGGCAAGAATATGAGGCTCAGCCCCCGGGGTGTTCTCCATGTATCTGCCTGCAGGGGTGGGCTGTGTGTGTCCCTGTGGTGGGCGGGACCAGGCACACTGTCTAGCCCTGGTGGACAAGGGGTCCCAACCGGAAAAGATGATGATGTCATTGAGGAGAGAGCTGATGCCGTGGTCTTGACAGGTGGTGTGAGAGGGTCCAGCAATGAGTGGAGACGGCTAATCAACTGTCCACACCCTGGGAGGACCCAGGCATTTCACCTGCAAGTGTGAGATGTTCCGCACGCATGCCCGCCACCGGCCCAGAGTTTGAGGCGACTTTGGACAGCACATCTTGCTCCTTCCATTTCCTCCCACCGTGGGGGTCTCTTGAGACCTTAGCCAAGACCCTCCTTCCCCAGCCTTACCATCCTCTCCCATCCTTGGCATCCTCCTGTTACATGCCTGGCACACAGTAGGTGATCAGCTGGTGTTGCAAAAAGGTCACATTGCATTCCATCAATTGCAGAATGGGGATGGTCAGTCTCTTTCAAACATATTTCTGCTCCCATCTTTGGTCCATAATGTTGTCCTTGCCTTGGATCCTCTCCTCACTCTCCAGCTGCCCCTTCCCCTTCCCAGAGAGAGATGCTTCAAGACTGACTTCAATTCTTCTTTTCCTCCCCAAAGCCTTCTGTAGCTAATCCTCCACGTCTGGGCTAAAAGATCCCCCACTTAACCCTCTATTTCCTGGGAGAGCGACAGCTGCCACCTCTGCCCAGCTCGCCGTGGTCATGAACTCATGTGCAGGAGGGTTCAGTTTCACACACCGTGATTCAGATGTGCCCGGAATTTAATACATAAAGTATGGCTTTTTTCATATTCTTGAATTGATTTCATTTTGCCCTTGAGTCTCCCTTTCCAATGATGGCAGAAAAAATTAAATTTGCCAATTAGACTTAACGATTTCTTGAGTAACTATTCAGCCAATTCAGAATTTAAACTCTCCTTTCCCCAGATGTCTCTGCTCTCCTGCCTCCTTTCTAGGGTGGCCTCTGGGTGTGGGGAGTGACCAGCTTCCCTTTGTCTTCATTCTTCCCCGCTGGGCGGTGGCTGGCCTTGCCTGTCACTGCTGCCATGGGGTCTTTGGCCCTTGTCATTGTCACTTCTGATCCCATGCTCTTTCTTGTTGCCTACCTTCTTAGCATTTCCCTCTGGGACACGCAGAAACTTCTAGATTTCTTAGATGCCATGCTCAGGCCCTGGGTAACCAAAGGCCCCCCTTTAGAGCCATGTAACCAGCTTTGGCCTTCTCTGAGTGCCTTGTGGTCCCCATCCTAGTGAATTGGGGCTGTCCAATCACAGATGCAGTTAGATCCCATCCTAGTGAATTGGGGCCGTCCAATCCCAAATGTGGTTAGATTTCCCCCAAACCCATATGGATATTCCTACCTCCCCTGACCTCTACAGGGTGCAGAGTACTGCTGGGGGAAGGGGGTGACCAAAGTCTTGTCGATGACTGATCACTGAATGAACTTTCTCGTACCCTCTTTTTTTTTTTTTAACTTTTAAATGTTTATTTGTTTTTGAGAGAGAGAGAGCGAGAGAGAGAGAGAAAGAGAGAGAGCGCGAGCACGAGCAAGCATAAGCACAAGTGGGGGAGGGGCAGAGAGAGAGGGAGACAGAATCTGAAGCAGGCTCCAGGCTCCCAGCTGTCAGCACAGAGCCCAATGCAAGATCATGACCTGACCTGAAGTTGGAGGCTCAACCGACTGAGCCCCCCAGGCGCCCCTCTCTTTATCTCTTCTTAAGAACGACCCCTTGTATCCTTTTCTCCTTAACTCTTCAAGTTCTTTATTCAAGGCAGCAGCTACCTGCCCACCTGTGCTCTGAGGCAGTCACTTTGTGGCCTTGACCTAATGGCAGAACAGGTGTAGCAGAATTTTAAAAAGAGAGAGAGAGGGAATGTATGTCAGCACACAGTACCCACATGTTTTCTTTGTCACACGGGTCGCTCTCTCTCTCTCCCCAGCTGTGACTCCTTGTAGAACAGGGAGTGTGTCTGACTCATTCCCAAAGCCCCAGGGCTTTGAATGCATCTTGACACAAAGGAATGCTAAAGGAATGTTTCTGGATGCAACCTTGATTTCTCGGAAGCTGCCCTTGGCTTGGGAATCCTCACTGAGGATGGGGTGCTCCGTACTGACATCTGTCTCCATGTTTCACTGGGGAAAATGGAGGCAATATGAAACTCAGGATACATCCTAGGTTTTGAGCATTCGATGTGTTTCAGATAGAGTACCACCGTCACGTCAATGAAGGGATCTCTAACTTCACTCTCCGCTGTTGGTTCGGCTTGATGAATTTCCTGCAGAGGCAGAAACTGATGTTCAGAGAGGTTGAATCTCTTCTCTGAATCTGTTTCCCCAGGAAGAGAAGGAGTGATGATTTGAACCCGGCATCCTGTGGCTGCAAAGCTTGAGGTCTTTTGACCAGGCCACACAGAAACTAAGATATCTGCATGCGAATCTGAACTGGAGAGACAACCCTAGTTCTGAGATGTTCTTGCAGTTCAGCCCTTGAAGACCCACATCTCCGGTAGGGCGGGCCCGGGGCCTCACTGCAGGTTAGAGTTCGTAGATCATTGGTGCCAAATCTCTGTTATGTGGGACACACCATATGGAGCCTAGAATTCATCACAGCCTTTGGCAGGCAGCCTGGCCTGGAAATAACCCCAGAAGGCTACGTTTTGATCAGGAAGCTTGCAGCTGTTTTTCAAAGTCATCGTTGGAATTTTTAATTTAATTTTATTTTTAGTAAACCCCTCGTTTTTCAGCCGGTCTTCCAATTTCCTTGGTGTTCTGGACTATCATGGTTGGGTACATGGCCCATGTTCGGGCAGATTATGTGGACGTTTGGAGAGGTCAGCATACCTCCTTGGGCCAAGCAAGGAACGGGGCCTCCAGAAAAAAAATCCTAAGGAAAGTTAAGTACATAAACAGCTGTGGCCTCGTCTCTGAGTCCCAAGGTTGCAGTGGGGGAAAGAGATGGCGTACAAAGGGGCTCAGAAGACTCCAAAACACGGGCACTGCCTCTGTCCCTAAAGTGAAGTACCCGTAGGGCCAGGCAGACGCCCTGAGGATGCAGAGTCCTGCAGGAGAGTCCCCGTTTGCCATGGAGCCCGGGCAGGATGCTCAGGCCTGTTAGAGCTCTCAATTTTTGATTTTCCAAGTGATTCACCAGATCCCCGTCACGCTGGGGCCGAATTCTTGAAAGCGAAGCCACATTTCGATTCTCCAAAGTAAAGCCACGTTTTAGTCTTTGGCTGTAAGGGGCTTGGAATCCAGCCACCCTGGGACTTGAGAGAACAGTGTCCATTTTTGAGGTTTGAGGAATCCTAGAATTCAGAAGCTGGACCCAGCCTGAGAGAGAAACTGATTTCAATCTGGTTGAATCCCCGCTCCCCCACCCCCCGACTCCATCGCCCGGGCCCAGGCTTATGTAACAGCACAGCCCACGGTACATTGTTATTTATGTGAACTGTGTTGTGAATCAATAAGGCGTCAGGGTTTTGCTTAGTGGGGGGAAAACTTCAGGATCACACGAATGCCCCAATAGAAATGGCGTGCGTGTGCTTTCCTTTCCCTCCCCCCTCCCACCCCACCCCAGGATGGCAACTCTCCTGTGGTTATGTCTATACAACTGGTTGAGAGCAGGGAGAGGGAGAGAAAAGGGAAGCCACATGTAAAATTCAGGGTTTTGTTATTTTCTTTTGCCTGTACAATACCACACGGATCGTGTGGTTGACTTATTTTTAACTGGATGTTTGTGTGAATGAACCAAACCAGTCTGTTGCTTGGGCAATATTGAGATCAGAAGCATGCTGATCAAAGGCACCAAAGGCAACCACTAATTTGACCGAAAAAAAAAAAGCCACAATCGCTAGACAAAGACATGTCAGTTTGGACTGTGTATGGATGTGGCCTGCCTTCATGTTTGGTGATCGACGTAGAGCACTACCAAAATGAATAATACCACTGACCACTGAACTAGCTGATCCTGTCCTTTCAATCTACGTGTTTAGCTTGTCTGAACCAGTTTTCAAGAAAGAAACCCTGGAGAAAACGGCACGTGTGTTGGTGGGATGTGGGCATGGACTAATGGCTGGAAGAATGATTATGACTGTTGACTTCAGTGATCAATCAGGTAGAGCAAGCAGGAATCCAATCACTTTTTAATCAATTGATTACACGGTGGCCGGTCCAATTAGTTGTAGGATTTGTTATGCCTCATTTCTTTGGATTTAGGAAACGTACTTCCTCTCTCTCTTCATAGCTCTGTTGGGATCTGGGTTGAACGTGTGTCAAATATGTTATGGGCTGAATTGCCTCTGTGAAAGATATGTTGGAAGTCCCAACCCCAGATGCCTCAGAATGTGGTCTTATTTGTAAGGAAGGCTATTGCAGGTGTAATTGATTAAGACAAGGTCATACCGGAGTAGGTGGGCCCTCATCCAATATGATCAGTGTCCTTATAAGAAAAGGAGAAGAGACACAGAGACAGATGCACCAGCATAAATGCCACATGGCAACAGAGACAGAAAGCAGAATGATAGAGCTGCAAGCCAAGGAATGCCAAGACTTGGTGAACACCACCGGAAGCTAAGAGGAAGGTATGAAACAGCTTCTTCCCCACAGGAGGGAGGATGCCCCTGAGAGCACCTTGACCTTAGACTTCTAGCTTCCAGAACTGTGAGACAGTAAATTTCTGTTGTTGTAAGCTACACAGTTTTTGATGCTTTGTTATGACAGTCTTAGGAAACGAATACAACGTGTCCATGAAATGAGGAAAAACGTCAAGGGAACAGAACACTCAGGATCATAAAACTGTAAAATATTAGAGGTGGAAGAGGAGGGTTTTATGATTCATCTGAGTCAGGTTCTTTGACATGGGATCTGCATAGCTCTAATTCCCCAGGAAGCATGCAAAACGTATTCTGCAGTCAAACAAATTTGGAAAATGTTCCGTATCACTGTCTTAGAAAACAAAAGTGACATCAGCGCTTTAAAGGCACTGACAAGTCCTACAGCCAGGAATCCTCTTTCACTTGGAGCAAGGCAGCATTTTCCAGATGTCTCTGGCAATGGAAGGCTTTCAGACCAAATAGACCTATCTACTTGCCATGAAACTAGGCTTCTGTGGATCATTCTTTCAGTCACCTGTGACGGTTGGTTTTATGCATCACAATGACTGGGCTATGAGACGCCCAGCTAGCTGTTAGAGCCTGCTTTCTACATGTGTCTGTGAGGGTGTTTCTGGAAGAAATCGCCATTTGAATCAGTAAATGAGTAAACTGGTAAACGGAGTAAAGTGACGGTTGTCCCCAGTGGGGGAGGACACCATCCAATCTGTGGAGGGGCCCAAAAAGAACAAAAGGGCAGAAGAAAGGTGAATTTACTACCTCTCTGCCAGGGCTCAGACACCCATTTTCTACTGTTCTTGGTCTTGGCTTTCCTGGTTCTTGGCCTTTCAGACTCAGACCAAATTATACCACTGGCTTTCCTGGTTTTTCAGCTCAAGAAGAACTGGAATTCTCTCCCTCTCTCACCGCCATGTGAGGAGGGAAGATTTCTTAACTTCCATAGCCACATGAGGGGCGCCTGGGTGGCTCAGTGGGTTAAGTGTCCGGCTTCAGCTCAGGTCATGATCTCACGGATCGTGGGTTGGAGCCCCCCATCGGGCTCTGTGCTGACAGCTAGCTAAGAGCCTGGAGCCTGCTTTAAATTCTGTATCTCCCTCTCTCTCTGATCCTCCCCTGCTCACTCTGGCTCTCTCTCTCTCAAAAAAAAAAAAAAAACTTTTGTTATAGCCGCTGAAACAAATTCCTGTTTTACATATATCTATTATATCTCCTACTGGCTCTGTTTCTCTGAAGGACCCTGACTAATCCAGACACTGAAACTTTTCATGTTATAAAGAACCTGAGAACTAGAGACATGATAGTAATAACCATAAAGAGGTACCCATACTTCCCCAGTGGCATAGCCTGGCCTCCAAGTTCTGATAAGAAGAGGAAGGGGCTGGGACTCTCCCTCCCTCTGAGGACGCAGCGAGAAGGTGCAGAAGTGTGGAAGGTGCACAGTGAGCTGGGAGGAAGGCTGCCACCGGAACCGAACCATGCTCACTTCCTGATCTCCGACCTCCGGAACTGTGAGAAACCCATTTCTGTTGTTTAAGCCACCAGTCTCTGGTGTTTTGTTATGGCCGCCCCTGTGGACGGGGTCAGATCTCTTCCAGTATGAAGATTATATGACTATTGATCTTGCCTGTATGTGGCTAAAAGACGTAATTTATCCTTGGATGGAGATCTCTATCTACAGGGCCAAATGATTATTTTGGTCAATGATGTATTACACTTCCCTTGTCCATTCCTCGTCTTGGCCCTGTCAGCGAATTCAGCGCTGATGAGTTAATGTGTATGAAAGTGCTTTGTAAATGGGAAGGCACTGCTCAAGTGAAAGGCCTTACTTTTTGATGCCATTTAGGGTTGAGGGCATTACGGGCTGGGTGGAAGGCAAAGGGAGCCCAGTACCCAGTGTGGGCAGTGAGATCCTGGGTATGTGTGTTGGTGTGAGCGTGTGATGTGTATTTTAGCGTCCGTGCAAGTGAAGATGTGAGAAACAGCAGAGGAAGATGTGTCAAGACACGCAATCTCGAGCAGGTGCACGAAGCCACCACCGGACTCTAATATGTACCCTCTGCGTGATCTTGGGTAACTTCTCCTCTCTTGGGCTTGATTTTTTCTTCTGAAAAGTGGGTATACGATTCATTTTTACCTCATCAGGTTGATGAGAAGATCCAGTGAGGTAATACCCATGAAGACCAGGTCAGCGTCTGCTCGCCGCGCACGTGCACCTCTATCTTATGTGTATTTAACGTGCGAAGCATGTGCAAACGTCATGTGCCTTTGTTGCCTCCTCCTTCTATATTTTACAAATTGTTTTGTTCCCTGTGGTTTGGCTTACGTTATCCCAAATAAACCATCCGGAATGGGGAATACAAGATGACATGTTGAAAGCATAGCATGGGACGAGCCGGGCTTTGGAAGACGCTCCAAGGGTTTGGTTGCCCTTCCCAGCCTGAATCCTCCCCTCCAACATCTTGTAATCGTACATTTGAGACAAACACTGGGAGCTTTAAAGCATTACCCACAAAGGCCCGCGTTGCACATTTCAGCTGATGACCCGAAAGAGTGGCCTCTCTTTGAGGAGGATCAAACCTCATCTGTGGTAGGGGCAAATTAAAGATGTGAGGGCTAGTTGCATTTCAGACCACTCTAGCTTCCCTGACTTGGGCTCTGTCCTTGGCGCGCTACTGGGGGGTTTGCTAGTGAAGGGAAACATTTGAGTCCATTATTTTAAAAGCAGCAGAAAATAGACTCTGGGAAAAAAAGCAACAACGGTGCACTGGCCACAGGAACTTAATGGGCCATTTTGATCTCAGCCTCCTGGCTGGCTGAGGGTGTCAGGAACCCTGCTCTCAGCTTGCAAAAGGGAAAAAAACTATCATAATGAAGTGTTCGAGTCCTGGAGAGTTAATGGAATTGGGGGCTGGCGTTATAACAAAAGTGCCTTAAAAGGGGGGTAGGGTAGAATTTATTAACAGCAATATAGAGAGCAGGGAACCTGCAATATTTATGAGAAAAGAAAATGGGACCTTTCACATATCCAAGATTTCTGCTCTCCGCAGGGTCGGGCAACACTCTTTGGAGAGACCCAGCCCCCCCCCCTTCTCCGCCGACACCAGCCCCTCTTGTTTGGGAGGAGTGTGGGTTCTCATGGATCTGAGGCGCCTGCTCTGCTCTCCCCCCCCCCAACAAAGAAGTTTCTGTTTATGATGAAGAGGGTGGGGTATTTGTCAGGGGGACACTTCAAGGACTTGGGGTGACTCTCTCCCAATCGGCCAGAGCTCTGTTGGGTGTGAGGTGCAGAAACCGTGCATGCTGGCCCAAGACTGAAGGAAAAATTGGAATGTGGGGCTTATTATCCTTATCGTAGGACTCCATGGTTGGGGAATGAAAAAGAAATGAGGCAGGGGAGAGGAAAAAGCTAATGAGGAGCACTCATCAAGCTGGTAATAGTGTGGGCAAATGGGGTGCACCCGTCTGCTCCAAACTCGGATGATGGTACAGAGCATCTTTGCTAGTTATCTGAATGGAGGGGCGAGGGAGTTGGCGGACTTTCATTCAACCCCTGCATTCATCAGCTGAGGGCTCCAGCTGGGATTCCAACTCTCAGACATTCCTGGCTTTTCCCAGATGGCATGGCCAGGGGCTAGGGGAGAGTCGCCAGTCGCCACTGTTTTCTGTAGAGAATTGGCAGGCATGTAAAGGTGATGGCCCGGGAGGATAGGGATGCATTATCCACAGCATCCGCCCAAGAGGGGATAGGTATTGATTGACTTCCCTGATTGAAAAGTTCAAGTTTGGACTAGCTTCAGGCATAGGTGGATCCAGAGGCTCAAGGAATGTTATCAGATCTTGGTCTGGATATTTTCTTTTATTACTTAATGATTTTTTTTTTTTTGGTTGCTCTTCAACATCCACCCTGTTTTAGGCAGGGCTGCCTGTGTGATGGTGTATGGATTCCCAGCAGCTCCAAGCTTTCATCCAATTCAGTAACGTGAGTGAAAAAGAACACCTCCCCTCCTTGCCAGGACAATGTCAATAGATGACCTGGAAGGTGTCCTTATTGACTCAGCTTGGTTAGTTCGTTGTAAGATAGTCACCAATTAGTTTAATCTTTCTGGGTCCCCCGAGTCTTTTCTTGTACAAGGATGCTGCAGTCAACACCATCTTCAACTAGAACCATGTGGTTCTGAAGGACGCCCATTCTGTCTTGCTCAAGGGGGCTTTATTTTTATGGCGTATCTGTGCAAGCATCACTTCAAGGGCGATCCTCTGGCTAGTTCAGTTCTTTCCGTACATGCTCTTCCTCAGTAACTCTTCCCTTCCCTTTCTTGGCTTCCCCAGTTGAGGAGATGGCCTTCCAAGTTGACCTCATGAGGCCACAGCATCAAGATGGTTTTGATATCGTGTGACAGAAAATCCAATTAAAACTATGTTGATAGACGTATACCAACGTATATTATTTATCTATGCACACACCTACATATATATGTTCATATAACTAAGAAACCAAAACAAAACAAAACTGCAAACCAGGGACTGGTGGTGGATTTGTCTTGGTTTGCTTCCAAATGTTGCGCACGATCACCCATCCATCCACTTCACCTTCCATGGTTTCTCTGTCCTCAGAAAGCACAGCTCCTCATGGTGCCAAGAGCCCCCGGGGGCTCCCACCCCACATTCTCTCACTGCCTTTCCGAGAGGAAAGAATTGGTATAGCCAAAAGCTCAAACAGAAGTGCTCTAGCATCCCAGCTCTGCTCTGATTGGTCTGACTGGCCATTCCTGAACCAATCACTGGTCTTGGAAGAACCTGATATTCTGATTGGCTGACCATGGATCACCTATTCACGCTTGTATGGAGTCCCAGCTCACTAGCTGTTATGTGTATCTGTTATGGGTTGCCCCATCTCCTCAACATTTGTATGTGGAACCCCTAAGGCTAGTACCTTGGAATGTGACCTTGTTTGCAGATAGGGTCTTTACGGTGATAATTGGTTGAAATGAGGTCTTTAGAGAGAGCCCTAATCCAATACGACTGGCATCCTTTCTCCTTAAAAAAGAGAAAGTTGGATACAAACGTACTCACAGGGAGAATCCCATGGGAGCACATAGGCCGACGTCAGAGTGATACTTCCACAAGCCTAGGAACGCCAGACGTTGCCAGTAAATCACCAGAAGCTAGGGAGACAGAACCAAACAGATTCTTCCCCAGCCCTGAGAAGGAACGAACCCCACTGCCACCTTGATCTCAGACTTCTAGAAGGACTGCAGGACAACAAATGTCTGTCGTTTAAGCCACTCAGTTCAGAGTCATTTGTTATGGTGGCCCCGGGAGTCTGACCCAGTATCGGTGCAAACCATCCTCCCCTTTGAGGCAGACCAAGGGAGTTGCTTGCTCTCATAAGCCCTAAACTAACTCACATACCAGAAAAGGGGCTTGGAGGCGGGAGAGAGCCTGGGGCCACAGACCCCAACTGCCCAAGCGTCTTCTCCACGCATCACGAGAACCAGACATTGGCTTTCATCTCGTGCCCACACCCAGGGGGCCCTGATCTTACGTTCCCTACCCCCACAGAAAGCGAGGCTCAGGAATTCATATGTTTGTTGTTGCTTGTGTTACTGAATATCCATGAAATGCAAAATGGCCCCGTGACCTAATGAGGTATTAACCCTGCCTCATTACTACACATCAACCATGAAAGTAGACCCTTCTTGGCCAGGACTATTTCAAGGAGATTTAGGAAATATTTGAGCCTCCGGAAGAGTGGCTGGAAGTCAGGGATTCTTCAAATGGACCTTTCTGTGAGCCCCAGGCGGGAGGCAGGGACCAGGACTTCCCAACCCCTACCCCATGCACCAGAGAATCTCCTCCTCCTCCTCCTCCTTCCAGCCCCTGCTCACGCCTGTTGGATGTTGGAAAGATCAAGGGCTCACAGTCTGCAGAAATGGGTTTGCCTCCCTGCTCTGCCCCCATGAGGTGTGAGACAGACAACGTCCCTCTAAGCCTCAGTTTCCACTTCTGTAAAATTAAGATAATCTTTGTCACTGCCTCACAGTGCTGTGAGAACGCAGTAAGAGAATATACAGAGTGGATGCTTGCTGACCCTGGGCAACTTTTAGCTTTGTTGCTTTTCTTATCGCAATTCCTGGTAATATTCAGCCAAAAGCTATTAATTGTCATCCTGATCTGATTGAACCCTTTGCTCCCCCAAACCGTGGGGAAATAGGACAGGCTAATTCAGGCTAGCGCCAGTCATTGCCTGCCCTCTGTGAAAAAATTGATGTGCCTTATCCCGATGTCTCCAGCAACGACCCTGCCTGGTAGGCATTATTAGCCTCATTTTAGGAAACAGAGGGTCAGGGGAGTTAAAAACCTTGGTGGCGTCTGCAGCTGCTGGGAAGTGGCAGGGCTGGGATTTGAGCCTTGTTCACATGACATCAAATGCCACGTTTGTCCCCCGACACCAGCTCCGACCCCTGTTCTGTGTGCACCTTAGTCGTTATCAGTCTTGAGGGTGAAAGGTCAGGGGGCCTGGCGCCCTAATCCAGCCCTCGCTCTGGTTTTGATCGCCCTGTGTGTCCACCAAGCCCAGTTGCTGGGAGGTCACCGTCCCCCACTACCTGGGGGACTCCAGCGTCCAGGAGCTGTGTGGGCTGCGCCTGTAAAGCAGTTTGATGATGTGTTAAGTGTCACTGTTTAATGAGCTGCAGGACCGAACACTCAGGGTAGGGGCGAGGGAGGCCAACACGGCCCCCAGATGCGGGCTCCTGCCCAAGTTCAGTCGTAAACGTCACCGCCAAGGGCGGGTCTGGAGTCCCCACGCAGAGGACCCCAACTTCCGCTGCCCCCTTGGCCTCTGCCTAATCCTAGCTCCACTCCAAAGTGCGCCCCGACTTCCTCTCCGGCCCTCCTGCCCCACGGCCCGTCCTCGGGGCTCTCATCCTGGGAGGTCTGTGCTCACCACAGGACAAAGCAATTACAGCCAGACGGGGCGAATTAAACCAGAAAGAATGAGTTTCCTCCAGCGCCAGAGACAAATTTGGGGCCTTGCTTTGGAGGAGAAACTGGTAGGGCCATGGTGGGGACAGAGACTCATGTGGATGTGGGAGATGTGGGACACACATAGTGCATGGTCTTCCTGGGCTGTCTTTGCACTGGTGGTCAAGTGGACAGTGGCAGTGAAGGGAGAATGGCAGACCCGTCCATCCATTCATCCATCTACCCACCCATCCACCTACCCACCCATCCACCCATTCACCAGTCCATCCACCCATCCACCAATCCATCTACTCATTCACCAATCCATCCACCCATCCACCCACCCATCCATTTATTCATTCATTTATGTCAAACATTGACTTCCAAGTGCAAACTGGAGACTAGAGAACATGAATTAGGAGCCAGGGCTTCAGGCTGGAGTGCTTATGGTGGTTCCATCCTTCATTAGTGGCGTAGCCCTGGGCAGGAGACCTAACCTTCTGAGTCTCCATTTCTTTTTTTTTTTATTTCAGAATTTTTCACGTATATTCATAGCTAACATTGTTCATTTTTTTTACTTTATAAAGTTTCATATTTTTTTAACATATGCAATTATTTTCCATCATTTACAATACAGTAGTTACAATGACACTCCAAACAGAAAAGCAAAGTAAAAAACCAAAACACCAACTTCTGTTTCATGTAATTAGACTTATACAGAAATTATAAGGTTAAGTAACAACTAGTTAATCACCTAATTTCCATTTCTGTAAAGTTAAGACAAAGATAGATTTGTTGTGTCAGGGCTTTGGAAGTAAATTATATGGTACAATTTGTGCAAAATAAAGGGGCGCCCGGGTGGCTCGTCCATTGAGCCTCCCACTTTTGCTCAGGTCATGATATCATGGCTCATGAGTTTGAGCCCCATGTGGGGCTCTGTGCTGACAGCTCAGAGCCTTAAGCCTGCTTCAGATTCTGTGCATCCCTCTCTCTGGCCTCCCCCCTGCCACCACCTTCTCGTCTTTTGTCTGTCTCTCTCTCAAAATAAATAAACATTAAGAAAATTAAAAAAAAACCCAAAATGAACATTGCTTTGCACATAGTAGATGTTTGAGAAATTAATTCATCATGTAGAGGGTCCTGCATGTGTCTGTTGAGTGATGAATAATTGATATCTTGTGTTTGTTTTTCTCGGTGTTTTAGGTACATTAACTTATTTAGTGCTCAAAAATATGCGAGGAAGTCATTATTGCCATATTTCTTTCTAAATAAAAACTGAAGTACCCAAGGGTTAAGGGACCCCTCAAGCTCACACAGCTATGAAGTAGCAGAGGTGACCCATGAGGCCACAGAGTTTATCTCCAGAAATGGTGCATCTACAGACCAAAGTCCACTGTTTCCTGGTTAATGCTAGAATAAGAAAAGAAGAGAGAAAAGAATTACGCTTTGTGTTTAAATTAAAAAATTTTTAATGTTTATTTGTTTTTGAGAGAGAAAGAGAGACAGAGTGTGAACAGAGGAGGGACAGAGAGAGAGAGAGGGGGACACAGAATCTGAAGCAGTCTGCAGGCTCCAAGCCTGTCAGCCCAGAGCCTGATGCAGGGCTCGAACCCATGAACCGTGAGATTATGACCTGAGCTGAAGTCGGACACTTAACTGAGTGAGCCACCCGGGAACCCCACTTTATGTGTTTGAGAACTAGGGATTGGGGCAGAAGGTCCTCGGAGATCTCTTAAAAGAATCCTGTTCAGCGATTCTGCCCCCGGCTGGGTGCGGACACACACCCACAAGCACACAGACACACGCTTGTGTGTACATGCTGTGGCCTCTACTGACCTCCATCTGCCAACCTCTGCACGGCCTGCAGCAGTGGCTGTTTCCTGGGAAGGGGTGGATGGAGCTGCTGTGTGGATGTCTAGAGCAAAGCCTGCTGACCCCTGTAACCCCAATTCTACCCTACGCCGCCTTCCTCCTCCCTGCTTCCCCCCTTCCTTCCCTCCCTCCAGGGCCTGGTGCAAACAAGGCATCCAATTTGTTACCTACACAGGAAGGTCAGGGCCCTGCTGGCCCCTGCAGTTTTCTCAGCGTGGGTCACTTGGCTGTGGCTTGCTTGTTTTTCTCTCTGTTCTTTGAAGGCGGACTTGGGATATGGGGAGGGCATTGGCATCGCATGGTAACCTCTGAGTGTAAGAGATTCACTGGAGAGAATGCTTTTCTGGGGTCCTGAGTGGGGGTCAAATTTGTCTAGGCAGAGGCTGGGTGGACGGATTCTGAGGGAGAACTTGGGGTCCTCCATAGACAGTGAGCTAGACAAATTGTACCTCGGAAGCTAATTAGGGCTCACAGACAAGGCCCTATGTGATATTGTGTGTGTGTATTTGTGTGCGCACATGTGTATGGCTACACATGTGGATGTCTATGTTCATATGGGCATTTTTCTGGTCAGAGAATTCATAGACGTCTTTAGAATCTCAAATGGATTGGAGTCCCCATAGGGTTGAGACCCTGGCTTCAAGTCAAAGGGTGTTCAAAGGAGAGGTTCTGAAGCGTCTTGGCAAACCAAGCCACCAAGGAAAAATTCTGTGGATTCACAGAGTCCACACTCCATGGTATTCAGTCCATGGACCCAATTCAAACATCTACAGTGACTAAAGGTGAATATAAATGAAGAAGTCCCAGCCAAGTGGAAGGGAAATCTCAGTACCCAGGAGACAATATGGTACCAGTGAGACTATGGTGAAACCGGGTAGCAAAGAATAGTGCCTGTGCCCAGTGAGAAGCTCATCTCCATTGCCTCCATTGTTGCTGTAGTGGAGTGTTGCTCCAACTCTGCTGAATCTTCCAGATTATTTGAGCAAACTCAGAAATCCTGACTTCTATCTGGAATATCCCAAGGGTAAAAATTTAAATGTCTTGTAAATTAAAAATAGAATACTGTGAAAGTCAAACAAAAGAAATATATAGGCCTGATCTAACCTGTGAGCTCTTTTTTTGACTTTTGACTTCTGACATTTTCCATCAGGAAGAGAATTGAAAACCGGAAAAGGGAGGTGGTCTGTCCCTTCAATATCACGTAAATAAATGCATGACCAAATCGGGTCTCAAAAGTCTGATCTGCTAGGTCATAATCCTTGCTTCTCCTACTCTTAACAGACTACTTGGGGAATAGCTCCTTCTATCAGGGACAATCACCTTCTTCAAGGGAGACTGGCAGTTATTCAAGCCTAGATAATAGACATAGTTACTTTTAGTTTAGTGGGTGATTTACTGCATCTCTTGTTCTCTCATTTAGGGTAGAGACCTTTTGCCTCACACCTTGCTTCTGGGTTTGGCCATGTAACTTTCTTTGGCCAATGGGAATTTAGCAGCTGAGAAACAAGCCAAGGCCTAAGAAAGACTAAGTGACTTCTGCTTCTATTTTCTCACTCTTGGACCCTTGCCATGACCCTGTGTACTAACATGAGCTGGCCTGTAGGAAGCATGTGAGAAACACAGGGAGGAGAGACCCCAGTTGTCCACCTGGAGACCATTCTAGACAAGTGAGTCTCCAGCACCCCCGCTCCCCATCTGACTGTATTCACAAAAGCAAGGCCAGCCTAAATCACCCAAACTTAGCTCAGGTAAACAAAACTATCCACCTTTCTCATAGACTCAGGAGAAATGAAATATATGGTTGTCATTAAAATTTTTTTAATGTTTATTTATTTTTGAGACAGAGGGAGACAGAGTATGAGCAGGGGAGGGGCAGAGAGAGAGGGAGACACAGAATCTGAAACAGGTTCCAGGCTCTGAGCTGTCAGCACAAAGCCCAATGCAGGGCTTGAACCCACGAACCATGACATCATGGCCTGAGCCCAAATCGAACACTTAACCAACAGCCATGCAGGCACCTCTATGGTTGTTATTTTAAGCCACTGAGCTTTGGGAGTTTATGTTACACAGCAATAGCTAACCAATACAAGCAGAGATTGTGAGGATTATTTACTTCATGAAATCGTGGTGGGGAATATTGAATATGCTTTTTATGTCCTTTAATCTTTGACTTCACTCTCCTGGCTTTACTTAGTAGAACTCAGAGAGGGAATACTCATTTGAACATGGTCACATTATCTTCTGTGTGCAGATGCTGTATTGCAAGTTCTCCCACCTGTAGGTTTGTTCATTACCCTAAAAAATTTAGATAACATAGCCATCCAGCTAGTCTGGTTTCTTACAAAGAGCCCTGAAGTCATACAGACCTGGTTTGGAACACTAGTGCTTCTATTATCTAGATTTGTCATCTCATATGAGTGACTAGCCTTAGTCTCCTGACTTAAAAAAAATAGCAAAAATAATTCCTATCATATTATGAAGAATAAATCGGCTAATGGATCTGATTAGGAATTCATTCGGTTGCAAGTAACAGAAATTTGGCAGTGGCATAACCCATAAAGATACTTAATGATCTCATACAATAATGAATCTGGATCAATATCTGCTGGGACTGGTTTAAGGCATAACATTATCAGGGTAGCATCTCTGTGATGCTTTTGGACTTTATCTCCTGGTAGTAGTGTTGGCTGCAGCTCCAGAAATCATGGAGGTACAAGATGGGGAAATTTTAGTCTTTTCAGGAAAGTCAAGTCTTCTTGGAAGTTACCACAAAGTCTCCCCTTTCATCTTATTGATGGCTGTATGAGTCATGATGAGTAATATCTCCAAGGGAGCCTGAAAAAGGAAGTATTTGTAATTGGCATCCTCCAGAATTGGAGGCCTGAACAGGAGAAGACATTGGGAATGGATGCTGTGTTGGCCAAACAATGATGTTCTCCACAGTGTCAAAGGATGCCTGGTATAGAGTGGGTGAGTAGTTAGGAACTGTTTACTCTCCCCATAATGCATTTCTTTAACTTGGGACCTGGTCATAGCCTTAAAGGAGAGAAATGGAATTTTTTTCTACTCTGTGTTTTAAGGTACATTTGATTTCAGAACGTTTCCTCAGATATAGAAGAACAAGGCTAGGACATCTGTTGAGCTCCTGCTTTCTCCCCAGGGGCATATTTATTCTTCATGCGTCCTTTTCCAAGATCCCAAATTTGGAGAATCTGTGCCTCTCTGATTGCAACCCCATAAGCCCAGTGGGGCAACCCATGATACCACTTCTCCACTCTTACCAGACTCTTCCCAGTCATTTATTGGATTGGGTATGCAAATTTGGTTATGAATTGCTTGGGAAATGTGGTAAAATGCGGATTTCTGGGCCAAACTTTCATATCAGTCTGGCATGTCAAGAGGAGCTGGGTAACATGTATATTTAACGCACAGCCAAGATGGTTGTTGGAACACACTTTGAGAAATGTTGTCTTAAGGTCTTGCAGCCAGACGTACATGAGCCTAGAACACCTATGGGCACTTTCTTGTTGCATGGGGAAAGTCAGTCTACAGTAAGAGAGACAATGCAGTGTGCAAAGAGAAGCACAAATCAAGATGTAAAAGGGAGAGAGAATGGTGTATATATACCTCCTTAGACCCACTGGTACCTGAGGCCAGCTCCATCGTTCTCTTCTGGAGGTTTTAGTAATATGAACCATAGTATTCCTTATTGTTTTGTCAATTTTGAGCTCCTATAACTTTAGTTTCTTCTTCTGCCACTTCATTTGCAACTCCCAGGAACACTTCTTGTATTTGTGAGATGTGATATCCTGATAGAAACAATGACTTGTCCAAAGTCATAAAGGTAATGCAAGGCCACACGAAAGTCACAGCCCTCATCCTCTGGTTCCGAGGCCACTTTTTTTTTTTTTGTCCTTTTCATTCTGGGCTACCCTGTAGATATGGAGAAGTTACTGGTATATGGGCAAGCATAACTGGCTTATACATAGTGTAAATCTTTCTGGAAAGATTTGCCATAATATTCTGTAAGTCGACCATATATAAAAATACCAAGTGAATGAGAGAGTATAAGCTAGACCATGCTGCAATCACTACCAACATCCAAATCAGTGGCTAACACTTAATGTATTATGGAGTGCCTGGGTTGCTCACTCGGTGACGTGTCCAACTTCGGCTCAGGTCATGATCTCATGGTCCGTGGGTTCGAGCTCCATGTTGGGCTCTGTGCTTTCAGCTCAGAGCCTGGAACCTACTTCAGATTCTGTGTCTCCTTCTCTCTCTGCCCCTCCCCTTCTTGCATTCTGTCTCTCTCTCAAAAATAAACATTAAGAAAAAAAAGCATAGCAAGAGTTTATTCCTCTTTCATGTTACATGGACAATGCATGTTTGCCTGGGTAGTGGGTGGAGACTGGGGCAGGGTCTGCTCCTTGATGTCATTCAGCGGTGTAGGCTGATGTAGGGTTTATCTTGACATGTTCTTCCATGGTCACCATAATAGTGGAATGGGAACAGGGTGGGTCACTTATCCTGGGTCTTGAAGCCACTGCCTCAAAGTGACCCATGTTTCTTCTGCTCACATTCCATTCGCAGAAGCAAGTCACATGGCCAGGTCTTGCTTCAAAAGGCACAGAAAAGTACTAATATTCTAAATATGTGGAAAGTAGAGCATAAGAAATATTTGGTGACCAGCTCTATTGGCAACTACACCAAAGGACTTTGGCAATTTAAGAAAATCTTTGAATAAAAATATAAGCTAGAATATATTGATATACTAATGTTGACCAGGCACTTTGCTTATGTGCTCTTACTTACTTAGTAGGCACCCTGCAAATTATGTATGGTTATTTTCATTTCAGAAAGGTGAAAACCAAAATTGGCAAGATCATACACATGCCAAAAGTCACCAGCCAGCAAGGGATGGTTTTAATTTCAAGCCTGGCTCTTTCCAATGTCCATACTCTTAGTCATCATTAAAAAAATTTTATTCAGCACTTTTAGAAACAGCATATATTTTCAAAATACCAGAAGGGGTAAAGTAGTGTTAAGAAAGACAAAGATGAGTCTTAGGAAGTTCACTGTGTGGCCATTAAAATATTCATGATCTGTCTTCCATTGGATGAGAGTTTCCAAATAAGGCTTTCCTTAAAGTAGAGAAATCAGCAACAAAACCAGTGAGCCAGTCTTAACGCTGTAAATGACTGAGCTTTTTCAAGGATTAAGTGTGGCGTGCAGAAGCTTATCAACTTTCTCTAGAGAGAGCCTGGTATAATCTGGCCTCCGTTTATCCCAGTCTTCACTGAGGGGGTTCTTTATAATTTTAGGGGCCATTTTTATAGTTTTACATTATTGTTCAGCAAATATTCACTCCCCCCTGCCCCCTGCTTCTCTTACTATTGACAGAGAATATTTTCTCCAAGCCATGGAGTTTGGGCTTAGTCATGTGACATGCTTTGGTGAAGGCAGTTGTGGGGACATGATGTAAGCAGAGTCCTTAAATATGCTTTCATGTTCTGGCTTGACTCTTATCCTGGACTCCAGAATAAACATGGAACAGACATGAAGTCGTGCAGCCAAGCCAGCCTGTGTCAGCTGAACCACAGCTGACTGCAGATCCATACATGTAAAAATGAATCCCTATTGCTATAAACTACTGGAATGTGGAACGGTTTGTTATGCAGCATCACTATGGCAGTAGCTGACTAATACACCTTTTACCTTACATGCTGGTAGGAGGTGAAAGCTCGCCACTGGCACATTTAAAGGGTAATTTATTGAACTGTATTCAATCTGATAGGTGAGGTGCATCTCCAGAGACTTCATGGGGGATGAACTCTTATTACAGAAGGGCACAAGACTGGGAATTAGGACAGTTGAGTCCTAATCTGAGCTCTAACTCACACAGGCTATTTGAAAGCTGGTAGGTCAAGTCTCTTCTCTAGACTTTTATTTTATATAAAGGGGCTGCTCTAGATCAGAACAGCAAGAATTGAATTCTGTTCTAGTTCAGAATGACAGAGACTAAGTTGTCCCCTGACGTTTATTAGTCGTGGTTGTCTTGAGCACTGCCACAAATTTGGAGGATGAGTCCTGGTCCCAGATGAAAGTTCTGTGATTGATTATTGATGCCTACCATGGGCATACATTTGTGGTTCCCCCCCCCCCCCATTCCTTGCCCACTGTGTACATCTTGGACTTTAGGAGTCAAAGAAGCCAGTCTGTTGTCCTTGTGATCTGACAAAGATTGAGTCAGAAAGAAACCTGATCTTCTGTGAAAGAACAGGAAAGAAAAGGAGAGACCAGAGTTCACAGACTCTGTGAGGTTAGGGTGGCTGTTTTATAAAATTCCTTGCATTTCCTTAGCAGAGCTTCTGGGGAGAGTCGCAGCTGTGACGGTGAAGTTGGCGGGCCACTCGGAGCACACATCCCTTTGCCCACCAAATGGTGGGGAATCTAAGCTGAGAAAATCCAGGGCTTTAAGAATTAAAGCTGATAAGGAGTATCTGTAGGGGTTGAGGGGAACTGGCAGTCTTGGTCCCTTTAAGAGCAGGTGCAAGTCCTCATGATGGAGTGACAGGTACCATTTGGCCAGTGAGACACAATTGTCAAACCTGTGCCAATCCAAGCTGAGTGAGAATCAAACGAAGGCATCCAGCCCTTCCTTTGCCCACGCATTGTTCACTGGGAAATGTAATTGGCTGTCTTCAGGGACTAGTTTTGAAAGCGTCTGCCCCACCCTTTTAAAATATCTGCTGCCACCTGCCATCACAGCTCTTTCTACAGCCTTTGGGTTAATCACCAAGCTTCGTATTTTGAAGCAGCTTAGAGAACATGGATTCAAAGATCAGCCCGCACACAGGGTGGCTGTTAAAAAAGCAAGGGCATCTTCCTGAAAGGGTGGAAAAAAGATCAGCTGCAGGTTTGCTCTAAGGTGGAAATGCTTGTTGGCTCCACTCTCTCAAGGCCCAGTTTAGCTTTCTGCTTGTTTGCTGTCTTTGGCCACCCTGATGTCTGCCAGGTCAGTGGCCTGTGGCTAGGCAGGCATTGCAGTCTGCCTTGTTTTCTTGCCTAAGTTCCAACCTATCATGGATGGGCCAGAGGAAGCCTCTCCTGATGGAATGAACGTCTGACATTGCAGATGGGCACACAGGCTTGTGCCTATCAGGGAATAAAGAGCTTTAAGCAAAAGGGAGGAATTAAAATCCCATTAGGCAAACTTTGTGACCAAGGTTTGGCTCTCAACTTGTTAATATAAATGAAGGTTTTCTAAGTATTCACTGTGGGTCAGACACTGTTCTAAGCCCACCACGTAGATGCCCTCCTTCAGTGCCCCTGTCAAAGCCCATGAGTTAAGTACTATTGTTATCTGCCCACTGGCATCCTGTCTGCCAACAAACTGAAACACTGGGAAGTTAACGTAGCATGCACAGGGTCACATAGCTCATAAGGGCCATGGCCAGGATCCGAACCCAGAAAATCAGACCTTCAATCTCACTCTTGGGCACTCTCTTATTTAAAGTGGTAGTTTCCTCCAATCACTGGAGGGTTGGTTAGAATATAGCATGCTGGACCTCACCTCCAGAGCTTCTGATTTAGCCATCAGAGATGGGTCCCAGAAATGTGAATTTCTTGTAAATTCCTTAAGTGATGTTATTGCTACAGTTTCAGAGATTCAAACTTTGGGAACCATTGATTTAGCCATGCTAAATATCCTTGGCTTAATACCACACAAGTTTGTATTTTGCTCATACAACAGATGTGAAGGTTCCTTTGTCACTGGGTAGCCTGCCTTCAAATAGTGAACCAGGAATTCAGATTTTCTTCCCCATCTTGTGGCCTTGCCTCTCTTTAGGCTCAGCTGAAGCGAATCCATAGCAAGGAGAAATCTTTAAAAAAAAGACTTGGTTGGGAAGTGACATACATCATGTCTGCCCATGTTTCGTTGGCAAGAACTAGTCACATGACTGCACCACTGGGAAGAGGTTGCTGGGAAATGTAGTCTTTGTCCAGGGAGTGGCTTCCTGACCACAGCTTTATATTATGGTAGAGGGAGCATGAATTCTGGTGGGCAGTTAGCAGCCTCTGCCAGAGGTAACATGGCATACTGCCTCTATCTCTAAATATGCCAGCTCCAGCCATTGGGAGTTCAGACCATTGCTTTTCTGGCTCAGAAAAGTGATTTGCTTTTCTTACTTGAACCAAACAATAGGCCAAATATTTCTCACTTGTGCTTTGGCTACCAGAATGTGACAAAGACAGGACTTAGATGAACGCCTAATGCAGAAACTCACGGAAATCTGAGCATTGTTTATTTTTTTTTCTGGGGGAAGGTCTATAGACATAGATTTTTTAAAGAGGTGATGGAGGCTCAGTAAAAGTTGAGGACCACAGCTCTCTGAGAATATGAAATTTTTCCTTTCCACTCAATCCCTCATCACTGTCTACTATGCCCCTCTTTTCATTTTCTAACAAATACCAGTTACCGATATTTTCTTGTTTTCTTATTTGTTTCCTACATGCTCCCTGGGTTGAATATCAACTGCATTGTCTATCCTGTTCATTGCTGTATCCTCAGTACTCTGAATAATATCTGGTTGATTGTAAATGCACAGTAACCAATAATGAACATATTAGTGAGTAAGAAATAATGAATATGGGCTAAAACATTCTAGTGTTATACTTTGGGTTACTTGTAGCAAAGACCACACCCATTTTATTGAGATATAATTGGCATGAAACTTGTGTAAGTTTAAGATGTACAATGTGTTGATTTGATACATTTGTATATTGAAAAATGATTACTACCGTAGTGCTGGTTAACACCTCCATCCCATCACATAATTACAATTTCATTTTTTGGGAGGAGAACATTTTAGGATTTACTTTCTTAGCCACTTTGAAGTATATGATGCAGTATTATTAGCTATAATTACCAGGCTGAACATTAGAACTTGTTATTCTTATAACTGGAAGTTTCTACCGTTAGACAAGTATCTCCCCATTGACTCTACCCCAGCCCCTGGTAGCTACCATTCTACTTTCTGTTTCTCTGAGTTTGGCTTTTTAAATCTTTTAAATGTTATTCATTTTTGAGAGACAAAGAGAGACAGAACATGAACAGAGAAGGGGTAGAGAGAGGGAGACACAGAATCTGAAATAGGCTCCAACCTCTGAGGTGGGGCGCAAACCTATGAACAATGAGATCATGACTTGAGTGGAAGTTGGATGCTTAACTGACTGAGCCACCCAAGTGCCCCACAGTTTGGCTTTTTAGATTCCATATATAAATGATATCATACAGTATTTGTCTTTCTTCATCTGATTTAATGCATTTAGCACAACGCCCTCAACTTTCATCCAGGTTGTGGCCAATGGCATGTGTGCGTGTGCCAACACCATATACAAACAGACAGACAAGAATAAAATAGACCAAAATAACAATGGTTGTCTCTAAGGGATGGAATGAAGAACTGGTTTTAATTTTTTTCTCTAGACTATTAGATGTCTATTTAAAAATAATAAACACTATTGTTATGAATATACCTATCTAAATGGATTATTTAAAAATTTGTTCAATACACAGTAAATAGCAGTTCTCCAAGAGATATTTTCTGAAAAAGAAAAGTTAAGTCACCAGGGAGGATTTGTGGCATATGAAGAGAAAAAAATGATAATGTGCAGTAGTATCAATCAGGAATTCAAAATAATCAAGTATCTTGTGACACATATAAATAATTCTGATTTATAATTTTATTAACGTCTGGACGTAGACATACATAAATAATTCTGATTACATGGCACAATTATAAATGCAGATTTAAGAAGACTGAAATTGATCAACATTATCTGGATTGACAATAAGACCATAAGGCAGCATAATGGATTTTTAAAATGCGGCATAAATCTGCTTAAAAAACATCGAGGCAGCCCCACATCAAGACATTAAAAACTGCCACCAGTTCCTGGACTATGACTTCCATGCCAGCACCTGCAGACACAGCAAATGCAGAAATGTTCAGCTAGATGCTTTCTCCCAAAATGTAGACTTTTTCTTGGGAAGGGTACAAAAGGCATGAGTTAAAGGGAGTCCCCTTTTAAGCAAAGGCAGAAGATAGAGCTGCTGATGGACAGACAGATGTTGGGTACATCAACAGAGCTGTTCATTCTAGCCAAGCTAAGCCTTTGTCCCTATAGAAAGTGGGGTCGATTTTTGAGACTAAAGTGAATTAATTGGATGGATTAATCCTTGAACTGAAGACAAGAAATAATGAAGTGAAGAAGGAGGGTTTGGGAGACATTATCATGTAGCTTCCCACCCCGCTACTCTTTTAAAAAACCAATGTGGAATCTTACTGAGTTATTCATATCACTGCTATCCTGCTCTCAGCATCTGAAAATTGACAAAAAACAAAGATAGATACAGGAAATATAAAGTAATTTCAGATTCTCCATTTATACCTATAATCATTGTGCCCAATGATTACTCCAGATGGAGGATACTCAAATTATGCTCAATGTGCTATTTAGTTTTATATTTCTTATGCGTCTCAGTTGGTTAAGTGTCTAACTCTTGATCTCAGCTCAGGTCATGATCTCACAATTCGTGAGACTCAGCCTTGTGTTGGCTTCTGTGCTGACAGTGCAGAGTCTGCTTGGGATTCTCTCTCTTCCTCTCTGCTCCTCCTTCCCCTCAAATTAAATAAATGAACCTAAAAATTCTCAAGATCTCACTAGAAGTGGGACCCAAAAGAATAATCCAAGAATAGGCAAAGCAAAGACAGATGAAAAATGTCAGCAGAACTAAAGGTAGCTGAAAGATTCCATACTGATGTATTTAGCACATTAAACTCAATTTATGACAATTCATTGGGAAAACTCATTAAAGTTAACCAACCAGAATGTAACCTAGTAACTATTTGTCAAGGAGTACTACTGTTAAAATGTTTGACTCTCCACTTGGTGCTTGGGTGAGTTAGGAACAGGAGTGGATCTTTGGTACCTATTTTCTGAATTGAGTGAATGAATCAAAGAACACCTGAAGGAACAAACACTGTTGATAAAGCCAGATCTCCTTAGTGAATGTTCCAGATACATGATAACCAGCAATGTGGAAATAATCTAACAATAGCACATGCAACACACATTTAATGAGACTAAGTTTTCTCTAGGTACTTCACATGAGCTAACTTACTTCATTCCCATCTCATAAATCAATGAAATATGTCCCATTATGACCACAATCCCCAGTTGTTGTGGGAGCAAGTGACACAGTGAAGGATGAGGTAAATTTCTTAGCCATTGAAGTTAAGTGTTGCAGTTGGAATTCAAAATCATGCAGACGGTTGCCACAGCCTTCCATTTCATTCACTCTTCCCTGCTTCCTCTCATTATTTCAGTTAATTCTTATAATAACCATATGGAGTAGGATTTGATAGAACAGAAAGCTAAGGCACAGAGAAGTGATACAGGTGGGATCTGGATCTAGATAGATATCAAATGTTACATGCTCTTCATATGAGAAAACATCATCCTTTAAGGAACTTTTGGTAGCTCATCTAAAATTGTCACTTTAGAAGAATTTTATGCAAGAGATCACTGTCATCACTGGTGTTCCTTGCATTCCTCACACTGGAAGTCCACAGAGCACCTGAATTCATCTAGAACCATGGACAGCACCCAGGGTTTGGGAATGTCTTCTCAGGCTTTCAGGAGGAAGGTGGTGCAGATTCTTTCCATCGTAAATCGAACCAGCAATCATGTATCAATCGGGCTTTATTGGTGAGAAAACAGGTTGGTTCATCTGGAGGTTTATTTGGAAGTAGCTGCTTTATATCACTAGGCACGGAGTCTTTGATGTTGACTTGGTTTGTCAGCCTCATCACCCAGACATCATCTAGCAAATCATCACACTGTTTCCAGATAGCTGGGTATTTTTAGTTCGCTGGAATCACAGTGAAGGCTAAGCCAAATATATAATTTTGGTCTCTCAAATAACTTTTTTCATTGATACCTTCAGTCCTCTACCAGGAGTAATCTTAACCTAGGAAACCTGTTTCAAGTTACACAAATGCCTGGAAGAAATAATGCATTTAACCAACCTCTTACATCTTAACATTCATTCGTGAAAGGAGAGATAGGTCAATATGAACCCATATTTTTCACATGGGTAAGGAGGAAACAGTACTCAGAGGAAACACACATATTCTACTTTATAATGTGACCTAGGAACAGTCCTAAGTAAGCTCTTTGGATTTCTGCTCCTAGAAAAAGGTCTGATATTTATTAATTTGATTGATTGTTCATCTCTCTGAACTCCCTCTGCTTCTTTACCCTTATTATATTGTAAATGTTATTAATATTAACTATTTTCGGACTTCTTGTTACATGACCTTCTTCCTGTTTTTAAGTGTGAGCTCTTTGGTGACAGAGACCATGTTTTCTCATCCTTCATGCTTGCTTCAGTTTCTAGCATATGCAAGATAATGCAAAAACATTTTAGGTTCTACTGGTGAATCAAATTTTTAGTGATTGTGCCTGAAATTTTTTAATTTACTGATACATTCATTTGTGTGGCTTTCTATCTGTCTGCTCATCAATTAATCAAAGTATGCATTTGGCTATCCATCCATCTGTTCATCCATTCATCTATCTGCCCAGGCATCCATACATCCATCCACCCACTGATCCATTCACTCTTTCGTCCATTCGTCCATCCATCCATCCATCCATCCATCCATCCATCCATCCATCCATCCATCCATCCATCTATCCATTCATCCTACTACACACCCATTCTTCCCATGATCTCATCCCACTAGCAATTCAGACAAACCAATCAGACAAATTCACCAGAAGAGCTAACAATTGATAAGGATTTTCCATCCATCCATCTTTCTTTTATCCTGTACTAATTTGCTTTTATCCAACATCTTTCTCCTGTGCTATCTCACTTTTCTTCTTCTTCCCTCAGGAGACTTACAGGAACGAAAATGAGATGGCTCCTGGGGGCTGGAGAGGGGAGTAAATTGCTTGGTGACAGCTTGGGTCCAGGGACAGATGAAAACCTTAGCCTTAAGCAAAGTTCAGGGAAGCCCAAGGAGCGAGCTGATGGACAGTCTGACTTGTCGAGGGTGAAATCAATTAAAGTACATCAAATCCAGAATTCATGCTTTCTCAGAGTGACAAATCTATGCTGGAAACTGAGAAAGACGAAGGGAGAAAAATGTCTTTGACCTCTCAGAGACCGGCTGTTCCTTCCGTCAGGGGAGCCGGGCTTAGAGTGAGATGCATTCATGATGAATTATAACAGCCAGCCAGCCACCTTAAAAAAGGACGGGGTGAAAAGGTTACCAAAGAGATCCAAAATGTGAGGAATTCAACCAAACACCAAGATAAATCAACTCGGGGCCAGGAGTAATTGTGCCAGGCCTGTTCAAAGTGCCATGGATAAGCCCAGCACGTTCAGGCTTGATAAGCCCCATCCTTTACAACCATATGCGTGTTATTTACCAAACTATGGGAAGGTGCTCGGAAAGGAAGAGCCACGAATACTGTTCAATTTAGCATCAGAAGTCTGGAGGCATACCATTTCTGGGCAATGCTGTCCACTAGAACTTTCTGGAATGATGGACATGTTCTGTGGTGATATCCAATAAGGCAGACATTAGTCAATGTGACTGACTCCTGGGCACTTGAAAAGTTTGAAATGTAAACAGCCAAATGTGGCTAGGGGCTGTCACGTTAGAGAGTAAAGTTCCAGGGCAAATGATGTTTTTGTTGCGATGATACCATCACAGAAGCAGGGATGGGGGTAATGTCAGATTGCAATGTGTATTGGTCAAGATGTCCTGAAAATTTAAAACATACCAAGGTTTGTGTGCTTCATAGAACAAGGACAGTATCATATTTATCCCTGTATACCAGGCATCCGCCACATACCTGACACATAATAATAGGCATCTATACATGTTGAATAACTGATTAAACAAATAATTGTAACCAACTTCTTGAACACTTATTACGTGTCAGATATTGTGCTGAAACTTTGCATGCATTCTCCATTGGGTAGTCAATAGCAGAAATAATTACAGTAAACATGACTTAACAACAAAGTAAGCTCTTCCCAAAAAGGCTTCCTTGTATGAACACATTTGATACTCACACTGATTCTACAAGATAGATACTATGATTATACTTTTTTTTCTGAAGGAAGAAACTGAGGTGCCAGAAAGCCTGAGCAATGTACAAGTAAGTCACACAGGTAGTCAGTTGCCTGGCCAATGCTGAAACCCAAGCTGTTGGCTACAGAATCCATCCCCAAACTATGCTGAGTTTGCTTGCTTTTCCCCAGTGTACCGGAGAGTAAACTGAAGCCAAGAAAGATTAGGTAAACGTTTTGGTTCAGAAGTGGCAAAACAAGGAGCCAGGTTCAGATCTACCTGATTGAAAAAACCCAGTGAGTAAACTGAATGGCTTTATAATGTCCTGGGTTTTTGTGGTTTGGGGAGAAAACACCTTGCACTCACTTGCAGTCTATGTTTTGTTTTCCCGTACAATATGGAGGCTGAATGTTAACTTGAGATTGCCTCTCTCAGATCATTTCTCCCTCGTTCAGATGGACTTACTTCCAACCTTTTGAGAGGACTCAGTCCCGTCATGGATGCAATGTGTCTGGTACATGATGAGCACTCAGTAAAAGGATGCTATGGTTGATATTATTGTGTTTAAAAAAAACAAGAGGTGCTAGAAAACACCCTGTGTGAACAGTGGTGTGTGTGTGTTGTTGGGGGGGTGGTTTCTGTCTGTCTGTTTATCCCAAGATGTTCTGGTTAAATTAATGTCCTGTTGGACTCCCCAGATATGTACTCAGCTGTTCTGGCCCAGGCCTTGCTGACGCCATGATTTTGAGAGGGGGGAGGCCAGTGAGCATGACTTTTTCTTATCCTAAATGTGCCTGGCCCCCTACCCCCAGAACCTGTCATAAAGGCCCCCAGAGAGGGAGAGATCAGGAGTCAGGCGCACATGGCTCAGAGCCGGGGTACAGATTAGGGGTTCATGTTAGCACTGCCTGGTCTGTCTCTCCCATTCCCTCACCATTGTTGTCCAGTTGTCCCAGTTTCTGGGTCTTTACTGAGATGAATTTCCCAGATAACTATGATTTGCATTCTTCAGCATCCAAATTAATATTATTATTTCCAAATTTGAGCCATTCTGCCTGGAAAACCTTCTAATAAGCTTTAATACTTAGATCTCTAAAAACAAGCTATGGAACTAGACTTAATCTTCATCCTTTTCTTCCCCCATGTCTATATTTATTCATACAAATCATGAACATATAAAACAAGCAGCAGACAAATGTATATTTATAGAGGCATGTGAAATTCACATAGAATAAAATTAGCCATTTAAAAGTGAAAAATTCAATGGCATTTAGTGCCTTTGTGTGTTCAGTGTTGTGCAGCCCCAATCACCTAGTTCCATAACAGCTCCTGCGTCCCTAAAGAACATCCTCTACTTAGTAAGCTGTCACCTCCTATTGTCCCTCCCCTCGAGCCCCAGGCAACCACTAATCTGCGTCCTGTGTCTATGGATTCACCTGGTCTGGATGTTTCATATAAATGGAATCATACAATTTATGATCATTTGTGTCTGGCTTCTCTCACTTAGTGTCTTATTTTTGAGGTCCTTCCACATTGTAGTGAGTCTGAGTACTTCATTTTATAGCTGAGTAATATTCCATCCTACAGACATACTACCTTTATGCATCATTTGTCAGTGGATCAATGTTTGGGTTGTTTCTGTGTTCCAGCTCATATAAACAGTACCGCTATGAATATCTGTGTATGAGAATTTGAGTGGCGAGGATGCAGGGAGAAAGGAACTTTTGTGCACTGTTGGTGGGAATGCACATTGGTGAAGCTACCATGGAAAACAGTGTGGACATTCCTCAAAAAATTAAAAGTAGAACTACCTTATGACACAGCAATTCCACCTCTGGGTATTTATCTGAAAACAAAAACAAAAACAAAAACAAAAACATTACCTTGAAGAGATATCTCCGCATGGTCACTGTAGCATTATTGACAATAGCCAACATATGGAAACAAACTAATGTCTATTGACAGAGGAATGGATAAAGGAAATGTGATAAATGTATATTTATATATACACAATATATATTATATAACACATAATGTAATATATATGTAATAACAAATATATAATATATTAATTTAAATACTATATATGTAATTTATCCATAAGAAGAATGAAATATTGCCATCTGCAACAAAATGGACTGATCTTGAGGGCATTATGCTAAGTGAAATCAGTCAGGCAGAGAGAGACAAATACTGTATGATTTCACGTACATGTAGGATCTCGAGAAAAACAATCTCCTAGAAATAGAGGACAGAGGGTATTTGCCAGAGATGGGTGGTAGGGGGTGGGCAAAATGGATGGAGGAGGTCAAAAGGTACAAAGTTCTAGCTACAAAATAAGTAAGTCATGGGATGTGATGAACAGCATGGCACTATTGTTGATGATACTATGCTGCGTATTTGAAAGTTACTAAAACAATTTGAGCACCTGTTTTCCATTCTTTTGGTATATGCTTATGAATGAAATTTCTGGGTCATATAGTAATTTTTGAGGAAGCACTAATCTGTTTTCCACAAATACTGTACCATTCAATATCCCCAGCAGCAATGTATGATGGTTCCAATTTCTCCACATTCATTCTAACGCTTGTTTCCTTTCCTCCTTTCCTTCCTCCCTCTCTCTCTTTCTCTTTTACTTTTCTTCTTTCAATTATAACCATCCTAGTGGGTATGAAGTGGTATCTCATTGTGATTTTTATTTACATTTTCCTAACTCCTAATGGTACTGAGTTTCTTTTCATGTACTTATTGGCTATTTGTGTATCTTCTTTAGAGAAATGCCTATGCAAGTTTTTTTGCACATTTTAAAATAGGATGATTTGTCTCTTGTTATAGACTTAAGAGTTCTTTATATACCCTGAATGCTAGACTCTTATCATATATATGATATGTGAATATTCTTCTCCATTCTGTGGGTTACTTTTTCACTCTCTTGGTAATGCTCTTTGATGTACTACAGTTTTAAATTTTGATACAGTCAAATTTTTCTATTTTTTCTCTTGTTACTCATGTTTTTGCCATCATATCTAAAAATCCATTGCCAAATCTAACGTCATGAAGACTTATCACTATGTTTTATTCTAAGGGTTTTATGGCTTTAGCTCCATGTTTGGATTATCTGTCCGTTTTGAGTTAATTTTTACATATGGTGTGAGGTAGGGATCTAACTTCATTCTTTTCCATGGGAATATCCAGTTGTGCCAGCCTCATATATTGAACAGATACTTCTTTCCCCACTTGATGTTCATGACACTCTTGCTGAAAATTATTTGGCTGTTGATGGATTGTTTATCTTCATTCCTAAGTTCCTCCATTACTGCTTTCTTTTGTGTTTTGTTGATATTTTGTAGTTAATCATTTTTGTTTCCTCTCATTTCTTTTTCTGTATTAAAAAAATTTCTTTGTAGTGTTTACTATGAGGATTACAATGAACATGCTGAATTTCGAACAGTCTAGCTTGAATTTATATCAGTCTTGCTTCAACAGATGCTAAATCTGTGGTCCTATACAACTTTAGCCCTTTTGTGTTATTGTTGTCACAATGTATTGTCTTCACACATTGTGAGCCATTAATGTCAATTTATAATTATTGTTTTATGCATTTGTCTTTTGAATTGTATAGGAAATAGAAACAGAAGTAACAAACCAAAAAATGTAATAATACTGGCTTTTATATTTACTTATATGGTTACTTTTACTGGAATTCTTTATTTATTTATTTGTTTTTTATGGCTGTGAGTTACTGCTTAGTGTTTTCTCATTTCAGCCTCAAGGACTCTCTTAAGCATTTTTTGTTGGACAGGTTGACTAGTGATCTCAGTTTAAGTTTATCTTGAAACGTCTTAATTTCTCCTTCAGTTTTGAAGGGTTGTTCTGCTGGATATAGAATTCTTGGCATCCCATTCCCTTCTACCCTTCTTGGTTTTTTGATGAGTAATTGAGAAATCTCATTGAAGCTCTCTTGTAGTCATTGTTCTCCTGGTGCTTTTCAAGATTCTCTCTGCCTTTGACCTTTGGCAGTTCATTGTAATGTGTCTAGGTGTGGATCCCTTTGGGTTTCTTCTTCTTGCTATTCATTAAGTTTCTTGGATATGTAGTTTCTTTAATAAAATTTTAGAAGATTTTGACCTTTTTTTTTTTTTTTGCCCAAAATATCCTTTGCCCTTTTCTTTCTTTCTTCCTCCTTTTGGAATTCCTGTGATGCATTTGTTAGTACACTTGATGGTATTCCACAGGTCTCTTACACCCTGTTCATTTTTCTTCATTTTTTTTTTTACCCCCTGTACCCTAGATTAGATAATCTCAATTGGCTCATTTTCAAATTCACTGATTCTTTCTCCTGACTGTTCAGATCTGCTATTGAAACCCTGTAATAAAGTTTTCATTTCATTATTTTACTTTTAAACTCTAGACTTTCTTTTGGGCTCCTCTTTATAATTTGTCTCCTTATTAATACTTGTTGAGACATCCTTCCCTTGGTTTCCTTTATCTCTCTGTCCATGATTTCCTATTGTTGTCTAACCATTTTTAAGGCAGTTGATTTAAAATCTCTTATCTAGTTTGACAGAGGTTGGAGTTTGATGTCTGTGCTTCTTCAGGGATATTTTCTGTACTTTCTTTTATGCATAGTCAATATGTTATTTCCTTCACAATTAGAATTTTTTGTTGAAAATTATTCATTTTGACTATTACTATGTGGTAACTCTAGAAAACATATTCTTCTATCTCCTCTACATTTATTTGTGTTGCTGGATTTGGGCTGTAGCAGTTTATTTACCTAGTGACTTTCCTGAACTATTTTTGTAAATTCTGTAGTCTGTCATGTTTAGTCACTGAAGTAGTGCTTTGAGTAGTGCTTTGACAGGACCTTTTTTAAACACTAGGACCAACCCCCACTCCCACCCCCAAAAAGGGAAATAAACAGAGAGAAAAAAGGAAGGAGGGGAGGGAAGGAGGGAAGGAGGAGAAATGGAAAGGAAAACAAAACAGAAAATTCCCAGTCTTTGCAGATTCGCACTATGTCAGGGCACACTTTCATGTGTAGCCAGGCTATTTACAACTTTGTCTTAGCCTTCACTCCTGTTTGTACTGAGCCTAGTGGAAAAAATTTGTAATCTTCTCAGGTCTTTTCTGAGAATCCATTCTTCCATGTGCCATGCTGTGGGCCTATGCGTGACTTTTTAAATTCCCAAGTCTATGTGGTGACTCTTGAATGTCCTAATCTTCCAAGGAAATTCTCCTTCTAATTTGTCTTCCCAGGCTTTCAGGACATTTATGGTTTGTCTAGACTGCCATCTTTTGTTCCAGATGGCAGCGAGTTATTTGTTTGCCTTATGTTTTGAAGGAGGACCCTCTGTGTGCTCACTTTTCTGCCTTTTGTGAGTTCTGAGTTCGGCAAGACAAAGGTTACAGCATTTCGTGTTATTCCTTCAGTAACCTCCAGGCAAATTAGAACATACAAATATAATTCTTTGAGAATAAGGTCTACTCTAACTATGGACTGAATTGTGTCCCCCTGCCTTCAAAATCACACGTTGAAGTCCTAACCATCAATGGGATGGTATTTGTTGGTGTGGTTTTTGGGAGGTGATTGGATTTAGATGTAGTCATAGGGATGGAGCCCTTATGATGGGATTAGTGTCCTTATAAAAAGAGGAAGAGACCAGAGCAGCCATCTCCCACACCTCCATCACGTGAGGACACAGCCACAAGATGACATCTGCAAGCCAAAAGGGGCTTTCATTAGAGCCTGCCCATGATGGAACCCCGATCTTGCTCCCCAGCCCTAAGAACTATGAGAAATATATTTCTGTTGTTTAAGCCACCCAGCCTGCAGTGTTTGGTGATGGCTGCCCCAGCAGACCAACACAGCTCTGCATCCTCTGGAGGACCAGGACCCCTCACTGGGAATGCAGCTCTTTTCAAGACCATCGCCAAGCGGAGGAAGAGGGTGGGACAGAGTAAGCCAAGAGTCACAAAGCTTTCCTACTGGTTTTAAGTTGCCTTATCTTCTTTTTTGGTTGTTGTAAACTTCTGCTTTCCAGAGTTGAGTTGAAAAGTTGATGGTGCCCATTTTTGCTTGCTTTTCAATGCATCTATGGGATGACAGGTGCTTGGAGCTACCTGCTTCATCATTTTCATGACATCACTCCAAGATTTGGTATGCATGATGTGCCAAGGGGTCCTTCTGGACCTCAGTTACTGTGTGGTATTGAAATAAACTCAAGGATGTCCACAATCCAGATATGTAAGGTTGCTTGTAGTACATGCAGAGGCCCTACACAGGTAAGCTTTGTATGTCTTTGTGAGTGATGTTCGAAGGCTTGCTCTTTTTTCTTTGTTGACAGCTGTCATTTACAGAAGTATGTAAAGACTGTCTCTGAAAAGTCTGTGTTCTCCCACAGCATGATCATCTGTTTGGATTCACCGGAGCTGTGGGGTTCATCATGAGATGCGGGATTTTCAGTGCAAAAATCGGATAGTCTTGAGCTAACCAGGATGGTGAGTCATTCTATCTCCCATCCTTTAAATATCTCATACAGCCCCAACCCATTTACACACAACCTCCCACTACACTATTACAATATGTTGCTTTTGATAAAAGCAGTTCATCAAGTTGATTACATTCTTGGAGAAACAGAATACAGTTAGGCTCAGGTGAGTGTGAATGAAGACCTTCGGTGCATGGTCTTCATGCCCACTCTTTTGACCGCACAAAGGCAGGTTTGTGAACTCTGAGTTCTTGGTTGGGTTTCAGACATTTGTGTGGGTTGGCCGTGTGACCCTTCAGTATTGCTCATATAAAAAGTATATAATAATGCCAGTAATGATCTGCCTATATCTTTCATTGAAATACCAAAACTCAATTATTTTATTTAGATTTTCTTATTAAAAGTGAATTGGTGGGGGGTGGGGGTGGTCCAGTCGGTTAAGCACCTGACTCTTGATTTCAGCTCAGGTCATCATCTCATGGTTCATGAATTCGAGCCCTCCATTGGGCTCTGAGCTAATGGTGTGGAGCCTGCTTGGGATTCGCTCTCTCTCTCTCTCTCTCTCTCTCTCTCTCTCTCTCTGCCCCTCCCCTGCTCACTATCTCTCTCTCAAAATAAATAAATAAACATTATAAAAAGTCAATGTGGTTTTCTTGAATCTATTCACTTATTCCCATTTTCATTCAGACATTATGGACTCTAGAATATTCTAGGTTAATGAATTGTGACTCTAGAAGACTTGTTTTCAGTGGAGGGAATGGGCATTTTTGAGTGTCATTGCTGGGGGGATGGCTGCCCTGGCATCTGGGGGTAGAGGCCAAGGATATTGCTGGACACCCAGCTTCAGACAACCCCTAACAGAAAGGATCACCTGTCTCAAAGGCCAACGGTGCCCTGATTGAGAGGTCCTGCTTTTGAAGCATAAATTGGAACCTGTGATTTGAGTGAAGTGGGTGAGAGAGTTAGAACAGACCTTTAAAAGGGCCTATGGAAATGTTTTCGTGTATTTTTTTTTTTTTAGTAGTTTAATAACAGGCAACCTCTCTACTCAAATATGCTCTGGCCTGCAATAAAAGCTACATTTTTGGACCTTGGAAATTCAAGCCCCAGATACGGCGAAACCCAAACCACTTGCCACTTCTGCTTCTCTGCCTTGCCAGAAGATTTTGGTGCCACGGAAGAGCAGGAGGCACACACCGTATGTTTTTCATTCATTTATGCTGAAGTCGTCGAAACATTCCTTTTTTTATGAGCCATTTGATGTCCAAAAAAACCTTTTGAGTTGCATTTATAACCCTTTAAAAAGTTCATTCCTCTTCGAAACAGGAAGCCACTTTGTGAATAGCATAAACACAGCCTAAAGCGTGGAAGATGGGGGAAGAGAGACACCCCCCTCTTCAGGAACCTCAGTGCAGGGGTGAAAGCTCCGCGGCCTCTCAGGGGACCTCCATGTGGCCATGGTGGGGGAGGAGGTGGCAAGCCCAGACGGGAGAGCAGTGGCCTGTGTTGATGGAGCAGCTCTGGACTGGGCACACCTGTGATTGGTCATCCTTTGTGTGTGTCTGTCATAGGACCATGGGAAGGATGCTCTGATGATTCTGGACCCATCTCTGTCTCCTCAAGGGACTCACAGTCTATGAGTTTTGTTCTCCTCTTATATAAAATATAGAGGATGGGTCAGGTGGTCTCCAAAGGCTTTTAGCTCGTTGGACTTATGCTGTCTATAAATGTCAGAGGCTGGCTTCCAGCACAGCAGGTACACAGCAGGGTGGCTGCCCCTTTCCCATGCAGCACCCACAACTGGTAATGGGCTTTTTCCACCGACCTCAAACATGAATTCAGAATCCCTTTCAATAGAGTCCCCCAAAGTGGCCCCTTCGAATGACTTGGTGTTGGCACGCACAGGACAAAGCAGGTCAACCATGGCCTGGGTAATTCCTCTAGAGCAGAAGACTTAACCAAGACCCAACTGTAGAAGCAGGTGCAGTTGAAAAATAAAATAAAATAGGGGCTCCTGGGGGGCTCAGTTGGTTGAGCGTCCAACTTCAGCTCAGGTCATGATCTTGCTTTTCATGAGTTTGAGCCCCACATCGAGCCTTGTGCTGTCAACTCAGAGCCTGGAGCCTGCCTCAGATTCTATGTCTCCCTTTCTCTCTGACCCTCCCAGCTCACACTGTGTCTGTCTCTCTCAAAAATAAATAAACCTTAAAAATTTTTAAAGAAATATAACGTAAAGCGAAATCAAATCAAGCAAAGCAAAGTAAAACAAAACAGAAGCAAAATAGTCAAATAGAATGAAATCTAGAGCTGAGAGTCACTTGCTGTGTGACCTACAGCAGGTAGCTGACCTCTCTGAGTCTTCGCTTCATGACCCATCATAGGGCGTGAGAACGCCCACCTTGCCATTTTAGCTCTTTTTCTTCCTTGTTTTTTGTTTTTTACATTTTGCATTTTTTACATTACACTTTACATTTGTTTTTGTATTTTCATTCATTGTGATAACACAGCTACCCTTTTTCCTGGATGTGAAAGTGCACCATTTTTCATATTCTATTGTTTCCAACATTGAGATGGGTCTTACATTTGTTGTGCACAGTTAAGATGTCCTATGTCCCAGAGTAAAATAAAAGCCGTTTTTAAATACACAAAGTCTAGAATAAAATGAAGGATGGGAATAATTTCCATTTACATAATACACAATGTGGTCCTGACAGAGTCCTATGTTGTCACAACACCCTATAAAAAAGCAAGTATATTAACATGTGTATTAACATCTTTAAACAAATTTTTAAATATTTATTTATTTATTTAAAAATGTTTTAATGTTTATTTATTTTGGGAAGACAAAGAGACAGACTGCAAACAGGGAAGGGGGAGAGAGAGAGAGAGAGGGAGACACAGAATCTGACGCAGGCTCCAGGCTCTGAGCTGTCAGCACAGAGCCCGATGTAAGGCTCGAACCCACAAACTGCAAGATCAGGACCTGAGCCAAAGTCGGATGTTTAATGGACTAAGCCGCCTAGGTGCCCCTATACATTTTAACATCTTAATATTTGCCTTATTGAGATGCAGACATGGAGATGCTGGAAGGTTCTCTTACTTAAGGTCACAAGGCAGAGTTGGTATTTGAACCATGGCCCCCCCACTCCCCATACCAGGCTTACTCTACACCAGCTTTCTTGCTTTGACCTCACTTACCCCTGGGGTGGAAATGGGGCAGGTATTATGCTTTTCCTTTCTTGGTGCAAAAATGGAGACTATGGCCATGAAGTGACTTTGTTCGTGGTCATGTTGAGGAAACATCTCGGATCCTGAGGCTCACAGCTAAATAGGAAAAATAACCACAGTGTTCTGTGACTTATGGATGTTAATCTCCCATTGATCGTCGGCTCTGGGACAGAGACTATGCCTGAGGCTGCTGCATCCTCCCAAAGTTTTAAGAGGCCCAGGGGAGCCGGGAAGGAAAGACACTTCAACTTGTTAGAAAGTTGAACAAGACGTATGTTTCCAGGGAGATTTCAGCAGATGGTCTGTGACATTTGTTCATTCATTCAGGACGGCAGTGATTGGAAGTCCTCTGGATGTCTGGTCGGGTCAAGACACTTGGGTGAAGGCGGGGCTGGTCGGTGGGGGGGGCGGGCGGATAGGATGTCAACTTATAAAGCCTCAGTCACTTGACAAGAAACAAAGCAAACTGGAAGGGCAGCAGCTTGGAAATCATCCTCCACTAGCGTTGCTGCCTGTGCCAGTTTAGCTGTGTGGCCGTGGGCACATGACTTCCCCTCTCTGAGACTAATTTCCCTTCCGTACCAACCAGAGCAAGCAATAGGAATCTACCCATGGGACGGTCTGTGGCTTACTTAAGATGTAAGATGCTTATCAGATTGCCTGGCACATAGTAGGCACCTCATAAATGAACGTTGAAACCGTTTATTTGGTCAACAGATGTTTACTGAGCATCTACTGTGTACGAAGCACAGTTCTTAGCACTGGATATCCATCATTATTACTGTTTGATAGTGACCAGCAGACCTAATCTCCTTGGGTTTCACTGAGGTGTCCTGAGGTGTCCTGGCTCTCAATCCAGGAAGCGAGGAGTCTAGGACTCATGAGTTCTCCCAGAAGGGTGAGGGGTCTGGTGGATTCCTCCAATGGAGAAAGGAGGTGGGACACATTTCGCCTTGTGTCCAGAGCTGTTCAGTTCCCTCATTCCTTGTGGTTACCCCTCCTTAGATGATTTTTGACTGAAGTATTAATGGAGCGGCAGTAGATTGTGTGGATTGGGAGCCCAGCTTGGGAGAGGGGCTCCTTCCATCCACCGCCAGACCCCATGGCGCCTTCACAAGCTTCTATGGCTGCCCCGGGGCCACCATGACACAGTGGATCCTTATCTTGAACTGGACCAACTCCCTCTGGACCAATGATAGTGATGATGATGTTGATGTCGCAGTAGATGACAGTGATGGTGATAATGGTGAATTACCAAAGGCTGGGTGTCTGTCAGTGTGGTTTTATGTACCTTCTCTCCAACCCTTGCAATAACTCTGCAGAGGGGCCTTACTGTTGCCTGTCATAACGCAGGAATTTGAGGTTAACAAAAGGAGACACGACTGTCTCAAAGCCACCGCCCTGAGAAGAGACACAGCTAGTCACAAACCTGGGACACGAACACCAAACCACTCATTTTGCCGGTAAAATTATAATATTGAGTGCATAGTATTCATCAGTGTGTGTGATATTTGCCACACTTCCTTTACATGTATCACCTCATTTAAGCCCTCCACGCTATGGGGTGGGCACTGAATTTATTTGTATTTTACAGACTCGGAACGAGAGGCACAAGGATGAGGACAGTTGGCCACGCTCAGATGGCCGGTTGGTTGTGGATCTGAGATGTATACCTAAGCAGTCTGACTACGGACCTGTCCTGTTCTCATTTTTATTTAAAAATATTATTACGAAGTCTTCGTTTTTCATGGAGGTACAATGTGTGCACCAAGATGCACACATGCTAATAAGCTGAGTGGAAGCTTGTGCCTATCCAACCCCTACCTGTAGATAAGCCTGAGGCTGTGCTGATCTAATCCCCCATTTGACCTCAGAATTATCTGATGCCACTTCACCTTCCAGATTTATCTTCCACACGCATTCACTGTGTTACTACTAATTGCAAACCCATATGGTATTCATTATGGTCCGTGCCCTGTTCTCGGTGCTTCACGTATATTAACTCATGTTAATACCCGCTCGTGAGGTTGTGCTATTCCTGTGGCTCCCATTTTGCAGACAGAACGATGGAGGCGCAGAGAGGTTAAGTGACCTATCTAATGTTACACAGCCAGCTAGTCACGGAACCGTGAATTCCGACTGGACGTCTGGTTCTAGAATCCTTCATGTGCCCGTTTCTTAAATGCACATGGACTCCCTACAAAGAAAGGGCACTGATCAATCCCGGTTCACAGATAAGGAAATGAAGTTTCGGCAAGGTTAAAATAAATTGCCCACATATCTTGACTAGTAAGCCGCAAAAGGAGGACTGCACTGATTTCCAAAGACATGTCTTTCATCACTGTCCTGCCACACGTCTAAAACATCTTTGCTTTAAATAAGAATTATTGATGTACCTGTTCGTCCCTTCAAGGAACACCAAGTTTATGGAGAGCAGACGCTCTCTCTTAGTGGTCTTTTGTCATCTGTGGCCCCCTAGTCCTGTACCCCACACTCTACTGGAGCCTGTGAGAGGAGAGAAGGTTCTGGAAGAAACGTGCTTGCTGTTAGGAATGGCAGAGACCCAGGCCCCGCCTTGATGAGGCTCTGACCAAATAAATGTTTGTCTCTCCAACTCACCTCTGCAACCCCACCCCACCCCCACTCCCAAGCTCCTGGGTCCACGCCTTCCTAGCTGTACCGAGGGGGATAGTAAATCTTGACTTTCCCATTTTCCTTCAGCTCGAAAGGATATGAATTCCGTAAATCATGGCCTGAGTGACCATCGGGATGCATGAAATATGACAGGAAGAGGCCAGGGAGGCGGAGTCTACCAGAACACAGCATCCAGTGCTGGTGATGGGCGGACTGGGGGCCCTTAGGGACCCCCTGGGCTGCAGAGAGAAGCTTCCATGGTCTGGGCTGTTAACTGAGGGTTGTGGTCCCCACCGTGCCAAGGTTCTAGGAGTTCTCCCCTGCATGGGGCAGAAGTGATGCACCACAGAAAATCCATGTGGTCCCCGTCTTGCTCTTCACTCTTGGCCGCTGGTTGCAGGGACGTGGGGTGGGAAAAGTGGCCCAGGCATTAGGGCTGATGGGGCAGCAAGAAAGACTTAGCGGTGACGAGAGGAAGAACTTCCTGCAAGGAAAGTTTATAAAGATCCGCCATGAGTTATTGACAGAGGCGGTGCAGGTGGCTTCCTGACTTTGAGACCAAGATGGATAGTTATTGGTCTGCAACAGTTTCGCCCAGCGGTCTGCTGCCCGGGCCCCTGACCCTCTCGGGAGGCGATCCCATCAGCCGGGTCTGGACCTGAGGGCATTCGAGAATGCTCCAGGATGATAAAAGTCCTCTTTGAAGGCAGGGTTAGTATTTTTTCTTCTCCACCCTTCTCCTCTTCCTCCCCCTCCTCTTCCTCCTCCTCCTCTTTCTCTTCCTCATCCTTCTTCAGAGTAGAATTGCTGCATGTCCTTCCAAAATTTTAAAAATCCAAATAATCCACAAATCCCATTCCTCTATCTCCTGCTAACATTTGGAGTAAATCTCAGTAGATTTTTTGAATGTGCATACACACATACACACACGGTAGTTCTTGTATGGTCTCTATTTTACAGCACGGATGGGCACATACTGCACGCATTGTCCCGATGTTTGCTCTTCTCCCGTGTGAACAGCATGCGCATCTTCCCGTGGTGGTAGGCATATTTCATTCCGTTTGTAAGACAGTAACTTCATATTCCATAATATGGCTGTATGGTAATTCATGTAATCAGTCCTCCATGGCTTTATTCCAAATTGGTTTTCTGATCTTTTTCAGTGCAGAAATGTACTAAACTGGTAGTGTTTTCAACTGCATGTGCAGGGGCATGTGTTCAGAATGGATTTCAAATTTTTTTTAATTTTTTTTTTAAATTTTTGAGTCAGAGAGACAGAGCACGAGCGGGGGAGGGGCAGCAAGAGGGAGACACAGAACCCGAAGCAGGCTCCAGGCTCTGAGCAATCAGCATGTGGGGCTCAAACTCATGAACTGTGGGATCATGACCTGAGCCAAAGTCGTATGCTCAACCGACTGAGCCACCCAGAGAGTCCCATACAACAGATTCCTAAGTGAAATTACTAGAGGTCGAGCTAAAAGACCTTTCTTTGGGTATTGCCTGGTGGAACGCAGTCACCTTCTGTGAAGATGCAAAGCACTGATTCCCGATTTTATGGAAGGAGACCGCTCACCCTCCACCGATGCTTATGAGCGCTTTGAAATGTTTGTCAGTGGGTCATCCCATCTGGGTTAATTTCTCTTATTTCTTCTAAGATTGAGCATCTCTTTGTGTCCTACTGATTATTCATTTCTTCCACCCATTTCTTTCTTTCTGCCTTTGTCTTTTAAAAGGAGATTTGTAAGCCATGTTTAAGCCTTTTGTCCACCTTACAAGCCACAACTATGGATTTTCCTTTATTTTTCTTTGTGTCTCTTTTGCTAGCCACTCCTTCCGCTTTGCAGCTGTATTAAAATAATGTTTTGCTGTATTGTGTTCGCAAAAGTAATTTGGGCCCATTCTGGGAAAATGTAGAAAATAAAAAAAGGAACAAAAGGAACCAAAGACACAATGTGAGTGTATTTAACACATTAGAAACAAAACTTCTTAAAATGTTTTTGTTTTATTTTTTGAGAGAGAGAGAGAGATGGAGCTTGAGAGGAGGGGCAGAGAGAGAGGGAGATACAGAATCCATAGCAGGGACTTGGGATTTGAACTCACAAACTATGAGATCATGACCTGAGCAAAAGTCAGATGCTTAACCAACTGCATTACCCAGGTGCCCCTGTATTTAACACTTTTGAACTGTACTCTTATGAAGATGGTAAGTTTTATGTTACATGTATTTTATCACAATTAAAAAAAAACAGGGGCACCTGGGTGGCTCAGTCAGTTTACCATCTGACTTTGGCTCAGGTCGTGGTCTCACAGTTTGTGAGTTGGAGCTCCGCATCCGGCTCTGTGCTGACAGCGCTGAGTCTGCTTTGGATCCTGCCCCCTCTCTGCCTCCCTCCACCTTGCCCTCTCTCTCAAAAATAAACAAACATTTAAAAAATTGAAAAAAAAAAAAGAACAAAAGGAAAAAAAGCATAGGTTTGTTCCCCTGGAGAAAACAACTCTTTCTCGTAGAGATGGTTTTCTCCACATTAGTACATTGACTTTACTAATTTTTAAAAATTTTTAATGTTTTATTTATTTTTGAGAGAGAGAGAGTGAGCAGGGGAGAGGCAGAGAGAGAGGGGGACACAGGATCTGAAGACAGGCTCCAGGCTCTGAGCTGTCAGCACAGAGCCCAACACGGGGCTCGAACCCACGAACTGTGAGATCATGACCTGAGCTGAAGTCAGACACTTAACCAACTGAGCCACCTAGGTACTCCGGAGTTTACTAATTTCTAACCAGCTACATGACTGAATATGTCGTGGCCAATTTTTAGCATAAGAAGTCAAGATGATTGTGGATGTCTGTGTGGTGATAATAAAGTCAACAGTAACAGTGTATCCATGAGGGCTTACTGTATTCCAGGCACAGAGCTCTGCTCTCTCTTCATGTATAATTTAATTTAATCCTTACATTGACCCTATGAGATGGTTACTATTATGCCACTTTTCTCAGAAAAGGAAACTGAGGCTCATAGGGGTAAAGCCACTTGTCCAAAGCCTTACAGAGCTTAGACATGGGAGCTACCTTAAACATGGCACCTGGGAGCTCTACTGTGCTCCTCATATTGTCCTAAGGGCCGGGGGTCCTGGGCTATGAAGCAGCTTTCAGTTCCTAGGCATTTAGGCTGTTTCCGGTGCTCCATCCAAGCTGCCAAGTGCTCATCCTTCATTCCATTCCTTCTTCGTACCGCCCCATCCATTCTGTAGTTCTGGGCCACCCTCCTTCCTCGACTTTCTCCGACACGCAGAAACCCTGTGAGGAGCAGCATAGTGGGGGGAGTGTAGACTCTGAGCCCAGATTCCGCAGGTCTGCGGCCTGGCTTCACCCGCTCTCTGGCCGTGACACCTGAAGCTGAGTATCTGAACTCTTCTGTTTCTTAATCTTCCCACCTGCACACTGGGGTTAATTCTACCAGTCTGTATCTCAAGGCTGTGTGCAAAGACACAGACATGCACACATACATACCTGCATTCACACATACGTGTTTCACGTGTTCGTTTCCTATTGCTGTTGTAATAAATTACTATAAACTTAGTGGCTTCAAATGAGAGGAAGGTCTGGAAGCTGGAAGTCCAAATTGAAACATTTGGGTCTAAAATCAAAGTGGAGCAGGGCTGGCTCCTTCTAGAAGTGCCAGGGGAGAATCTGTTTTTTGCTACTTCCGGTGGCTGCTGGCATGCCTTGGCTTGTGGCTCCGGCCCTCCAGCCCTCGCTTCTGTCTTCTCACCACTTCTTCCTCTTCTGACGTCAAATCTCCCACTGCCTCCTCCTTATAAAAACATTTGTGATTGCATTTGGGGCCCCACCCCCATAATCCACCCAGGATAATCTCTTCGGCTCAAAATCCTTAATTTAATCACACCAGTAAAGGCCTTTTTGGCATATTGGGTAAAATTAACAGGCTCCAGAGAGTAGGATACAGATATGTTTTGGATACTTATGAAGTCTAACAATACACTTTTTTTTTAAGTAAGCAATTACTATTATTGGGAAGGCAGACGCCATTTCTGATTCTTCTAACTCAGTATCTGGATAGGAAAGACTCAACGTAGTTTTGTTATTACCCTGTAGTCAAAGGAGATTTTGAAATTACAGACTACCAGGGCACCTGGGGGGCTCAGTCAGTTGAGTGTCCGACTTTGGCTCAGCTCATGATCTCATGGTTCATGAGTTGGAGCCCCGCATTGGGCTCTGTGCTGACAGCATGGAGTCTGCTCTGGGTCCTCTGTTCCTGCTCTCTCTGCTCCTTCCCCACTTGTGAGATCTCTCTCTCTCAAAAATAAATAAAACATTAAAAAAAAAGAAAATACAGACTACCAAATTCTGTACAGTTCTTTCAAAATAAGTCCTTAGAGGACTAAAAATAGGGTTAATCATTGGTCAAAATTGATGACGATTTTTTCTAAAAACTCAAGGGACCATCGTCATCCTCCCTTTGTCTCTGCTGACTTTCTCCTTCCTCAGCCCCATACCTCTCTGGCCTCTTCTCTGGCTCTTGCAAGGTACCTTGTACCTTATCTCAGGGCGAAAATGAAAGCCACAGTTCCTGGCTCAAGTGCCTTCTTTTCTACTTTGATTGTACCACCAACTGCTATTAAAATTCTAACATTTCCTCTTTTCCTTCTGCCAAAATAAAAGGAGTGTCTCTTCTCCATTAATAAGTGACTCCCTTTACTTCTGCATCTTTGAACAGCACCCTCTCTCTACTTCTGTAGGGGCTTTGCAGCATTATTTACTCCAGATTTTCTCAAATTGTGTTCTGCAAAAATATTAGTTGCCTGAACACGTGAAAGGAGGCTCTGAGGGGACAATGTTATATATCTCTCTATCTCTCTGTTTATTTCTTTCTGTCTTTCTGCTTTTATCAATCCATTCATTCACCTGCCCATCATCCAACCATCCATCCATCCATCCATCCACCCCCCCATCCGTCCATCCATCCATCCATCCATCCATCCATCCATCCACCCATCTGTCCATCCATCTGTCCATCCATCTGTCCATCCATCCGTCCACCCATCCACCCACCCATCTATCTGTCCATCCATCCATCCATCCATCCATCCATCCATCCATCCATCCATCTGTCCATCCACCCATCTGTCTATCCATCCACCCATCTGTCCATCCGTCCACCCATCTGTCCATCCGTCCATCCATCCACCTATCTATTATCTATCTTTCTATCATCTTCTATGACCAAATAAGTGGCAGCTTACCGGTTTCCCCATCTCACACACACCCTTACCTGTATCCTTCACCTTGGCCACCTGGGAAATCCACAAGAATGCATTCGCATTTTAAGGGCCCTGAGAAGAACTGCCTTAAAATATAACTCACCAAAGGGTGTTTATTTTTGTCTTACCCAATATTTCCCAAGCTGAATTGTAGATAGACCCTCTTTTTCACGTACTTCCCCTCACTGAACACTTGCTGCATCAGCCCCCCTGGGGTCACCTCTGGGAAGTGCTGACTTGTACACTTCCTGACTGGAATTCCTAGCAAGGCCATCACCTGTCCACACAGCCTTGCCCAGCTCTTAGAGCTTCAGGTGTGACCACAAACTGAGCACATATCATGTGCCAGCCACGTCATGCTCGTGATTACCCTGGACGCAACAACCTCATGCAATCCCCATCTTACAGGTGACAAAGGACCGGCTTGGAGATTAAGTCATTTGTCTTGGTTAAATTAATGGCGAGTGGCAGAGCTGAGTTTGAACCAAGGTCCCTGGGTCCAGAGTCCATGATCTACACCACTCCACTGTCCCCTCTAGAAGCATAAAAGCCAAAGACTATGCTTTTATTTTTCTCTAAGGAGACCTTGGGTCCCAGTCAATTTCTTCAGAGAATGCCAGTTTCCGAAAATCCTTCCTGTCTCAGTTCATGAAGAGCCCAAAGTGTGTTTTAACTCCAGAGGGCAAGGCCAACGCCAGCCCCTCTCCTTTGGTGGCACGTTTATAAACAGATGCAAGGCAGGAAATAGGTACCCCCCACCCCTGGCCCAGGGTGGCTGCAGACAGAACAAAGAACAGGGTTCTGTGCCCGGCCAGCCCGCACAGCCTGTAATGTGATTGCTGCCTGATGGTGCGAAATGGATTCAAGGCCCAGGTCCATCTGGTTTGTGTATCGTGAACGAGCTGTTAAAGTGTCAGGACTTAACTTCTCTGGATTTGAGGAAGTCTCATGAGGTTTTATTGAGCAGTTAAGATGGGTGTAAACCTCACTGGTGGGACCCGCTTCTCTCCTATGATCGAAGAGACATGCATGGTTCACAGGATGGAGAGCACGGGTTAAAAATAAGAGGATGGGCCCCCTCCCCGACCAACACACCCTGAATTAGAGCACTGGGGACCTGGCATCCAGACCCCAGGAATTACCCACCGTCATAGGCAATTCAGTCTTTCTCTCTAAGCCCCAGGACCTCCTCTAGGACACGGGGACAATTATCTTGCCCAACTCACAGAGCCGCTTGGATATGAGAGATAACGAGAGCTGTCAGGAGTCTGCTAATGGGAGGGGTAGTCCTAAGCTTCTTTCATTTCCTCTTCCAGAAGGAGCCAGAAAGAGCTACAGGGCCCTTGTGTCCTGTTTCCGCGTCTCCTCTCTCCTGGTCACAATTAGGCAGTATTTCTAGGCATACGACTAAAAAGTCATCAGGAATGACTTGCAGCTGCTCTGGGTTGTATGGCAGTGGCTGCTTCTGGAAGCCCATCAGCCTTGGAAAGAACAGAAGGTCACGGCCCCAGGCTGACTCAGGGGCCACAGGAGGCATGGTGGTTTTAAAAAAATGTTCCTAAATTCCTAGACACACCTCTCACCAAGAGATGGGTCCCATTCTCCTGTCCCTGCACACAGCCAGGTGTGGGGCTGGTGACCGACAGAACAGGGCGGCAGGGAGGCTCTGGGACTTCTGAAGCAAGCAGGAAGGCACTCCGGCTTCTACCTGCCTCCTTTGTTTGGAGCGCTTGCCTTGGACTTCTGGGACTTGAAGTCTGTCTTATATAATGACTCCACTTCTCATCCCTGAAATGGGTCTTCTGTGTGGCTGGGCTTGAAGGAGACGTATCTGCAGACAGATGGTCCCATCACTACATCCTGGCCATTTCCTTCCTCCCCATGTCCTCGTGTGAATTTCCAGGGAAGCACTCTCTTTGAAGCCGGCCGCTTAACCAACTGAGCCACCCAGGCACCCCCGGAAGCGCTCTCTTTGGTTCAGTTTCAGTCACAAACTCATTCTTGACAACCAATCACTGTGATCAGAGGGATGAACCACTATGATTGGCCAGCACGGGTTACATGTCCTGCCTTTGGATGGGAAATTCAGGATGGGATGAACGAAAGCACATGGTGTGGAGAAGATATGCTCCCCCTAAAATGTCTAAACCTTTTGCTTAGAAGGGGGAAAGAGCGATACTGAGCAATGAAAAAAAGGCAGGCATCTATGTCCACAGAGTCCACACATACAATTCTCTATTTGTCTCCCGGACTCTGCTAGAAGTTTCTTGTATCAGAGAGCTGCATCCCCAGAGCTCCCATCAGTAGGTGCTCAAGAAAACCCCAGTGCTATTTCTATTATGTCGAGCTAGGCCTGTAAGAACAGGTGAGGATTTCATTGGTGACATTGGTGTTGTGACTGCACTTGTCAGAGTAGGAACCAATTACTGGGTGCAAGACTTTAGCTTTTGACTTGTGTCACCTGTTAAATGGGTTCAGTAATGAACCTTACTTAAAGGGTATGGAAAGGATCCAGAGAGAATGTGTATGGATGTGCTAGAATGCACTTTTTTAAAAAAATCAAATATGGGGGCACCTGGATGGCTCGGTCGGTTAGGCGTCCAACTTCAGCTCAGGTCATGATCTCATGGTTGGTGGGTTCAAGCCCCGTGTCGGGCTCTGTGCTGACAGCTTGCTCAAAGCCTGGAGCCTGTCTTTGAATTCTGTGTCTCCCTCTCTCTGACCCCCACTTGCTCATGCTGACTCTCTCTCTCTCTCTCAAAAATAAATAAAACATTTCAAAAAAAATTTTAAAAATCAAATATTTATTTTTATCCCCAAGAGGTCTCTGGGCGAAAGTTTCCACCCTTTTCCTGGAACTTAGTTAACGGACTAATTTTGGTGATAAAAGCCATCAGTTATGCTTGCTGAAAATCACTTTGTTTTTTATTTTTCCAACGTCCACACCTATGAAATGGGTATAATAATTCTGTTTTTTGCCCCAGGCCATTAGTCAAGGCGGGTGCCTCCTGGAAGGTGCTGGGTCTCGCTCTGGCCTCTCCCTGTAGTTATGAATCAATAGCGTGCAGCATGACTCTTCAGTTTGGTATCTGCAGACTAACGGAGACAGGGCTTGAGGGGGAAGGACGTGGTGAAAATACTGTGCTTTTTAATTTCCAATGGCATTTTCCCAGCCTCTGCTTCGCCCTGCTCACCAAAGCACCAGGAATCGAACGTCAATGGTGCAGCAAGTTGAGTCGCTTGGGGACAGGAAATGACAGAGGGGCATTGCGGGGCTCAGGAGTCTGCTTAGCATAGTCAGTGAGCTCTGGCTCTGGCCTATGAGTCTCACATTTTGCTCTAAGGTTTTTGTTTTTGTTTTTAATAGAGTGAAATCTTGGCTTCAATCATGACTCTGACACATCTGAGCAGAGAGCCCGTCAGCAAGTCACTTTACTCGTCTGAGCCTCAGCGTTCTCATCTGCAAAATGGGACTAGTCCTCTCCACTCCACCTGCATCAGGGAGAACAGACAGCCCCAGGGACAACTCTCACCCCTCCCCCATCAGATGTCTGTAGGCAGGATGCTCGCAAGCCTTCGGGCCAGCTCTCTTCAGGAACCTTCCCTAACGTGCTGAGGATAGGGCCTTGGATCCCACAGGCAGTGGTGCTTGCCCCCGAGGGGCTGTTAGTGGGGAGAGGGCAAATATATAATCACTCAAGCAGATAATTCGAGATGTGACAGGTGCTGACAGGGTTATCCGCTCTTTCTCTTGTTGGATGCCTTTTCCCCCTTTCTTCAGCCCAAAGTACCCACTTTCTTCAGGGGACCTGCCCCTTTCTCCATACCGCAGAGTTCTTCAAGGTTTGCTGATTACACCCCTACCTAGCCTTACATTCAGTGTGGGGGGAGCATGTGACCCAGGCTGGCCAATCATAGCTGTTCAGCCCTCTGGCTGCAGTGATTGGCTCCAGGGTGGGCACATGACCCAACAGAGCCAATAGGGAGTTCCCTTCTGGGATTTTATATGGGCCAAAGGAAATGGAAAGGTTGGAGGTATGGATGGAGAAAAAATGGGGGCGGAAGAATCGAGATGTGAGCCGGGGTGGGGTAGGGAAGGGGAGAGAGAGAGAATAGATAGAGCTTGAGGGAAAGGATGAGATTTCAAGTCCCAGACATCCGTGAGTCGCCTCATCCCGGTACTTGGGTGTCCTATGAGTTAATAAGGCATCTTTTTTGGTTGGGCTGGCCTAACTTCCGTTTCGGTTACTTACAAAATAAAAGTGTTCTGCCCCAAGTAAGTTCTTTGCAAGAAAGGCACACAGTGCTATGAGAGAGGCTGTAGGAGAAACAGTGGATAACCCCGCAGGGGTCGAGAAAGGTCTCCTGAGGAAGTGAAACCTGGCTGAAATGAGCAAGGGATCGGCCAGGCCAGGGGTAGCGCCAAGGGGTGACCAGAGCATTTTCCAGGTGGAAGCTGGGACACGTACTAAGGGCCTAAGTCAGGAAGAGAGGCTGATAACCCAAGGCCGTTAAGCGAGCCATTAACCAAGACCGATATATGAAGTCCTACCATCTGTATGTGCATAGATACCTATAGAGAGAGACGTTGGACTTTGTACAGAGAGTCATTCTAACCTGAAACAGGAAACCGCTTCAAGCATGGTCTCCAACCTGTCTGTTTCTAAACATTTATTCCCTCATGTCCTGCCCTAGGAAATTTCTCTGTCTCCCCATTGCCCCCTGCAACCAGCCATGTCCTCAGGGCCCCTTCTTTCCAGAGCTTTCAATCTTTTCACCTGTTCCAACAGTCCTGGGTATCTTCCCTCCTCTCTCAGGTCTGCCAGCAGCCAGGAAAAGTCCCAGCCTTGATTATGTAAACGTAAACGGACCCCAGAATGAGAATCCCCTGGAGGGCAGCCACTGCTGAGTCCCACCCCCACAGTGCCTGATGCAGGGGGTCTGGGGTGGAGCCTGGACTTCTGCATTACTAGTGAGCAGCTGATGCTGCTGGTCCCAGGGCCGCACTTTGAGAACCACTGGTAAAGAGGAATTTGTCTCTCTCCGGCCAGCCGTTCCTCGCATCCTGGCCTCCTCTTTCTCAGCCAAAGGGTCATTCCACTCCCTCGCACACACAAGAAGTGTCCATTTGCCTCAGTTTACTGATCTGTAAAATACAGACAATAATGGCACCTAACCTAACCGATCCGATTATCTTCTGTAAAGTGGCTAAACAATGACTGGAGAGCAAGCGCTACTCAGGTATTAGTTATGATTGTTTGGCATTAAAAAAAATTTTTTTTAATGTTTATTTATTTTTGAGACAGAGAGAGACAGAGCGTGAGCAGGGGAGGGGCAGAGAGAGGGAGATAGTTTCTGAAGCAGGCTCCAGGCTCTAAGCTGTCAGCACAGAGCCCAACGAGGGGGCGGGGCTCAAACCCATGAACTGCGAGATCATGACCTGAGCTGAAGTCAGACGCTTAACCGACTGAGCCCCCCAGGCGCCCCGATTGTTTGGCAATTTGTGTTTCCCAAAGATGGCCACAACAATACCTCCCATCCTAAGTGTTTGTCTTATAAGGCCGCTTGGATCCTCCCTGCTGTTGAGTATGGAGATTACATCTCCTTGAACTTGAGTGAACCCTTGTGACTGCTTCAACCAATAGTGTAGAAGAAATGGTTCTTTGTGACATCTGAGGCCAGTTTGGAAAAATGCCATGGGCTTCCTCCTTGTTCTCTGGGCTGCTCACTCGTGGAGCTCAGCCGCCATACTGTGGGGGAGCCCAGACAAGGCAGCGCCGGGGGAGCGGGGGGGGAAGGGGGACACATGGACATGCTTTCTGTCGATGTCCCGGCCCACAGCCCAGTTGCTGTCCCGGTCAACAGCCACCATCAACTGCCAGACAGGCAATGAAGAGACCCGCAGATGACTCCAGCCTTTAGCCATTGGACCACCTCCAGTCCGCAAGCTGTCCAGCTGAGGCCCCAGATGTCACGGTAGACACAAGCTGTTCCCACTCTGCCCTGTCCAAATTCCAGACCCACAGGACGAGAGAGCATAGATACAGTGGTGGTTTGTGCCACCAAGTCTTGGTGTGGTTTGGTGTACATCAATACCAACTGGACCAATTATTATTATTAGTAGTAGTAGTAGTCGTCATTGGTATTACTCAGCCCAAGAGACAAATTGTCAAATGGTGCCACTCCCCAAAAGAAGCAGAATTAGCTATAGTTGATTTTATAAAAAAAAAAAAATTATCTTTATTTTGGAGTGGGGGAGGGACAGAGAGACAGGAAGATACAGAATCGGAAGCAGGCTCCAGGCTCTGAGCTGTCAGCACAGAGCCTGATGCGGGACTTGAACCCACGAACCGCAAGATCATGACCTGAACCAAAGTTGGACGCTCAACCCACAGAACCCCCAGGCGCTCCAGCTATAGTTGAGTTTTATTGTAAGACCAGCTCTCGCCCCCCAGGCTGGAGCTAGCACCCACGAGGTGGCCAGCCTTGCTCTTGCCCTAAAGCATCCCCTGGAGGGGGGACAGGAGGCAAGGAAAGCTTGCATGACTCTGCTTGGAGGTTTCAAAATTTCTGTCTGTTGTGTCACCTTTGAGGAGCAACTGACACAGCATTTCCAGTGCCTTCTCCCTGTCCATGCCTCTTGCTGTCCCTCTCACCTGTGGCCAGGTGTCCAGCCAGCCCTGCCCTCTGCTCCCTGCCTGTTTCCTGTCTCTCTGGTCCTTCTCTACATTCCTGTCCTGAATCTCCTTAGTGGCAGTGGCCATGGATGGGGACTTCCAAGCACAGGACTGAGAAACTCAAATCTGTTCCTCTGAGCAGTGACCAGCCTGCTGAGAACCCTCTGAAGCCTCCTGATGGCTCTGAGGACCCCTCCTCACGCCCGTCCGGGCCCAGGGGTCCTGCTTACCCATCAGCCCTTGTTTTGTGCCTTGAGTCTTCATACCCTCAAGATTCCAGCTGTACTGAACGCCATTCAGTACTCGAATACCATGTGCACCTCAAGCACTGAGCACCGGATGGAAGCCTGCTTGCACCACGAAGGCAGGAAAGTCCCTCAATTCCTTCTCTTTGTCTCCCAGTAAATATACGCAGCACTCCGCATGTTGGAAGTGCTCGGTGAACGTCTGCAGAATAAGTGGACAAACAAGCAAGCATATAGCCCTCTGGGAGCCTGCTCTTCCCTTCAGATTTTTGTAAGCGGTGGGACCCTTCCAGAAAAGACAGAACAAGGCATGGCTGCAAAGCGGGGAGAGGCCAACCAGATTCCTCCCTTTTGTATCTGGCTTCTCTTCATCCTCAGCAGGAACCAGCTCTACCCGGAAGAGGCATGAGCTGCCAGTTTAGGGCCGGGCTGTGTGGGCTTGCATTCGGATTGTACTTCTGACTCTGTGTGTGGCTTTGGGTGACGTGCTTACCCCTCCAACTCGAATCTGTATAATGGGATCACAATAGTCCTACTTCACCGGGTTGCTATGAGCTGTAAGTGTTGGCACACGCCAGGCGCTGAGAAGGGAGTCTGGCCTACAGTCAAGGACTCTGAGCTTGCTGTTTTTCTTATTATATTTTGTTGGTAATATTATGTTACGAAAGGCTCCACTCTGCCAGCCGGGTCTGCCTCCATCCACCTGCCCTAAGTGCCTGCACACAAGTGGCTGTGTCCTCCTTACAGCCCCGTTACAGATGGCTGCCTGGTGTTCCCCTGTCCCTACTCGTCTGGGTTCTGGGACTTCCTACCCAGGAGCCCAGCCCTGGACAGCCACGGTGACCTGTGGACAATGCATCACGCCTGTCAGGGTCCTATTGCTTCAGCGGCTGGGGAGGGAGCGTCCTGCTGAGAGAGATAACTTCCTGGGAAGATGGATGGCTTCCATTCCCTGACGGAGCTCCAGCGGAGAAAGATCAGGGGCCCCTACTGTGGGATGGTGGTGGCGGCCATCCGGCCCAGTGGGAGAGGACAAGGCAGGCATGGAGGCGATTTCACTTTGTTTCACCAACACCCAGCCTTGCAGACTGACAAGCCCGCTCTGCTTCCATAGGCAGCTGCTCAGGAGCCCGAGTGCCCCTTTGCACATGGGTGGAGCCAGGGTTTGTAGGCACATGCTTCAGGGTCAGTTGCCTTGAGAAGTCCTTGCTTTGCCATTGCCTTTGTCATTGAACTTGGGCTCATTCCTTCCCTTCCCCCGGATCTCAGTTTCTTCATCCACAGCCTGGAAACCGTCTAAGCACATGAAGCTTGCAGGGCAGTGAAGACTGTACATGGAAATGGCCAGATGCCTTCTGTGAAGGGCTGGCTAGGAAACAGTCTGCGCTTTGGGATCCTTTTGGTCATTGTTGCAACGACTCAGCTCCACCATTGTCGAAGGAGAGCAGCCATAAGAAGTACGTGAATGGGTGTGCTCCAATACAGTTCCAATAAAACTTCATTTACAAAAGCAGGTGGCAGGAACTGCCCATCGACTGATGAATGGCTAAAGAAGCAGTGGTGTGTATACACACAATGGAATACCACTTGGCGATCAAAAAGAATGAAATCGTGCCATTTGCAGCAACGTAGATGGAACTAGATGGCATAATGCTAAGCGAAATAAGTCAGTTAGAGAAAGGCAAATATCATTTCACTCATATGTGGAATTTAAGATACAGGACAGGTGAACATAAGGGAAGGGAAGCAAAAATAATATAAAAACAGAAAGAGAGACAAACCATAAGAGACTCCTAAATAGAGAGAACAAACTGAGGGTTACTCGTCGGGGGGGGGGGGTTGGGCTAAATGGGTGATGGGCATGAAGGAGGGCACTTGTTGGGATGAGCACTGGGAGTTATACGTAAGTGATGGATCATTAGATTCTATTCCTGAAATCATTATCACACCATAAGTTAACTAACTTGAATTTAAATATTTTTTAAAAAGCAGGTGGCAGTGGGATTTGGCCGATGGGCCATAGTTTGTGCTCTTGTCTAGGACAGACATAGTTCTCTAGAACAGGGACTCTGGATCCTGGCTGCCTCTGAGTTTAAGTCCCAGTTCCGTCACTCATTCACTGTGCGATGTTTCTTCACTTAATGGCAGCTGTAAGAATTTGAGGAGTTGTACATCCATAGGCAAAGCAGTTACACTGGTGTCTGGCAAGTATTTATACAATGTGGTTCCACACTCATGTTTGTTATGACAAAGATGAGTAAAACGTGACCCCAGCCTCCAGGGATAGACAAATCTAAGGCTGGGGTGCGGGGTAAAGCAGCGTAGAGCAAACCATAGTACCACCCGACCATGAGAGGACTTGAGGCCATGTCTTAAGGGAATAGTGTGGAGTGGATGGCTTATTGTTCCCTTTGGACTGCAGGGAGCACATGAGGGAAAGGCACATTTTGGTTTGGATCTTGAGGGATGAATAGGAGTTTACCATGGAGAGAAGAGGAGAAAGAAGACCAAGTCGGTGGAAGAGGGAGAGTAAATACACAGAGATCAGAAAGGTAACAGCACAGTCTAAGTTGATATAGAGGTTTTGGGGACATGACTGGAAAGACGGGGGGACTGTCACATGACGCCCAGCCTTGAGTGTCTTGAGGGAAATCCCACACCCTGCCAGTTTCCTAAGACTGCAGATCAGATCCCTCTTCTCTTCTCCAACCTCCTCCCACTTCAGTGCATCTGTCATTCTGTGTCATTCTGTTTTCCTAAAGCAGTGATTCATCCTTACCTTTCTAAGATGAGGTTCCTCAGGAAAAGACCCTAGGATGAAATTTGAGTTCAGGTAATTTATCCGGGAAGGGCTCCCACGGGAGTGGAGAAAACAGGGCAAGGGGGAGAACCCAAGAGAATGCAAAGTCCAGCAGAAGAGACCTTCCTCCTGATCCCCTGATGGGGTTATGGGCGGAAGTTCCATTTCAGAGTTTGTCCCTACCTGAGGCAAGGACCTTCCCTTTCCTGCACTAGACAGACATGGATTGGTTGACAGTGTTGCAGGAGGGATGGATCTCCCAGGCATGTCATGCTCTCTCCTCCCTGGAGACGCAGGGGTTCCACGGCCATGAGGACCAGTCTTGCTAGGAAGGTTAGAAGGGTAGTCCTTTAAAATAGATTGCTAGAAGCTGGGAGAAAGGCATGTAAAACCTATAACCAGATTGGTGGAGCACTGGTACTGTCCACTGCTCTACCATTGACAGCCAAGAGCTTGAGGTCTTCCTGCATTTGGCATGACGCCCTCTGGGATCACCTGACACTCCAGACCTTCTGACTGAAGATCGTATGTCACACTCCCCTAGTCCAACTCTACCAAGGCAAGCAAAACAAAGTGAAAAGCTCTTAGAGGAGTACACAAGATCAGCAACAAGTTGGGCTCCATGATTTCACATTCTGTAGTTGGACCTGTTCTTACATATCTTTGGGGTACCATCTCCCAAAGATTGTTCCCCAAACTGGGACTTTCTATGGCAAAAACAGAGCAGTTATTGCTTTAAGAGATTCATCAATGTTTCAATTTCAGCAATATTTACAGAGAGGTGACATTGTTCTAGTGATCAGACAGATCAAACAAATCTGTTATTATTCTGTGTGCATTTTCAAGAGAATTGTTTCCATTTATGTAAATATATAAATTGTGCCTCTTAAATAAGGACACTAAGTGAAAGCAATGCTTCATTTGAAATCAAGAAGGAAAAACACCCACTTTCATTCAACACAACCATCTGGTCTCCTTTATGGCTTGAACAGTTAGGGAAGTGCTTGGCGTTCAACCCATTGATTTCCCACTCGTCGACCAATGTGACGCTTTTATGAGTCTCCACTGGCACGCGGTGCCTGACGCTTAGCTCAGACCCCAATCCCTGGAGGTGTAGGTACCTCCAAAGAAGGGTTTCAATGACCAGTTTTCTAATTATCACACCCAGAGTGAACTCATTTTCTTTCCTTACAATCCCACCAACACTCACAGAGGCCCTGCCATGTGTGGGAAAGAGGAGAAGACGAAACTAGGAAGTAACAATCAGATAAACAAAGGAAAAGAATAGGGGCCATGCTTCCTGCCCAGGCAGGGTTTGACAGGAGCCCTCTTTCCTTAACTGTGTGATCTAAGGACCCTACTGAGGACTTCCCAACCTCAGTTCCCTCACCTACAAAATGAGAGTAAAGTACCTACTTTAGAAAACGTCCAATGCTTCAATGGGATGCTACCTGTGACATTGAATGTGATGTTCAACATATCTGCTCACCAGTGTTTTGCCTTCCCTGTAATCACCTTGGAACAGAGCAGCACGGCTCCGAGAGGATCGCTCAGGACCAGCGTCTCTGTACAAGATGGGGTGTATCATGTGACGGGTTGGTGCAAAACGAAAATGTGCGGTCCTTATTCTTAAAATAAAACCCAGCCTGGGTACCGCAAAGGCTGCATTCAGATGCAGAGAGGAGAAGGGGTGCCTGGGGGGCTCATGATCCTGGGGTCATGGGACCCAGACTGGTGTGGGGCTCTGGGCTAAGCATGGAGCCTGCTTGAGGTTCTCTCTCTCTCTCTCTCTCTCTCTCTCCCTCTGCCTCTCCCCTGCTTGCACATTTTCTCAAAATAAAACAAAATATAAAATAAGATAAAAGAAAAGAAAAGAATAAAATAAATGAAGCAGAGAGAAGGAACGGTGGGGTTGGGGTCGTGTTATGTGTATCTCGTCTGCCGTCTCTCCCTTGCTCGCTGTCCCATCGAACCTCGAGTGAAATGTGCAAAGATAAACTTGTTAAGAATATTGAGGTGGCAACAGGAGAATGCTAAACCAAGTGAGACACCTTCAGAGCGCGGGCCCTGGGTGACGACCTGGGACATGCGCCCATGATGGCAGCTCTGACTCTGGGACACAACTGAGGCACAAAAACCTCCTGAGGAGAGGGCCTTCTTTCTGCTTGCTCATTTCCTGGGAAGCAATGCCTGACTTCCGAGATGCAGGAGGTGATAGCTCTTTTGTCCCCAACCCCTGGCAAGCTTTGCCCTCAGCATCTGCAGCCACAGAACCCTCACCGGCTTATTACAGTGACCTTGGCTGTCCCCCATTTGCAGAGAGAGGTGAGGCAGAGGGAGGTGACAGGATCTGCCTGACTCACTGAGTGTTCGGGCCAGGGTTTGAGGACAATGCTCCCACATTCCTCTTGGGCATGGACACACCTGCCCCCCACGGGCCTGCACCCATGTATACACGTCCAGTCCCTACCAGCCCCTCTCACCGAGCTCTGACCTTTTCAAGCACAATACGCTGGAAAAGCAATACATTCGGTGAGTTCCAAAAATAAAACGGACACCCGTGGGTACGTCCATGATTGACAGAACGTGTTGGCTGGTTTCATTGTTAATTGATGCAGAGAGTAATCATTAAATCAGATCAAATTCATTTTGAAACTCTTCCGCTCTGTTCTGCTCTCCTCTTCCTTCCATTGTGAGGGCCGACGGATGGCTGGGGGGTTGGGGAGGGCAGAGGGTACGGATACCACGATTTAATTTTTCAAGTAACACTGTTCAAATAAAAATACATTCGTTTGAATGAGATTGCCCTGAAACAGTGTTTGCATTGATGGCCTGGGCATAATTTTATTAGGCTGGAGCGTATTTTTCATCAGGAGGCAGGAAAACAGGGTGACAGAGGGAGGGAGGGAAGAACCAAATGCAGAATGTCATGTCATAGAGCTGCAAAACATCAAATGTTTTAACCCATTTTATCTGGGGTTTCTCCGCGGAAGCTGCTGAGCATTCTAGAGTGCGCCATGCGGTTTCGGGGGCCCTTCCTCGGCTCAGACGGGGCGGGCGGCCCTGGGGGGGGATACATGCTGAGTATCTGCTGTTCTAAGTGAGCTGGAAGTGTAGACGCCTGCGGATTTATTTCTCTGTTGCTCCCGGAGAGACGGGCAGCTTGAGGAAGCACTTTGTGTGTGTACGTGTATTCACGCACACATGCATGCACGCAAACATGTGTGTACATGCACGCAAACAAACATGCTTGCACAATGCACATGTGCGCACACACACATTCATGCAAGGAACGTGTTTGCACAGTGCAGCACAAGCACACATGTGTGCACATGTATGTTACACACACAACATATGAACATGAGCACACATGTGTGCATATGGTATGCACACATATACATGCATACACAGCTGAATGTGAATAGTATACATGCATATAGATACATAAATACATACATATATGCATATGTTTCACCTTTGGATGAGCTTAAATGTAGATATACAATGTGCATGCATGTTTATACACACATACATAAAATCACCTTAGGATGAGATTGTATATATGCACCCACATACCCACACTTACATGCAACATACAGGCACATGCAACATGCATGCACATATACAATAAGCATGTAACATGAGTATACACACATGGTCACTTCAGTTGAGACCATATGTGTATACACAGATAAGCATATAATACACATACAGATATACATTGTATACAGTACACATATACATGTGTGTGTATCTATATATGTTATATAAATACCTTCAGATGCGACCATGTGTATACACACACATTCGTCTTCACGTATACCCTTGTCAGAGCGTGAACCAGTGCCCGCCACACGCGGGAGCCTGTGTTGGGGGCCGTGCAAACCCAACTCACCAGATCCTGGTAACCTGCAGGGTCCGTGTAAGGTATTATGATCTCCATCTTACAGACGAGGAAGCAGACTCCCAGAGGGGAAGGGATTCTCCCAAAACTACAGGTGGTGAGTGAGAGACCAGTGGTCGATCCTAAAACTCGGGTTCTTGGTCTGTTGTGTGTTTCTGACTCAGTTGACGACCCCCCAGGAGGTCTTGGATGAAATCACAATTTGCCTATTTTCTCAGTTTCCCTGTCTGCTCAGGGGAAGAAATGATCCCTGCCCCTGCCTAATGGGGAAGCTGGGGGTGGGGGCGGGGCAGCCAGAAACCCAGGAATGATCTCCAGATGGCCCCTCCCCCCAGCAAGGAAAAGCAGGGTGCTTTCTCTGTGCTTCCCTTCCTGCCCTGCATCTTCTCCTCACCTCGTTTCTTATTGGGTTTAGGCCCCACCGGCAAACCCAGCATGATCTCATCTTGTGAACCTTTAACTGAATTACATCTGCAAAGACCTTTTTTTTCTAAATAAGGTCACAGTCCCAGGTCCTGGGTACCCTTCAAGCCACGATACTCCCGGGGAATCTTTTACTCTCTTCCAGCTTTGAGTCCTTTCCCCACCACACTGTCACCTTCTGACATATTCTATATCTTGTCGATTTATTTTTCTTAGTGAGTGTTTATCTCTCCCTGCAAAAATATAAGCTCCTGGAGGGCAAGGAAGTTTCTCTGTTTGGCTGACTGGGGCGTCTCATGATCTAAGGGTGCCGGCACAGGCGTCCGACCCCTCGACTGTGCCAGGAAGGATGGCAAAGCCACAACCTCCTCCTTCCTCCTCATCACACCTGTCAGTCCACCTGTGGGCTGACACACAGGAGGCGTCCAATGAAAATGTGTTAAATAATTGCTCTCTTTATGGAGACCTGACTCTGTATCAGACCTTAGCCTAAGCACTTTATGTGCAGTGAGTCGTTTAATCCTTACAATGCCATGGAAGAGGCATCATCAAGATGCCCATTTTACAGATGAAGGAACTGAGGTTCGGAGAGTGGAAGTAACTCATCCAAGTCCGTGGAAAAGGCCATAAATGTAGATCCCGAATAAATGGCTGTAATACCATTGCTTCAGTACTTCAACAAGCTCTAATGTCCACTCTTTTAAAAAACAACATACATGCACTTACACCACTGCGTGCAACATGAATACCCACACATGCACATACATGTGCATGCACGCACATATCATAGCCTTTGGATGCGTATACAAATGCACATGTGCATACACATATGTACACATGTAAGCAGTATTTGGCTGGGGGGAGGGACAGACGGCTTCATCATTTCATTGGAGGTCAATACCCAGCCAGGATCCACCTGCCGGAAATCTCCATGGTCAATAAAAACAGAGGGGCCCTAGGGTGGCTCAGCCAGTTAAGCCTCCGACCCTTGATCTCAGCTCAGGTCATGAGTTTGTGGGTTCGAGCCCCGTGTTGGGCTCTGCGCTGTCAGTACAGAGCCTGCTTGGGATTCTCTACCTCCCCCTTCTCTCTCTTCCTCAAAATAGATAAATAAACTTAAAAAATAGGAAGTCAACCCCCATCTCTCTGGTGGACAGGCTGGAGCACGTGCAACACTTATTTGCAAACATGTATCCTTCATTTTTTACCGGTCTGTTTCCAAGAAGGACTTTTCTCCGGTCGCCCCCTAATGCAGCGGGGTGTGACTCAGTTTCCGCAGTGGGGCTGCAGGGACACTGTGCCATCTGGAGTAGGAACTGGAGGCCCTTGATGCCGTATGTGACATTTGAAATCAGGGGCGTTTTTGGGATTTGTCAAGGAATAGTGCTGAGAGGGGACCGGGCAGAAAACCAGAAAAGGCTGAGCATTGGCACAGTACTTGTGGGGGGAAGAGAAGCTGAACCCCATTCATCACTCCCCAGTGAAAGTCCTCGAGAAGAAGACTATGTGGGAAATCTCTTTGCTGGATGCCTTAGAGACAGGTGCTCAATGTCACGTCCCTGGTACTTCCCTCAAGTCAGGCCCAGGAGAGATTAAGGAAAAAACAGGTGCCGAGGAGAGAAAGGTAAGATCAAAGATCCTGAAACCCGTGCTGTGCGCCGGCCTGGGAGAGAGCCGAGCCATCGTGGTGATTTTTAGCTCTGTCGACACACAAGAATCATCCAAGGAGATGTTTAAGAACCCCCAGGACACCCACAACTCAAACACAGAGATTCTGAATCCATGGGTCTTGGCAGGGCTTGCTCAGACAAAGGTACATTCCAGAAGCACCTCAGATGCTTCTGTTATGAGGCTGGAGTTAAGGATCAACCGATGAACCAGTTCAGTCTTTGATGCAACTCTCCAAGGTTGACACTATCTGCACCTGCCTTTGAGGGATGATGAAACCAAGGCTCAGAATGACCAAGAAACTAGGCCAAGGCCACACAGCGGGCACGTGGTGGAGCTAGGATGCATGCCCAGGGGCATCCAGCTCCAAATTCGGTGCTTTTTCCACTGCCAAGAGCCCAAGGTGAGCTGGGCCCCTGGACACCTTCAGTCACACTCGCCGTGGCCCCTAGTCACGTAGACCTGGCAATGATCAATGCCATCAGAGTCCAAGTGGCTCTCTCCAAACACCCCTCCTCAGAGGACTGAGCCTGGGGGACTCGGCCTTGCACAAGTCAGACCGGACTCCTAAACAGGAATAATGATGGGGGGCAGGGCCGGATCAAGAGGAAGAGGGTTGCCCGGTGGCTGGATTTCAGCCTGGTCTCATTTCTGATCCCAAGGTTCAGCTGGGACCTCTTCCCATATCTCCTTTGAACTGCACCTTCCAGAGAAAACAGGAGCAGCACACGGCTTCCCTCAAGGGGTTGCAGGCTCCCAAGGGGGGAAGGGACAATTTGGCCTTCGGTCTCTTTATTGCCTTAATTAGCTGTTTGGTGACCCGGCAGTCTGTTTGATGCACATCCAATGTCGGCCTGTGAAATATGGGGAAATGTCAGCCTGTCGAACAAGGGTCAGCCAGACTGTCAATACTATCGTCCATCAGGCTGACCCAGGCTGGGTGCTGACCTGCAGTGAAATGATTGAGCCATCTGTCCCCTCCCCTGGGCCAAAGTGTTGGTGGCGTGTGGAGGATAGCCGGGGGCTAGAGGTGAGGTGACAGTGTCGAGGCCTTGGGTCGGCTGACTTCAAACCAGAGGCCCAGGGCAGCAAACAACAGGGAGAAAACAGAGGAAGCACAGTCCAAGTTAAACAAACTACAGAAAAGCCAGAGGAAGACAAAAAGTCAACAAGTCAGGAGGAGAGGAGGGTCTCTGGGGCACCCAGTGGGTGGTTAGGCCTACAGTTAACCCTGTCTGCACTGTTGGCTTCTGGGAACAGCGAAAGTTTCTCTGAATCATTGCAGTGAGATGTAACACAGAGAGAGAAACCAAAGTCATTAGGTTTGAGAGAACTAAGACATCAGTGTACACAAATAGTATGACTTGGAAAGACAACAAAGGGATGGTGGATGCACTAATAAAGGTATACTTATTACAATAAAGGAGGTGAGTCGTTCATTTCCCACATACTAATTGAGCATCTATTATGTGCCATGGATTATTAGAGTTGCTGGAGATGTTGTAGCAAACAAAGCAGGCACAAATCCTTGCTCTCTCGGAACTTTCACGATAATGAAAACAGATTTTAAAAGAATAATGATTAAATGGTGTTGTGGGCTAAAATGTGCAAAAAAGAGAGACTTAAGGAGTTGGGGAGTGGTCTGTCACTTTAAACAGGGTTAGAAGAGAAGACATCTCTGAGAAGAGGACATTTGAATACAGTGTCTTACCCAAAGAGGTAAAAGAGCAAGAGACAGAGTAACCGAGTGTCTGTGGGAAGGGTATTCTGGGCAGAGGGAACAGTGAGTGCACAGGTCCTGAGGAATCCCATGGAGGCTATGGAAAATGGCATGAACCAAAATGCAGGACAGGGCCTGTAAGAGATGATGTTAGAGAAGTCGAGCCCGCTAGGCCTTCCAGGGCCATGTGGACCATGGAACAGGTTCAGCCTTCCATTTTGAAGGAGACAGAGAGTTGTGGGAGGGTTTGGGCCAGAGGAGTGACACGATATGATCCCTTCGGCTATTTCTTGGAGAACAGGCTGCAGGAGGCAAAGGGCAGAAGCTGGGAGACCAGTTAGGAGGTTTCTAGGTGGGCTTCCCTGAAATGGCATGGCCTGAAGCCCGGATCTGTGTCTCTAACTATGTCTGTATCTGCCTCCTTTCTGAGTGCAGACGCTGTGTATACCTACATGTGTAACTGGATGGAGGGAAGGATGGATGGATGGATGGATGGGTGCATGGGTGGATGGATAGGTGGGTGGACAGATGGATGGATGGTGGGGTGGATGGCTGGGTGGATGGTTGGGTGGATGGCTGGGTGGATTGATGGATGGATGGACGGGCGGATGCATAGATGAGTGGGGGTATGTATGTAGTATGGGTGGATGGGTGGACGGGTGGATGGATGGTTGGGTGGGTGGGTAGATGGATGGGTGGATGGATAGATAGATGATATTGTTTTCATACAGATAAGTACATATATCTGTTATATATACACGCACACCATATATATGTAGTATGTGCCCATGTGTAGATACATGCATAGACACTATATTTATTTGGCTAATTGGTGTGAAAAAAGAGAAAGGGAAGTCCCAACATGTGAGGACTTAGAAAAAAAGAGTCCTTAGGGAAGCCTTCGGGAGGGCAAGGCAGCAGAGATTGGGCCAGAAACACCCGTGGATAGCACGCTAAGGAGTTTGGACCCGACTGTGAGCAGAGAGGAGCCATGGTAGGTGTGAGAGCAAATCAGCACGAGTAGGTTGGTTTCAGAAGGATCCCTGCCCGCGAAGCCGAGGAGATATGTGGGGACCATAGAAACGGCTTTGGGAGTGGTGCAGGCGGGGGCCCCGTAGCCTGGTCTAGAAGGTGGTGGTGAAGGTGGAAACAAGTGAGCAATGTACGCCGTGGTCAGGATGTAAAGTCGAGGGGAGCTGGTTAGATAATGGTGGGCTGAAGTTACCCTGGAGGGAGTTTATGATGTAGTCACCTGTCCTCTTTGCAGTGCCAGACCCCTCCAGCCCCTTCCCACCCTCTTCCGGAGCCCCCTCTCCACTCACAGGAAGGCCTTCCCTGTGCTCTGTCTCTTTCTGTCTTCCTCTCTGCTTGCTCCCCTTCCACGACCAAGACAGCTTCCATTTCCTCCTCTCCGAAGCTCTCCCTGACACCTTTCCGCGGGTTTCCTCCCCGATGTCACTTATTCTCCCCGGATCCCACTTGTGCACTATAGCAATTCCTCTCAGGGCTGCCACACAAGGTTGTGCAGGTTGGGCACTGTGCAAACAGTCTGGCCAAAGTGGCAAATAGGAGCTGAGAGCTATCTGAAAGCCAGACCCTGGCTTCCCAGACGGGGCACCTTTTCACAGAAAGCATGGTGTGGGCTAGCCCGGATTGCCACCCTGCATCGTGATTCTCCATCCAAGTGTCAACCTCTCTCATTAGACTTAGATCATTTCTCCATTGTCAGCACTGAGTTCAGGGTCTGAATGTTTCCTGAATGAATAAATCAGTGTATAGATGGATGGATAGAAGAAAAGATGCTATTCTTCAAGCAGGGAAAGCTAATCTACACAGAAAGATAATCAGCTGGTTCATTAGAATCTGCTTGGAACATCTTGTCAAGATACTATTATTTAGGGGCACCTGGGTGGCTCAGTTGGTGAAGCCTCTGACTCTGGATTTCAGCTCAGGTTCTCACGGTTCGTGAGATTGAACCTCTCCTGAGGATTCTGTCCTGGGTACTCTCTCTCTCCCTGTATCTCTGCCCCTCCCCCACTTATGTACACAATCTCTGTCTCTCTCTCTCTCTCTCTCTCTCTCTCTTTCTCAAAAAAAAAAAAAAAAGGATATCACCATTCCTCCAAACCAGGGAATGACAATGCCCCCCGCCCCAATTCCGGAGAGTGTTCTGCTCTACGGTTGTGTATGAAAGCAGTGGTAGACCATGAATCAACGAAGGGGCGTGGCTGTGTTCCAATAAAACTTTATTGGCCCAAACAGGCAGCAGATAGATTGCCTACCCCTGGTCTCAATATCTGGCTCACCAAGAAATTCCCCCCTTGATTTGTTTCTTCCCAAGGGCGCCCTTTCACCTCGTAGTGATAGATGATGATGATGATGATGATGATGATGATGGTGATGATGATGATGATGGTGATAGTAATGGTTATTCTGTGTTTGCGCTGGGTCAGTCTCCGGCCTAAGCCTTTTTCACATATAACCTGAATTCACTCCCACAGCCACCCCGCGAGGTGCTGGTGCTATGCTGTGCCGTAGCACTGTGAAACACAGAGGTGCAAAGGGATAAGGCAGCCCAGGGCACATAATTTTAATGGGCAAAGCAGGTGGTCTGAGCACTGCGTCTGGGAGACTGACAACTAGATTCCATGTATCAGAATTACCATATTAGTGGTGAAAACAATAATAGCATCATTTGCTGAAGGCTGCTCCTAGGCAAGGGCTTTGCAGGGACCTCTCTGAATTGTCTCAACCACTTGGTAAGGTTAGCACCTCGCTGTCACACTACCCAGGGTCACACAGACACAAAGCTGGATTTGTACGCACGCTCTGCCCCAGTTGCTGGGAACTTTCTAGAAAATGGACCGTTTGACTCGGTGGCCTTGCTCCCCTGACGCCTCGCTCCATCTTGAATTTCTTCCTCCCTGCGGGGGGGCGGGGAGGGGGGTGCAGAGCTGTGCCTTTGGACTCTCTGGGGCCCTTTTATCTTATCGGGCCCTTTCCCCTGCTCACTTTGCTAGCTGTCACGTTTGTTATTCTAGGATAAACTTTCGCCCGATGTAGCACATACTTTGGGGCCAATGCCCTGTGTTATCCCAAGGATAGTTCAAATATTTGTGGCCTTGTCAACCTCCATCTCGCTGGACATAAGCGGTGGCAGAGCGGGAGGGGCGTGTAAGCCTGCAGACCGGTGTGAAGCAGCGCGTGGCAGAGAGCAGGTGGCGGACAGTGGTCCTTGGCGCCCGGTTGGGTGTGTGCAAATGCTAAGAAGAGGGACGGGGGTGAGCATCGACTGGCCGTCTCCGCGGTGCCTGGTGCTTTCACGCATGTTGAAATAAGGGATCTCCCAAATCTACCTGAAGGAAGGCATTCTTCATGACCATTTCATTGACAAGAACACTGAGGCCGAGAGAGTTTAGTGGTCACCAAAGGGTCTTAATACCGTGTGTGTGTGCACATGTATGCCATAGGCTGAGGCCTGGGAACCCCTCAGACTAGTGCTTCAGAATTCAGAAAACAAAAGCACATAGGTTTAGGGGCTCCTGGATAGCTCAGTCGGTTGAGTGTCTGACTTTGGCTCAGGTTAGTATCTCACAGTTCATAAGTTCGGGCCCCGAGTAGAGCTCTGTGCTGTCAGCCTGTCGGTACAAAGCCTGCTTCACATCCTCTGTCCCTCTCCTTCTGCCCCTCCCCTGCAAAATATTTTTTCCCCACAAAAGAATATTTAAAAAAATGCATAGGGCTAGTAAGGAAATCCACTAGGTTGAAATAAGTTATCAAGTAAGAAATTGGTGCAGTGATATTTGTACTTCTAAATCAATTCTTTTTAAAAAATTTTTCTAAATGTTTATTTTGGAGAGAGAGAGTGTGTGTGTGTGAGTGGGAGAGGGGCAGAGAGAGAGGGAGACACAGAGTCTGAAGCAGGCTCCAGGCTCTGAGCTGTCAGCACAGAGTCCGATGCGGGGCTCGAACTCACAAACTGTGAAATCATGACCTGAGCCGAAGTCAGACACTTAACTGACTGTGCCACCAAGGTGCCCCTTATTTGCACAAATTCTAATGTTTGTTTATTTTGGAGAGGGAGGGGAGAGTAGAGAGAGAGAGGGAGAGGGAGACACAGACTCTGAAGCAAGCTCCAGGCTCTGAGCTGTCAGCACAGAGCCTGACGCGGGGCTCGAACCCACGAATGTGAGATCATGACCTGAGCTGAAGTCTGATGCTTAACAGACTGAGGCACTCAGGCGCCCCCCACTTTTATAAATTTTTTTTTTCTGGTCAGTTCTTGAAATGACACGTCCCAACAACCACAGTGGTGGAGGTGTCCTGTGACTAAGGAATTCAAAATTCTTTGTGACACCAGCGAGGTAGCTAGCCAGGATCTGTGACTTGTATTGGTGACAAGGTCATGGGAACAGACGGTCCATCCTGCCATGTGTCTGTTGCTTGCATTCGTAATGAGACGAAATGCTACATCTCAGTTTGATGTTAGTGATAACAAAGAGATGATCTATCTTCTCCCTGGTCAGGGTCACAGGGGCCCTGACTCCTTCCCATGGAGCCCTTGGGGGTGTGAGGCCCCAGAGGGAGGCCCCCTGAGCTGCTGAGCGGCGGGCTGGGAGAAGCTGGGTCCGGAGAGTCACGCGCGCCGCTGTGAGGCTCCTGCCGCCTGACCCCCAGCTCTTCACATCCTGTCCTCTGGTTCTGTCCCCAAGTGAACCAGTTAGCCTGGCTGGGAGAGCAGACCGCCCTTTGAAGCCATGTCCCTCTTTGATGTGCACATTCCGTCAAGGCCCTTCCTCGAGTTGGGCAAAGCTCCGTGGCCCCCCGCAAACCCTCCCTTCGTGAACATTCCCCCGGAGCAGTCCAAAGACCTCTCTCTCACACAGTTTCTGTTAGTCCTTTTTTTTTTTCCCCCCAGCGGAGTAAACTGGCCGCCGAGTGGGCTGGACTTTCAGACAGAACTTTAGACGTTGGAGAAAGAGATCATTTTCAGGGAAGGCTTCATTCCAGGCCAGGCTTAAGAAACGGCGCGGCCCACTTAAGGAAACCGTAAATACGATTCAGATGCAGAGGCACTAGGATCGAGCCACGAGGGCTCTCAGATGTGCACAGGTTTGGGCTGAAATTCCTTCCTCTGTGGCTCTGGGGAAAGTCTGCTGAACAGATGGAGAAACTGAGGCAGGCTCAGAGACGCTAAGTGACTTGTTCAAGGCCACCCAGCCAAAAGGGTTGCTGGGATGAGGACGCAGGTCCGTCTGACGGTGGTGACCGCAGAGGGGCTGAGGAAAGCAGGCAGGCAGCTCCTTAGCACAAGAATAGCCACAGCAATGCTACTACCCAGGGCAATAGCCGCCCCTTGGGAGTCATGGAACACATTCCAGGCACTGTATCAGGCATCTACAGGTGTTTTCTCGAACCTTCCTAACAACTCCGACACACCCCTGCTTTCCACCAATAAGGAAGCTAAGGTCAGAGAAGTGATAGGACTTTTCCAAGGTCACACAGTGTGGATGGCAGAATCCAGGCCCAGCTGAGCCTTAACCCTCCATGGAAGCAAGGCCCCTGAGGCCGCTCTGGGAGTCAGGGGACTGTCCCTTCCCAGGCATGACTCCCAGAGGTCCCTCTCTGAGTGGGCAGACAGTGGTGACTGGCCCTCTAGGTGCCTGGGTGATTCAGCCTGTTGAGCGTCCAACTCGATTTCGGCTCAGGTCACCATCTCACAGTTTGTGGGTTCGAACCCCGCTTCGGGCTCTGTGCTGACAGTGCAGAGTGTGCTCGGGATTCTCTCTCTCCCTCTCTCTACCCCTCCCTTGCACCCTCTCTCTTTTTCTCTCTCAAAACAAACTTAAAAAATGTTTCTTAAATCAACACTGGCTACTCTTGGAGGTGACATGAGGGAAGAGATCCAAAATTTTCGAACAGGCTGAAGCGGAGGTGGGGGGGGAGGTCAATGGGGGCCTAACCCACTGGAAGAGGAAGCTGTTCGGTGACTTAGCAGACACTCCAGGGCTGGCCGGGATGCAGGGATGACACAGGGCTGTGGCTTATGTCCACACTGATGTGGAGGCTGTAAGACAAGAAAGTTCTTGCTCGGGATGTGCTACTGGCAGCAGATAAGCAAGACAGAATCTTTGGCACCACCTTCCTGTTTCCAAGACTCTGAACTTGAACCCCCGGGACCCCTGCATTACGCTTCTGTGGCCTCCTGGCACCAGGCTTGGGGCCTGACATCCCCATCCCATGCGAGGGGATGAGCTTTGCCTACCCCCCACCCCCACCCCCGGCCTCTCTTGCAACCTGAGCTCACATCTGCAGCCCATCTGGCTGGGCCAAGGAGCACGGTCCACTGTCAGGGGAAAGGAAGCCTCTCCGTGGGTATTTCAGGCCTGGCCTGGACAGCCTAACCCTCCTCCTGGGCCAAGATCAGTGGAGAAACTCAGCCCAGTGGGCTGCCTGACAGAGAGGCTTCTGGCCTTGACTTTCAGATTCCTGAGTCATCTCTCCTTGGGCTCATCCTCGGCTTGACTTCCTTGCAAGGCCCTTTGATGAACAGATGAGATCATGGATCTGCTTTGAAAAAGATAAAACACAGAACAAAAGGTTGTGCCGGCCACAGCAATGGGTGTGATGGATTGGCTAAACTTTGAACTTCCTTCCTGTCCAAGGGCAAACACTGCTTCCAACTTTCACATATCTGGGGCGGCCAGCTTGCCCGGTGACCCCGCCTCTTCCCACCCCCCCATTAGAGCAAGTTGCATCCATCCACCAGTGGGATCATCAAAAAAGTATGATTGTGGTGTTTGCATTTGCCCATTTTACAGATGAGGAAACGGAGGCGAGGAGGACTTAAAGACCATGCTCAATATCGTCCAGCTACATGGTACCGACCCAGGCTTTGGATCCAGGCTTACTCATTCTAAACCCTGACCAAACACCAGGGGTTCCATTAAAACGTCTTCAGCTAGAATAAAATATTTCACAACAATAGGAATAAGAAACATGTGGGTTTGCACAACTGTCCATGTCAGCTCCTTCAAACCTGTAGAAAAGATGACCCCCGCCCCCCACTCCCGCCCCACTGAAGCTGGGGTTTTGGCGAGAGTTGTATCAAGTGCATGTCCCGCTACAGGGAGAGGAGAGATCGCAGGCTCGCACCCTTGGAAGGAACTCCAACGGCTCTTTGGGGCCAGCATCCTCTCCAGCACAGCTATGCCAAAAGACTGTCCAGCCAGTGCGTGGACACTCACGGACATCCCGCAAAGTGGCTTAAGCTATTCCCAAACAGCTTGTGTTTCCCTCCATTTGGACAAAATGACAGAATCTATTAGAATAGAAAATGTGCTTTTCCTAGAAGAGCCCCTAGAAATGCATGAACAAGTTCAGGATTATCCATACTTACACTGTAATAGTTAACTATTTGAATGGACCTCTTTCACTCCAAATAGGGCAGCAAATGCCCAAAATGCAATACAATGAACTCTTGAACACTGTGGGGATGAGTGGGGGCTGACTCCTGGTGCAGCTGAAAATCTGCATATAACTCTTGACTCCCTGAACACTTATCCACTAATAGTCGCCTACTGTTGACCAGAAGCCTTACTGGTGACATACACAGGTGATCACCACATGCTGTAGATGTTCTGTGTAGTGTACACCACATTCTCACAATGAAGTCGGCTGCAGGAAAGTAACAGTGTTAAGCAAATCATAAGGAACTTTACTGTGCTTAGTGAAAAAATACCTCATGTAAGGGGACCTGTACTCTGCATGCCCGTGGTGTTCAAGGATCGACGGTAAAATCCTTTGATGGAACATTATATAGTCATGAAAAAGAATGCACTAAGTCTGGTTGCTTAGTCTCTCCCTGACTCCACCCATCCACCCATACTGTCGTGAATTCAGAATATATATCTTCCTTTTCATATGATTTTTACATAATATACCTGGATTCTTAAAAACATCTAGGCCCTCTTGGGTGTTTTAAATTTCTCAAATGGGATATGAATCGTTTCATGAGCTGAATTTTCTCTCTATGCCATGGTTTTGAGAAACCTCCATCGACACATATACCTCTGTTTCATCTACTTGATTGCGATCTTTTAACAAAAATTTTTTTACATGTATTCATTTTTGAGAGATAGAGAGAGACAGAGTGCAAGCAGGGGAGTGGCAGAGAGAGAGAGAGAGAGACACACACACAGAATCTGAACCAGGCTCCAGGCTCTGAGCTGTCAGCACACAGCCCGACTCAGGACTCGAACCCAGGAACCGTGAGATCATGACCTGAGCTGAAGCTGGATGTTTAACCAACTTAGCCACCCAGGCGCCCCTCTAAATTTTTAAAAAATGTTTGTTTATTTTTGAGAGGGAGAGAGAACATGAGCAGGGGAGAGGGGCAGAGAGAGAGGGAGACACAGAATCTGAACCAGGCTCCAGGCTCTGGGCTGTCAGCACGGTGCCCGATGTGGGGCTTGAACTCATGAACTGAGCCAATGTCAGACGCCTAAATGACTGAGCCACCCAGACGCCCCTGGTTGTGATCTTCAAGCATGTGCATGCACGGACTTACCTGTGTCCAGTCACCTGTTGGTGGGCATCTAAGTTGATTGCAATACGAATGCTAGAGTGAACATACTTGCATATGTCTCCTTGTCCGTGAGTGTAAGGCCTTCTCCAAGGATGATGCCTTCCTTCCCTATGAAGTGACGTGCACACCTTTCTCCTAATAAGCAAGGGTGTCCAGAACTGAACCCAGTCTTCTGCGGCCTCATCACACTAGAACCCGCTATGTGCCACTGTCCTAGGCATGGAGAATACAAGGCAAATATCCCCCCTTCCCCAGTCAGTGTTTATGATCTCATGCAGGAGAATAACAGTAAGAGAGTATTCTGAGCTGGTAAGTAAACACAAGTGTGCAACGTTTTGTGAAGAAGATTGGAGGCAATTAGAGCAAGGACAAGGACCTAGCCTAGCCTGGTCCAGGGAAGGCTTCCTTGAGGAAGAGATGACTGTGTTCCAAAGTTGGGTGAGTAGATAAGCATTTCAGCAGAGGAGACCTAGAAATCAAAGGGAATAAGTATGTTCCTACCCCAGGGCTTTTGCACATGCTGTTCCCTCTGCTTGAAATGTTTCTCACCCAGTATCTTTGTGAGATCCGTGGAGATTTGTGACTCCCCCACATTTATGATCTGTGTGGTCCTGTCTGCCTCCTCACATCAATAGGTCCTATTATCTGACGCCTGAATGCCATGTTGATCCCTGCAGGGAAGAACAGAGGATGGGAGTCTGTTCTGGTTGGGCCTTTAGTCCCGGCCAACAGATTCCCCATTAAGGCATAGACTGTGGCCACACTGCTTAGGTTCAAATTCTGGGTGTTCTACTTTCCAGCTTTGTAACCTCAGGAAAGTGAATTCCCATACTGAGCCGTCTGTAGAATAAGGATAAAAATACTCTCTAACACTGAGCGTTACAGTCAGGACTAAATGAGGAAATGCATGTAACACATTTAGCTTAGGGCCCTGAACATAGGGAGCTTTCAATCGATGGTGGCAAAAACAATAACAGGAATAATAATAATTACGTAGGCTGCTACTCCGAAGACCAAAAGGAGGTAGACACTCTCCCAGGGAGTGAGAAAGGAGAATTTCCCAGGAGAGAGCTCCAGATCGTCCCCAGAGACAAGGTGGTCAATTACTGATGACTGATGACCTCGAGCCCCAGCCACCTTTCCTGGAAGCCTTTAGCCTTGAACCCAAGGGTGCCCCTCCAGCTGGACTGTGGGCGTGGAGCTGAGTAAATACTGCATCATTGATCAGCCCCTGCGGTCCAGATGTTTCCCCAGAGGCTCAGTTGTGGGTGAGCGGGAGGTCCCCTCCAGGTCTCATTAGCTGTGCCTGCAGAAGAGGCTAGAAGAGGAGGCGAAGTGGGAGACATCTCAGCCTTGCGCCTTGGGACCTCTGGTCTCTGTTGTCGCGAGTGGACACTTTATGACTCCTGACTGATGTAGGCAGGGAGACCTGGTATGGTAGGTCCTTGGGACCTCTGGTCTCTGTTGTTGCGAGTGGACACTTTATGACTCCTGACTGATGTAGGCAGGGAGACCTGGTATGGTAGGTCCTTGGGACCTCTGAATCAATAATAACAGATGTGTGTGGTTGATTACGCTTTGAATAAATACCATACACCATACGAATCATACATCATCTTGCCAAAACCTTTCTACACCTCTGCGGTGTGGGTCCTACTCTACCTCCATTTTCTAGAGTGGACAAACTGAGGTTCAGAGAGGTGAAGTCTTTTTCCCCAAGGTCGGTTTGGTCAGCTGCAAAAGCAGGCTCTTATCATTTAAGTATTTAGTATAATCCCTTCCCCCTCTACTGCCTGTCACTTAGCAGCTGGGATCGTGGACAGGGAACTTGACCCCGTAGCCTTGGTTTCTCAGACCGTCCTGTGACATACAGACAATACCTCTTATTGTTGCTGAAAGGATCCAACCCAGTTAGTGGATGTCCAAGGCTCCTGTCCGTATCTGCCTGGCCACAACAATGTTGTGGGGGATTATTTGAATGATGAATGTATTTCTGCTTTGGTGTTTCTTGGTCATTTGATTTCTTTATTTTGTGAATGGTCTCTTCATGGATTTCCTTCACTAGGTTTGCATTTTGGTAGGGAATTTTTTTTTTTTAAGACCGAACAAACCTTGTGACAAAGGACATATTGGTACTCAGCACCAGGCTCCCCACCCCATGAATATGGGATGGGGATTGATCACGGGAGCTAGGTCAGCCTTTGACTCCCGCAGCCTTCAAGGGTAAGGTGGAGCCAGAAGGTGGTGGCTTCCACCCTCGGAGACCAGCAGACAGACTCCAGGGGAACAGGGACTCAGGAGTTCACACAAGAGTTAAACGAGGTTTCCCCCTTAGTGGACCACCCAGACTCACTGGAAAGATCCAAGGTCTTTGGAGAGAAGATCTGTCTCCCATCCATTACTGAAGAGATCTGAATGCTCAAGGGGCCTCTTCCAGGGGCTGACTTCCTGCCTGGGACCTTTCCAAACCTTCTCGCCTTAAACCCTGGCTGACTAGCTCTCCTTCTCCACTCTCCCCTCCCTCCATGCCCCCCTGCTGTTGGCCCTGCCCCGGATCCTGGCAACATCCTGTTCTTCTCTTGAATGAAACTCCCCCTCCAGCTTCCCAGCGCGATAGGAATCTTAAAGAAATGCTTCCTGTCTCTTGACCACCTTATCGCCCATTCCTCCCGAATGGCTGACGTTCAAGAAACACACAGGCAGCGTTGCACTCCCTTCTAATTTTAAACCTGCCCTCTAAAGCTCTCTCCTCTTCCTTCTTAAGGTTTCGGGAAAGGCCAAGGGGTGTCAGAGGTCTCTGGTAACCCGCTGAGTCAGCAGAGACTGACGGTCGCCTTTGGTTCCCAGGGAGGGAGCCTGGAGCTGGGAACCAAGCCTGATGTTCTAGCGGGAGCAGATGCCTACTTAAGGCATCTTTCCTGAATTCATAAATGAGGTTAAGAATGAATGCAGTGTAAGGGAGCCTGGGTGGTGCAGCTGGTTAGGGGTGGGACTCTTGATTTCAGCTCAGGTCATCATCCCATGGATCGTGGGTTTGAGCCTCGTGTTGGGCTCTTCGCTGACAGCACAGAGCCTGCTTGGGATTTCTCTTTCTTCCTCTCTCTCTCTCTCTGTCCCTGCCCCACCCACTCGCCCCACCCCTTCTCAAAATAATAATAATAAAAATGAATGGGGTGGAGATACCCAAACAGCTATGAAGTAAGGAGCTAGGAAAAAATTCGGGCACAGACATACTGGATGGTCCTCTGAATTGTGCAATGGTGTATTGCACAGGCCCAATGTCCAGTCATTAACATTTACTGGCAGCGTGGGCCCGCGCTTGGTCCTGGGGAGATCGACTTCCGGGAATGTCACATGACCCATTCACGCCCAGCCAATGAGAGCACTGCTGGCCAGCGATTGGTTGTGGAGGAAAACGTGACTCAAGACGGACCATTTGGGACCAATGGAAACCCGAGGCTGAGGCTTCTTTCCTGAACTTCGGAGAGAGAGGCTGTTTCGGGTGTGGGTGTAGCTACCAGGCTGCTGAGGCCCCTGTGGGGATGGACCCTCCCGGAGGGGAAGCGGAGCTGGGATCGAGAAACGACAAGCCAAGGACTTGACCGCACCTGGACCTCCGAGTGTCTCTCTGAAGCCACTTCTTTCTTATTTTTTTTAATGTTTATTTATTTAGAGAGAAAAAGAGATTGAGAGAGAGAGCATGAGTGGAGGAGGGGCAGAGAGAAGGAGACACAGACTCCGAAGCAGGCTCCAGGCTCTGCACTGAGAGCCCAACCAGGGGGTTGAACCCAGGGACCGTGAGATCATGACCTCAGCCGATGTCAGATCCTTAATTGCCTGAGCTACACAGGCATTCCTGAAGTCAATTCTCTTGGAATTTGAGCCGATAAAATCCTTCTGTCTATAGTTTTCTGTTGCTTGTAACCACAGACACACAATCACCTCCTCCCCCTGCCACCTGGGCAAGCACGAACACACACACACACACACACACACACACACACAATAAGGTGGGGAGAAAAAAGAAAAACGTATACTGAGCATGTATCACGGGCCAGCCTTTGAACCAAAACTCATGAGTCCCATTCAATGGATCTTAATCCTGAAGCTCAGAGAGGTTAAGAGTCTTACCTAAAGTCACACAGCCAGGTTGTAGAGACCAGATTTAAATCCAGGTGTGCCTAATCAAAGTCCTTGCTTTTTGCAGAACACTGAGCTATCTTTAAAAGAAGATGAAGGAGTCTTCACTCTAGGGAAGTGAGTTTGGACACCATAATTGACTTCAAGGTCTTCCTGAGGTCTTCTGTGTACCACTTCCGGTCAGGGATGCCCCATTCAGGCCCTTCTTGCCCTTTCCTAGTCTTGCCTCATTCTGTGAAAGGCAAAGCTCTTCTTTCTCTTCCTTCTCAGGCTTTTTCACTGTCTCCTCTTCCTCTGCCCACCTCCAGCATGAGTATGTCCCTCGGTTCACCCTTTGTTGACTCCTCGGCTCTTAACATGTCTCTTCCCTAAGCCTCCGACCCATAAACACCTACGTGTGTCTCCTCGCATCCGCCCCTAGATGCCCCCCAGGCACCTCGAGCTCAAAATGTTTGACATGGAGCTTATCACCGTCCACCAAACCTGCACTTGCCCCTCTGTTTTCCAGCTCATCTGTGCCACGATCAGCCATCCACTCAATCAGATCAGCCATCCACTCAATCATTCAAGAAAAATCTTGGAATCCTGTTCAACCTCATCTCCTTCCACGCTCATCCCACCTCATCAATCACTCAGTCCTATGACTCTTACTTCCCATGTAATCCCCAAGCTCGCTTGCACTCCATTCTGGCGAGCGCTGTAGGCACCAGCCAATGGCAGGGGGCTGGGGGACGAGGACGGGCACTCTGGTTTCAGAAACCAGACCTGGGCAGCCCTGGAACCTTGTGTGCTTTGTCCGTGTGTATACTGAGCCCTGCCACGGAGCTGGATATTGTTGTCTGTGCTATTTTCTCCTGCTAGTGATAGAATCAGCACTACTGCAGGCCCGTGGCATTTACACCTCATGAGACACAAACTCTTTCTTGACCAGACTGTGTTGTGTGTGTGTTTGTATGTGTGTGTCCATATATGTGTGTCTGTGTGCATATGTGGTTTTTTGGTTTTATTTTTTTGGAAAGAGAGAGTTCTAGCGGTAGAGGGAGAGAGAGAGAACCCCAAGCAGGCTCCACACCCAGCATGGAGCCCAGTGTGGGGGTCAATCATATGACCCTGAGATCATGATCTGAGTCGAAATCAAGAGTCAGACGCTTAATGACAGAGCCACCCAGGCCCCCTTGTAGGTTATCTTCTTGATACTTATTCCTATCATGCCCCCCTTACAGAACCCACAAGATGTTTCTTTCTGCAAACCCTCCGACTTGCTTCTTTCGCTGGGTCATGGCTCGTGTCATTTTTATAAGCCCAGCATTCACATGCTAGGAGACGGGTTACCTCTGCTGAAAGTCGGATGCAACATGGAGATTTACCGGAAGGACTATTTCTAGGCTTCAATAAGGATGTGCCTGCAAAGCACTTAACCCGTACCTGGCACAGAGAAGCATCTGGTACATTCTAGGACTGTGGTGATCATTATTACCATTATGATAAGGAAAAGGCGTTTTTTTTTTTTAATTATCATGTTCTTTCTGGGTCATGTGCTTAAAATTTCACTTCTTGATAAATGATTACAGACAGCTAAGACAGAGCAGTTCCCTTTGCGTCCTGAAAATGAGCACCACCTCCTTAATTAGCAGCCGCTGGGAAGATCACAGTGTTGTTCTCTCACTGTTTATATTAACAGCTTTCATTCATCACACATAAGATAATAGACATCACCATCCCTCCACACCACGTGTGAAAAAAAATACTCAAGCTAATTGTGTCTGAGTAGACGTCTGCACCCTCCGAGGAAATGTTCAGAACGGAAACTAGTTACGCCTCTCTTTCTTTATACTGTCTTGAAGTTGAGCAGTGGCTCTGAAAAGAGTCTATGAGATGAGCGTTCATTTTAATTGTGTTCCCATTACGTAACAGTGACCTAGCCCGTGTTAATGCTTGCGCCTGCTTCCCCAGCTTGAAAACTGAGGCTCAGAGGGACCAAGCCAGCTGTCCAAGTCAACAGAAGTGGTCACCCTGCCCCTACAAAACAGTAGGCGCCACGCGTAAATGGTTGTTTGTGGGGAGTGAGTAAAACAATGCAGGTAAAGTGCTTAAAGCAGAATGGATCCCAGAGGATGCATTGTGTAGGTGCTGGTCATTGTGCACCAGAAATGAAAAAAAAAAATTGTGTATGTTTTGTCTCTTTTTTAACAGCTGTATGGGATTCTAAGGCGAGAGCCAGCACGTTATGGGTTACTGGCTGAATCCAGTTCCCTGTCTGTTTTTGTGAATAAAGTTTTATTGGCACATGACTGCACCCATTCATTTGCACATTGTCTGTGGCTGCTTTCACAATACAACGGTAGAACCCAGTTAACTGCGGTTGCAACAGAAAAGCTATATGTCCGCCAGAGCCTAAAATATTGACTTCCCAGCCCTTGACAAAGTTTGCTGACCTTTGTTCTAAATGATAATGGAGCCTATTGATAGACATTCAGATTGAGTCCTTCATTTTACTTACTTATTTTTTTTGCAACTACCTCCTGATCCGTGCATGTTTGTACATTCATGCTGATAAAGCCGTAGGATATATTCTTAGGTGTTGCATTACTGAGACAGGTCAGAAGCAGGAGGCTTCTGAGAGTAGAGGGCAGGACCTATTTAAAATGTTGGAGTCTCCCAAAGCATAGGTTATTTGGGGAGGAGAAATAGCTGTTAATCAGACATGGGGCTTTTAAAGTTCTTCACTCATAGTTGCTGTGACTCAAACACAAAATCAGAGCAACTCGGATTCCCTGGACCATATCTGCATGACCGTTTTATGCAACAGTGCAGAGACAAGCATTTTTCATGTGTCAGCATCGGGCCAGGTAACACCGATACAGAATCTCCAAGAACTTAATTTTTAGTGCAGTGGATTCTGAATGGTTTGAATCTTGAGGTTCTTTGGCAACTCAGGAAAGCTATACAGTACCCATCCCTTAAGCTGCACATTCACGTAAAATTATGCAGAGTTTCAAAGAATTGAAAAATTTCCCCCAAGCCCTTCCATTGACTTTATATAAGCTCTTGGATTAAGAATCACTTCTCTAAGGGAGAGACTAACCCATAAAGAACCAAATAGTATGAAGTATCATAAATGTGTGTTTGAGATACATACAAATTATAGTGGGTATATAAGAAATGAGAAGTCAACATTGCTTTGTGGGAGAGCATGAAGTTGGGGAGGTCAGGGAAGGGTCCTCATAGGAAACGGGTCTTGAAGGATGCGTAGGAGTTCTCTGGTCAGTCTAGAAATAAAGGAGGCAATTTTATCAAGGACAGTCAACTGGAGTAGGAGGAGTGTTGGAAAGGTCTTAATGTTGATGCCCGAAAGTCTGGGCTGTTTCTGGTTTGTCAACAGACTCCAGAAGATGAGGGCAAATGTCTTAACCTCAGTTTTCCTTCCCATCCCCCCAAACCCCCATGGCCTCATCACACGAGGTGAAGAGCAGAACTCACTCCCTTTTAAACTTGTCTGGAATCCAGAGATAAAAGGCTCCATGTTAATAAAATATCATCACAAATGCCAACGAGGTCCAATTCTCTGGTTTCACATTTCATGTCTGAAGTTTATTGCCTCTCCCCCGCCCCAGCCTGCATGATCAGAGGTGCAGTAGCAACTTGTCTGTCTTTTTCTTTTTGTTCATGTCAGGAAAGTGATAAGAAGGCTTCTTGGTCATTCCATTTCTTTTTTTTTTTTAATTTTTTAATGTTTTATTTATTTTTGATACAGAGAGAGACAGAGCATAGAAGGGGAGGGGCAGAGAAAGAAGGAGACACAGAATTGGAAGCAGGCTCCAGGCTCTGAGCTAGCTGTCAGCACAGAGCCTGACGTGGGGCTCAAACCCATGAAGGTGAGATCTGACCTGAGCCGAAGTCGGAGGCTTAACTGACTGAGCCACCCAGGCGCCCCGGTCATTCCATTTCTTGAAGGGCATGGTGCCTGTGTGCGCGCATGTGTGTGTGTGTGTGTGTGTGTGTGTACACATGCACGTCTCCTAAAAACCAAAATACTCTGGGTCATTGAATTTTGGAGGATGAATACATTGCCCTAATGCAATGGAAAGCACAGAGCTGGGTCTAAAGGTGTGGCTCATCAGTAAGCTAAAGGCTTACTGATAAAGTGGCTGACAGTTAGGTCCAAATCCTACCTCAACTGCTATGCTACTTTCCTAGAATTTCCATAACAAATTAATAGAAACTGGGGCACCGGATGCAACAGGAATTCTCCTACAGTTCAAGGGTACAGATGTCTGGAATCAAGTGTTGGCAGGAGTCTCTCCTTCTGTTCCATGCCCCTCTCCTAGCTTCTGATGGTGGTTGGTGATCCTTGCACTCCATCTTCCCATGGCGTTCCCCTCTGTGTGTCTGTGCCTCAAATCTCACTCCCCCTTATACTGATGCTAGTCATGGGATTTAGGTCCTTCCCAAACTGAGGATAATCCCATCTTGAAATCTTTAATCACATCTGCAAAGATCCTGTTTTTAAAGAAGTTTGCGTTTACAGGTTCTGGGCGGACATGTCTTTGGGGGACCGCCATTCAGTCTGCTACAGCCACATACTATGCCAGTGCCCCTGAATGGGTTCCTTCCCCACTGTTGAGCCTTAGAGGTGATCTCCTCTGAAAGTTGGGGCTGCTGGTAGAACCTCACTCGACAGAAGAAGATAATGCGCATCAAACTCAACGCGCCCAGCCTAGCACACGCAATGCGCACAAAGGGCGGTGCCGTTACCCATCACAGCAGGGCTGATATCAGTGTCGCTGTCTCTCAGCCTGGAGCGCTGACACACAGAGGGTGGGGCAGCGCGACCTCAAACATCTGGATGACAAGCACTATCCAGCTCTGGCTGTTTGGCATCCCGCAGACCCCAGAGCAGATGACGGAATGTCAATATGATGGACTACACTCTTCCTTTCCCCCAGACGCTGTTTGGCAGGTCGACTGAGCCCACGTGTCGTGGACACTTGGCCCTGAAGATACACGGTGTGTGTCAGTTGCCCAAGATTCCCATGGATTTGGTGGCTGCTTTCAGATGGTGTCAAATATATACATAGTCTGGAGACCCATCTGAAGGGATGGGCTGGGAATGTCCTGAACCTTGGGGTCATGCAGAATGATGGGTTTGAATCCCAGTAGTGCTACTTGGGAGCTGAGAGCCTCTGAACAAATCTTTAGACCCCTTTGGCCCCCACTTTTCTCTTCCTTAACCTGGAACCAGTTATGCCTCTTGCAAGGTTCTTCTTACTGTTAACTGAAATGCTATAGATCATATATTACATATTATATTATATGGTATATACCACATATCATATATCACATATTACATATTACATATTGTATGGTACACAATACATATCATATATCACATATTATATGGCATATACTACATATAATATATTACACATTATGTATTATATGGCATATATTATTTATGTTATATAAACAGCATGTAATATACATTATATATTATTATAATATATAAAATTATATCTATAGTTTTATACACTGCAAGCAGTCAATAATGTTGGCATCATTATTATAATCATTATTCACAGTAAATTATGCAGCCTATTGGTTCAGATGCGTCATAGGGAAGGTTTTGCTTGGCAATGAACTGGCAGTCCCCAGGCACTTGCGGCTAGAAACTACAGGCTCAAGCCCTGTTTCCCGTCTCCCAGCTAGGTGGATTCACCCCTCAGAGTGTCAGTGACTGCCTCAGTAAGATGCAGGTAATAAAATCCTCTCTTTGTATAAAACAAGGGTACTCGGGGCTCAACCGAAGCCTGTGTTCATCCTCTTTCAGTCAACAATTATTTATGGAGCCCTTACTAGGTTTCAGGCTTCTGACAAGGATGAGAGATGTGGCGAGGAATGAGACAAGATTCATTCTTGCTCTCCGGGCGCTTCTAGTTCAGAGAGTGAACCGGAAGTGATTCGGAAGTCTATCGACGGAACCGCCTCTTATTCTCACGCAGCCTTATTACACCTTTCCCTCTGACAGCTGAACGCATGTGGGAATTTTACACAATTTTACACAAATTTTACACAATTTGGCCTGACTTGGGGCAGCCCTTGTGTCCTACTGGGTATGAGCACATGCAGGTGGTGATGCCTCCGCAGCCCCGGCCTCCTGGTCTGCCCCTCCCCCACCCGCCCAGCAGCATTCCTGGTTTTTGGGACATTTTATGGAGTTTGCAGAAATAGTTATGAACCCAGAGCTTTTGTTTTCTAGGAATCTGGCCTTCTGGGTTTCAAAAAATCTAAGCCCTCTGAGTTGCATGCTTAAAAATGCTTAAAAGTAAATTTTATGTTATATATATTTTATCAGAATAAAAAGAATGTCAAAAAAAGTTGAAGCCTTGAAATGCTCTGGGTAAAATATTTCTTCCAGAAACAGAAGACTGGAAGGGTGAAGGGGGGAGAGGTTGTGGAAGGGCTGGCAGGCCTTGCATCAGAGGTGAGTCTCTGGGCTGAAGAGTGTTAAGGCAGTAGAAAGAGGTTCCAGAGCTTTCAATGATGAGAGGAGCTTAGAGAACAGAAGAAAAAGAGACCCTGGGCTTCCCTCAGGCAAGCAAGGCATCGATGCTTATTGTCTGCCATCCAACATCCCTTGCAAGGCTCTGAGAACATCATGTCCTCTGATGAGAACATTGCATCCTCTGATGAGAACATCACCTCCTCTAATTTTACGCCCTGGGCACTTCTTTAAGAAACCTTTCTCATTGTGGTAAAATACATATCACATAAAAGTAACCATTCAACCATTTCTGAGTGTACGAATCGGTGGCGTCAATTATACTCACAATGTTGTGCAACCATCATTGTCCGTTTCCCAACTTTGTCATCACCCGAAACAGAAACTCTGTAAAGGTGTGGCAGTAATCCCTGATTCTCCCCCTCCCCTCACCCCTGGTAACCACGTACTTACTTTGGGTGTGTATGAACTTTCCTACTCTAGATATTTCGAGTAAGTGGAATCATACAAAGGTCTGTCTTTTTGTGTCCTAGCATGACGTTCTCAAAGTTCATGCATGTATCAGAATTCCATTCCTTTTTATGGGTAAAGAATGTTCTGTTGTGTGGATAGACCACACTTCCTCTCTCCATGCACTTATCGATGGACATTTAGGTTGTTACCACCTTTTGACTCTTGTCAAAATACAGTACATAATATATGTATGCAAGTCTCTGTTTCTCAATGTGTGGAGCAATCATTGGGGTGGAACTGTTGGGTCATCTGGTAATTCTATATTTTGCTTTTTGAGCAATTGCTGAGCTATTTCCCACAGCACCTGGGAAGGGTTCCCTTTCTCCACATTCTCACCAACTCTTGTTATTTTTCTTTCTTTTAATTGTAACTAACCTAGTGGATGCAATGTGATATCTCATTGTGGTTTTGATTTGCATTTTCCTAAGGGCTAATTACATTGAGTATCTTATAAAGCCCTTACTGGCCAGGTATATATTTTCTTTGGAGAAATGTCTAAGTTCATAGCCCATTTTTAAAATGGGCTGTTTACCTTTTTGTTACATTTTAGGAGTACTTTATATAGTCTAGATCTCCAGCCCTTATCAGATACCTTACTTGCAAATATTTTCTCTTGTAGTTTATCTTTTCATTTCCTTGATACCATCTTTTGGGGCACAAAGTTTTACATTTTGATAAAGTCTAATTTGCTAATTATTTTCTTTATCTCTCGTGCTTTTGATGCTATATCTGAAAATCTGTCACCAAATCCAAGGTCATAATTTCCCGTCATTGTTTTTAAATGTTAATTTATTTGGAGAGAGAGTGTGCACCAGCAGGGGAGGGGCAGAGAGGGAGAGAGAGATAACACCTCAAGCAGGCCCCATGCTGTCAGTGCAGAGCCCGATGCAGGGTTCAGTGCCGTGAACCCTGGGATCATGACCTGAGTGGAAACCAAAAGCTGGATGCTTAACAGACTGAGCCCCCCAGGTGGTCCACATCCCAATCCCTGCTGCTATGTTTTCTTCTAAGAGTTTGTGTCATTTCAGCTCTTACATGCGAGACACAGATCCATTTGTTCTGGTGTCTCACTATTGAGAAGACGCTCTCTCTCAGGGTCATGTGAGTGAGAGCTGGTATCTGACAGTGAGTTGTGTCTTCAATTTTTTACCCTTGGTGCCTTTTGTCCCTTCCCTGGGGAAGTCATTGCAGGTAGCAAGCCCCCCACAGTGCACCCGAACCAGGCACAGTGAGGGAGGACAAGAGAAGACTAATGAGACTACCTCAGCTGACGGGTCTCAGATGATAAACACATCACCAGGAACTGGAGCTCCCTCCTCCTGTGTGGCCCCAAGAGCAGAACGAGGACCCTAAGGAAGACCACAAGGTCTGGAGAAGCTCTTACAATGATGCGGGAGACACCCAGGCACTGGGATAACTCAGCCCTTGCTGAGATGGTTGAATGGCCATGGCCTCGGAGCCTATAGATCTTAGCCATAATTTTGTAACTTCAGAGAGCATGGGGGTGATCAGGCTCTAGATAGACTAAGCCAACCCTGGGTTGACCATAATTAGCCTCATTTAACAGAGAGGAAACTTTTGTGACCCAGTGGAATGGAAGTTCTACCTAGGAATTACATTCCACCTTAGATGGGGCAAGAAGGAGCTGAGGCAGGGTGATATGGACATCACCCCTGGACACATGTGCACAGAACTCATGAAGGTGATGTCTTTTACCTCAATTTCCTCTCATGTTCTACATCACTCTTTCCCGCAGGAAGGGAAGACTGCTTTCTAGCCTCTATTTCCACTTTGGGACAACTATACGCAAGCAAAACTTTTACAGAGAGGCAGAAATCTCTTTTGGTGATGGTTCTCACCAAGGCAGGCAGTGATTTTTGTCCCTGGGGCAGAGGTGGGGGTGGGGGTAGACACTTGACAGTGTGTGAAAACATTGGTTGTCAAAACTGAGGAGGAGATGCTCCTGGCATCCAGCGGGTGGAGACCTACCAGGATTGCTGGTCGGCATGCTATGATGCACAGAGCCCCGCACCAGCATAGCAAAGTCCTTCCCTGAATGTCAGTCACACTGAAGTAGAGGACCCCCGGGCACAGTGGCATATGTCCAAGCTCTCTGCACAGGCAGAGTGTAGCACATCTTCACACTTCTCACCACCATGTCTCAGAGAATGTAGGGCTGGGAGATGTCAGGTGTCTCTGACTAGCTAGGAGCCTTCAGTGGACCATTCCACCACCAGGAGACCTTCATTCTGCATGTTGGAAACCAGGCATCAGGGGCACAGCCTACCTCTCCGAGGCTCGAATGGGGCTGCCAGCTTTAAATTTCCAGAATGCCTTGTTATCATAGTCATCGGTAGGGAGAATGAGCTGATGATTGAAACCACGGTGGAAAATTCTCAAAAACTCTTTTAAACACTCTAGGAGACTGATATCCCAGCCCAGCCTGCCTTTCCTCCAGATGTTTGTGTTATCCAAGGTGATTAATGCTGGTTGCCATAACAACCCATCGCATGTTGGTGGTTCAGTGTCATAATGGTTTGGATCTCGCAGATGCAACAATCCAACTTGGTTGGGTGGTGCCTTTGGGTGATACTTCATAACCAGCAGCACAGAGACCAGGTGCCTGTCTTTCCCCCCTTCCTTCACCTTCTCTGTCCCCAGAGCCTTGGAGTACTTTGCTCCTAGTTTCATAGATGGAGAGAGAAAGCATGAGGTTCATGAGGGAGGTTTTCTTAGGGGGCAGACCTAGAGGTTGTCAGTTGCTTTCCAATGGCCGACCCTCGGTCACATGATCCCACCTGACTGCAGGGGAGGCTGGAGAAGGTTGTCAAACTCTGTGCTGAGGACAAAAAGAATTTTGGTTTGGAGAGCTTCTTCTACAACATCCTTTTTTACCCACACGCATGTAGGCAGGTTCAGTCTGGGTTGGGTTTTGAGTCCTGCAGACTGGGAGTTTTTCTTCTGTAAGCAATGGAAGGGTATTACACCTGCTCCCCATCAAAGGATAAAGTGCATCCACCTTACAGCTTGTCTTGCTGGAGTGCAGTTCTCTTCTTTCACGCAGCAAGGATTTATGGAGTTCTTGCTGAGCTCCAGGAACCATTGTAGATGCTGTGGATATAGTCATGAACAAAGAGACAGAAAGAGCCCTATCCTTATGGCATTTGAATTCTAGTTGGGGAATATAGTCAATAAGCACATTATAAACAGACATGTCTTTGAAGGCATCCTGCAGTACAGACATTCAATAAAAATTTTTTTTAAACATTTATTTATTTTTTTAGCAACAGAGAGTGAGTCAGGAAGGAGAGAGAGAGGGAGACACAGAATTCAAAGGAGGCTCCAGGCTCTGAGCTGTCAGCACAGAGCCCAATGTGGGACTTGAACTCACAAACTGTGAGATCATGACCTAAGCTGAAGTCAGACACTCAACTGACTGAGCCACCCAAGCACATCCATAGCCTGCCTTCATTTTAGGAGAATTTGAAACAAATGCCTAAAATTTTTTAAAATTTATTTGTTTTGAGAGAGAGCAAGTGAACACATGAGTGGGGTAGGGTCAGAGAGAGGGGGAGAGAGAGAATCCCAAGCAGGCTGTGCACTGTCAGCACAGAGCCTGATATGAGGCTCGAACTCATGAACTGTGAGATCATGACCTGAGCCCAAGTCAAGAGTCAGACACTTAATGGACTGAGTCCCCCAGGTATCCCCTGAAGTGTCTAAATCTCACTGAGCTGGGCCAATCCAATTTTTCTCCCCTGGGAATTTGCAGTGGGAATTTGGAGACTGAATTTTCCACACAATTCAAGATGAAGGTGTTGGCAGGTTTGACTTCCTCTGAGGCCTCGCCCCTTGCAGCATGAAGTGGTCATCTCTCCATGTATCTGCCTCCCTGTGCCCTACTGTCTTCTTACAAGGACTCCAGGCATATTGGATTAGGGTTGTACCTTAACAGCCTCGTTGCGACTCAATCATCCCTTTAAAGGTCTTCTCTCCACTTACTGAGATGACATTCTGGGATGCCGGGGGCGGGGGTGGGGGGGTGGGGCTGGGACTTCAACATCTCCACTTTGGGAGGAACACAAGTGAGCCAATCATACCCAGTTAGCTTTTCTGTCCTCCCATTGTGTGAGAATCCCGATTTCCTTCCGCTGTCTCTTCTCACTTTTTCCGGAGCATCTTTAGCTGGTGTCTGTGGCCATCCATTGCCAAATCCCTGCCCGTTCAATTCCTTCCTTCTTCCGTGTTGTACTCAACAGGACATTTGTTCTTTAGCAGACATGACTGGTCTTAACCTTCGGGGCATACCCAGGGACACTGAGATGAGCCAGACCTGGGTGTCACCCTCAAGGAGTTGGCACTGTGGCCTTCTGACAATTGTCGGCTAAAAGTTCCACGCAGTAATGAGTCTCTATGGCTCAGGTGTGGGTGGTGTGTGGCCCTATCATCAGCTAATTTGGAAATGGTCTCTCCAGAGACACCGCTTTTCTCTCTCTTTTAAAAAAAATGTTTATTTATTTATTTTGAAAGAGAGAGACTGGGGAGGAACAAAGAGAGAGGGAGAGAGAGATTCCCAAGCAGGCTCTGAGCCATCAGCACAGAGCCCAACATGGGGCTCAACCTCATGAAGTGTGAGAGCATGACCTGAGCCGAAATCAACAGCCAGACACTTAAAAGACTGAGCCACCCAGGCGCCCCATAGACTCTGCTTCTCTTGACTCAGGGGACAGATGACACAGCATCAGACAGGTCTATGGCTTGGTCAGGGAGTAAGAGCCACATGCACACAAGCTTTGAATAGATGTAGTCTCACAAGTGGAGATTTCAATTTGCTGTGTCCTACTGCTCATCTTAAATTGATGAGCCTTACTTGGCCTAACACTTACCCGAACATGCATTACTACTTCTATATTTGGAGGCCAGTCTAGCTATAGAATTATAGATCTCAAATGGACAAATCAGACCCATGATGAAATTTCCAGCTTCCTCAACAATAAAATAAGGACAGCATAGCAATGACTTACCCCGTCTTACCTAAAGGACTAGCAATTTCTGGTGCTTTGTTTTTAATGAATTAAAGTGTCCTATTTGGGGCCACTATTTGGGAAAACAGCCCACACGACAAGCCGTGATGGAAGGAGAATGTGGCTCAGCCTTTGTTTATGAAGATTCAAGCATCTTTAAAATCTTCAAAGGAGCAGATTTACTGCAAGGGATTTTCTTAGAAAATCACAGGAGAACATAAAACTCTAGCTACAGAGATGTTCCTTTCAGTGAGAGTTGCTATAGTGAAAGTGGGAAAAAGCTGAGTGCCCAGGAATTAGGAGTTAGCAGATAAATTATACTTCTAGAGGATGGAATGTTCGACCATTCTAAATCATTGCTATAAAAGACTGTTTAGGGACATGGAAAGATGTTTGTGATATATTTTTGAGCGAAAAAATAAGCCCATAATGCACCATAGAGAGGAAGGTCCTACTTTTGAATATTGTTCTAATGTTTATTTAGTTTTGAGAGAAAGAGAGAGAGACACACAGAAAGTGACAGAGTGCAAGCATGAGTGAGGCGACAAGAGGGAGACACAGAATCCAAAGCAGGCTCCAGGCTCTGAGCTGTCAGCACACAGCCTGATGTGGGGCTTGAACTCACAAATTGTGAGATCATGACCTGAGTTGAAGTTGGAGGTTTAACCAACTGAGCCACCCAGGTGCCCTGGCAGATCCCATTAAAAAAAAAAAAAAAGATGCTGAGGAAAAACACACACAATGGGCAAAAAATAGAAATAATAGATGGCACCTGGGTGGCTCAGTCAGCTAACCATCCAATTTCAGTTCAGGTCATGGATCTCACAGTTCGTGGGTTTGAGCCTCTCATTGGGCTCTGTGCTGACAGCTTAGAACCTGGATCCTGCTTCAGATTCCATGTCTTCCTCTCTCTCTGTCCCTCCCCCACTCATGCTCTGTCTCTCAGAATAAATAAATGCTAATTTTTTAAAATATAAATAATAGGTATCACCAGGTGGCAGGCATGATTGTTTTCATCTTGTTCTTTTTTTAATTTCACTGTGATAATGTACACTGCTGATCACTGCCTGACCCTAGGAATCACTGAATAGATGATACCTCTTTTTTTTTTATTATTCCCCTCACCCCATCAATTGAATGGAGTAAATATCAACTTCTTAAGTTTGTTTTTAGAAAGAAACAAGATCATAAAGCATTTGATACACAATTGGGTTTCAGTGGATAATGTTTTTCTATTTATTCCTTTTTTTCTTCCCTGAAGAGAGAGTGATATATACCACAGGGGTTGAGAATAAAGATTCCTTAGATGGGTAGACTTAGATTCACATCATACTGTTTGGCCCTTTGCAAGCTGATCGAGAATGTGGGCAAGGTACTTACATCCTTTGAGCCTCACATCATTCGAGGCTAGAGACAGAAGTAATTATATCATAAGATGATTGTCTTCAAGAAAGATTGTGTTATAAGTCACGTAGCACATGGAAGGTGAAGCGTTAGTCTCTGTTTCCCACCATCTTGTGGGAAAAGGGCATGTATGACATTGATAAAAACAAAAAAGGACCATTGTAAACATACGAAATACATTGATCTTAAAGCATTCGATGTCTTTCCGTCATCTCTCTGCTGCGAAGAACAGTGGAAGCACATCTGGCGTAGACCTAGGCTCTTACCAGTTTCGGTAAAGAAAAAAGGTGGAGAATGAGCTCACGAGAGCCAGAAGTTGCTGGTGGGAGGAACAGAGGAAAGAAGCTTATGTGAATTAAAAGGAATCTAGCTCAGACCTTTTTCAGCAAAGCTTCAGGCTGGCACAGGGAGGGTGTCAGGATCAGAGTCTTATCCAGTTTACCAGGATCATCTGCTTTTCATATGTCAAAATCCCCTGTGATCCCTGAAACAAAGCCAGCTCAATTCGTAAGTTGCCTTCATTTGATTGGTAAAGAAGTTATTTGCAAGCAAAATGGACAAATGGGTAAAGCTCTATAGTTACAATGGCCATCATATATTATGGATACTCACGCATATATAATTCTATGCTATCATCATTCCTTTTTCCTCTTTAATTGACCTCTTTATTTTTTCTGGCTTCATTGAGATGCAATCGACATATAACATTGTATATGCTTGAGGTGCACAATGTGTTGAGTTGATACATTTATATATTACAAAATGATGACCATAATAGGGCTAGTTAATGTACTTATCATCTCACAGAGTTGATGTGTGTGTGTGTGTGTGTGTGTGTGTGTGAGCATTTTAAGATCTATTCTCTTAGCAGATTTGAAGTATCCAATATCGTACTGTTAACTAAGGTCACATACTGTACAGTAGATATCTGGAACTTTTTCATCTAATGACTGGAAGTTTGGACCCTATGCCCAAAATCCCCCCTTCTCCCTCCCTCCCTCATCCCCAGCAACCACTGACCTACTCTTTTCTATGCCTTAGAATTTGTTAGCTTCTCTCCATAAATGATGTCATATAGTATTTGTCTTTCTCTGATTTATTTCACTTAGCATAACGCCCCCCAGTTTCATCTGTGTTGTTGCAAATGGATATGTCTTGGCATGTCAAGGAGCTTTACCACTATCTTTTCTTCTAGGAGTTTTAGGGTTTTAGGTCTTATAATTAAATACTTTATCCATTTTCAGTTAATTTTTGTGAGTGATGTAAGATAGGGTTCCAATTTCACTCCTTTGCATGTGAACATCCAGTTTTCCCAACGCCATGTATTGAGGGGAATATCTTTTCCCTATTGAGTATTCTTGTCTCCTTTGTCATTTATTAGCTGGCCATATATGCATGCATTGAATTTGGGGCTCCCAAGTCTGTTCCATTAGTTTCTTTTCTTTTTTAATGCCAATGCCATATTGTCACAGTTATTATAGCTTTGTAGGACAGCTTGAAATCTGGAAGTATGATGTCTCCAGCTTTGCTTTTTCTCAATGTTCATTTTAAAGTTTACTTATTTATTTTATGAGAGAGACAGAGCATGTGAGTGGGGAAGGGGTAGAGAGAGGGAGAGAGAGAATTCCAAGCAGGCTCTGTGCTGTCAGTGCAGAGCCCAACTCGGGGCTCAACCTCATGAATGGTGAGATCAAAACCTGAACCCAGATCAAGAGTCAGATGCTTAACTGACTGAGCCATCCAGGTGCCCCCGTTCTCAAAATTTTTCTTTCTTTCTTTCTTCCTTTCTTTCTTTCTTTCTTTCTTTCTTTCTTTCTTTCTTTCTTTCTTTCTTTCTTTCTTTCTTTCTTTTTCTTGCTGTCTTGCTGTCTTTCTGGCTGTTCAGGAACTTATGTGATTCCATGGGAAGTTGAGGGGTTTATTTTTCTATTTCTGTAGGAAAAAAAGCCATTGGAATTTTGCTAGAGATTGCATGGAGGCTGTAGATGGATTTGAGTCAGGTGGAGAGTTTAACAACATCACTCAGCCAGGGAGGGGGAGCATTGCACCCAAACCCAGGTCTGTTGGTCAAACTTCAAATTTCCTCTTAAGTTACTAGATGATCCCTAAGGGCAACTCCAGCTCTGGGACTTTATAAATCTTACTGTCACATTCCTCTAGATTTCAGTGTTCCAAATTTATGTGACTCTTTCCATCGTTTTGCTTGGAGTTTCTTCCACAGGGCCATCTTTTGATTTCAGCCAGATGGGAAAACTTGGGGAATGAAGATAGGGAGAGAACTCTTGAATTGTACCCTCAAGTGTCAGAAAAGTCCAAGGATTTGCCTGGTCCAGGGCGTGAACCCAGGCATCTTGCCTCCCAGCCGTAGGTCCTGTAATATCCCTTAAGCCTCAGGAGGAGGTAAAGGCAGAGACCCAAGCCAGTTGCGTTTGACCCAGACAAGCCCCAGAGAGCTGCTGGAGGAGGACAGATTTCCCAAAATGAAGGCATTTATTATTTAAACATTGATTGTTCTGTTTAAATCATACAGATGGAAAAGGCTTTCCATTTGTAAAAGTCATTGTTTAATGGCAGATCAAAGTCTGCCGACATTTTGCTGGACCCAGTGTTTTTGCAGATGCCAAAGAGGTGTGAGTCCAGCCTGCCAGAGAGGGATGGGAAAGAAGGGACTCAGGATAATGCTGAGTCCCCCATTCCCATCTGGCAAATGGCTAGATCAAGCACCAATATCTCCCTATATTGGTCAGTGCCCTGCCCGGAAAACAGACACCATCCCAGACCTTTCACGTGGAAAGAATTTCATATCAAGAGGGAATTACCCAGGTGACAGAAGAATGCGGGATCCAAACAGTCAGTGACAAGGCAGCTCAGGGACTAGCAACAGAAGTGAAATGCCAGCGTCCTCAGGTTGAGGGAGTGACCGTAGGAGTCAGGGCTGACTGGCGGGAATTCAGTCCATGGCAAAGACTACTCTCCAAGAACTGGAACTGACACGAGAAGCTTGGTCAAGGTATGTCATAGGTCAGCTCAGATCCAAGGGAAGGAGAAATAGACCACTTCTTGACATGTGGGAGGGACATGTACCTACGAAGAAGGAAAGGAATTGGTTATGGCCATCTTTGGAGACACTACCACATACCACATTCAGTGTCATTAGTTTGTCTTGATCATTTAGTATTTTTGACATTTTTATCAATATAACATGCTCCAGTTTACCTCTAAACACTCCTTATCTGGAATTACGCTTCATCTGATGTTAATACAACCATCCTAACTTCTTCACTTGAATCTGTGTCCTATCTCTTGTAACACAACAGAGTTGGTTCTGGCCTTTTATCCAGCTAAATAGTCCCCTGTTTTATATTTAGAATATTTAGCCCATGTATATTTGATGAAATCATTAACATGGCTGGGTTTGTCTACCACCTTCTTTGTTTTCTATTTATCCTAGTTTTTTTTTTTTACCCCTTGTTCCTGCATTCTTTTCCCTAACTGAATATTTTTAATATACCAGTTTAAGTTTCTTTAATGTATTTTTAGCACTTAGATTGAAGATCATAACGTGTACCCTTAACTTACCCCCCACTCATCTGAATTAGTGTTTGACTTACTGACATACACTGAATTAATTTTAATGTCCTACTTCTCAAGACCACAGGACACTCATATTTGTCCGTCCTGTCCCTTATACTATTATTATGATTTATTTTATTTTTATAAATACTGTAAAGCCCATATCATTTTGTTCCCATGCTTTGCAATAAGCAATTTTCTTTCAAGGAAATTAAGAAATTACATATTTTTCAAGTCATTTATGTGTACCCATAGATTTCCCATATCTGACCCATTTCATCCTTTTGTGTAGATCTAATTTTCCATCTAAAGAACTTCCTGTAATATTTCTTGAAGGCAGGATGGCTTGTGATGAATTCTTTCAGTTTGTTTATCTTTGCCTTTCGCTCATCTTCATTGTTGAAGGATATTTTCAATGGATATAGCATTTTAAATGGGCAACTCCCTTTTTCTGTTCTTTAAAGATGTCATTCCTTGCCTCTGATCTCCATGGTGTTTTATGAGAAGTCAGCATTTATTCTTCCATTCTTTGTGCTCTGTGTGTCTTTTTCCTCCGGTTGCTTTTAAGATTTTTTTTGGTCTACGTGTTTCATTTTCAGCAATTGGATTATTATGTCACTAGGTGTGTTTTTCTTTGTGGAGACGATATTGTTGAAAATATGAATCATTTTCTCTTCCTTTAGGGAAAATTGAGGTTTGTTGGGGCAAGTAGTTAATTTGCGGGCTGCTTAGTGAGTGACCTGGGCAGGCTTTGTCGGCAAGTCAACCCAAGGCTGACTATCCCCGAAGGCGTGGATTTCCTGAGGGTACCAGGTCAGTGCTTGGGGTACTCAGCACACTTCGTTCCTTTCCTGGCTAAAACCCCAATGTCTCCTGGCCCCAGGGAACCTCTGGAGTTTCTCTGTGACCCCCTCCCTCCCTGCCCGTGCCAGCCGCCCTTCTCTGTTAAGCAACAGATCTTGTCCTGCTCATCTGCCATTACTATTGGGCCCAGACATGAGGGGACCTCCCCGAAGGACATGGTGTTTCCTGTTGGTGCAGCTTCTCTCTTGCTGTCCTGTTCCACAAACTCCAGCTGCATCACGGGCACCAAAGTCCAGTCTCTCTTTTCTCTGCCTGGCAACATCACTGCCTGTCTGGTTCAGCCACAATGGAAAACAGGGTGAACATGGAAGTGGCGGTCCCAAGTGTTCCTTTCTCTCAGAGATCACAGCTCCTCGCTCTCTGCTGCCCCATGTCTGAAAACAGTTTCTTCCCATATCTGTTGGTGAGGGAGGCGGAGGTTCAAATCAGTGACTCTGCCATGGCTGGGAACAAAAGTTTCATGGGGTTTTGAGAATAAATGGTAGAATGCTTATGAAGTCTCGGGTACACAGTAAATGATTAATAAATGCAACTAGGGTTATTTCAATATTTTATGACACATTTAACTCTGTTTCTAGACTATAGATTCTTTAAGTGAAAGACTGTGTCTTTATCATTTTTACGTCCTCAGTAACTAGCCTGAAGACTGGCATGCCGTGCCTATCAGCAAACATTGCTCCAGCTCAAGTCACCTGAACTGAGAAATGGGTGGGCGAAGCCCCCTCCATACACGTAAAATCAAAGTTCAAGGAGCATAATTGTCAGTCCGCTCTCGACACTTATTTTGCACACATTCTGGTGTTAAATCGAAACCCAGTATTTCAGTTTCCCTAGGAATCTTTCATTTGCTTATCTTCCCATTTTGAATGTAGTATTCGATAATATATAGGTTCCTCCTGGAGCACCTGGGTGGCCCAGTCAGTTAAGCGTCTGACTCTTGGTTTTGGCTCAGGTCACGATCACAGGAACTGTGAGTTTGAGACTCGCGTCGGGCTCTGCACTGACAGCGCAGAGCCTGCTTGGGATTCTCTCTCTCTCTCTCTCTGTCTCTCTCTCTCTCTCTCTCTCTCTCTCTCTCTGCCTTTCTCTGCTCTTCCCTTGTTTGCATTGTGTCTGTCTCAAATTAAAGAAATAAACATTAAAATACATATATATGTATATATAGGCTCTTCCTGAGTGGCAAGCCCTTTGACGGGGCTGGGGTGGAAAGATGGAATGAAACTGTGGCCCCGACTCCCTCAGTCCTTCTATCAGAAATGACACAGACATGCACACGAGACTTTAATGAAAAACCAACTTCGATAAGTCTTTGAAGTGAAGTGATCAAAAGACTTCAGGAATTCCAGAAATGGGAGATGGCACATATATTCCAAAGTGTGAAGGGATGGGTGAGGGATGGGAGGTAAGACTAGGTAAGTTACTGGTTGGATCAGATTTTATTTTGGGTCTTGACTTTCACACTAACCCTAAAACACGAACGTTTGGACTTTTGGGGTGGTTTCAATGGATAGCGCCTTGGAAGGCTTTCTGTGCAGCGAAGCAATCAACTCTGATGTTCTCCTATATATTGTCTTTTTACCAGATGGACTAAAAAAAGGGGAGAATAAGAAAGCTAGAGAGAGACAGCCCAGACAGAGGAAAGAGAAACATCCAGCTGGCCTCAATGTCTACTAAATAATCCAGAGATATTGGACACAGGCATCCAAATCTCTGATTCCTTATTTGGGTGATCCTGGCTTCCACTCATAAATTTTCTTTTTTCTGGGCACTTATCTCAAAGTAGGACCATGAAATTGAATAGGACAAGCCAGGTGTTTGGACTCACCGGAAGCCACTGGCTGATTTCTGATTGGTCCTATGCACGAGGCCTGTCTGTGGCCACATTTGCCCTCACAGCACACAGACTCCAGATAAAGGTTACCCCCTTCCTGTTTCTCATGCTCTGACTCCTCAGCAGTTTTCTTGGAACACCAAGCTTGAGTTGCTGTCCACTCCTAGGACTTCTAACCAGCTATTTGCTTTCTTGTTTTGGCCTCACTCGAAGGGCTCTTTTTGGGTCTCCTGCCTTACATCCATTCAATCTTCCAATCTCTCATCTGGTCTCCCGATGGAATCCCACCTCTCCAGCTCTGACCTGCGTATTCTAACCACAGCAGGACCCCTCACAGACTAGCGGTTTTGTTTCTCTCCAGTCCCTTCCCACTCAGTCCCAGATTCTCACGTAGGATCTAGTCGGCTTCCTCGTTTAGGGAGTCAAGAGAACACTTAGGTTAAAAACCACAGGTTTCAGGGGTGCCTGGGTGGCTCGGTCATATGTCTGACTTCAGCTCAGGTCATGATCTTGTGGCTCATGAGTTTGAGCCCCTCGTCGGGCCCCGTGCTGACAACTCACAGCCTGCAACCTGCTTCCGATTCTGTATCTCCCTCTCTATCTCCCTCTCTGAAAAATAAATAAGTTTTAAAAACAAAACAAAACAAAAAAACCCACCACTGGTTTCAGAGCTAGGCCTGGATTCGAATCTTGGTGCTGAAGTTTTGTAGATGAGTGGCCCATAATGCACTGCTTCTCTCAGCCTCAGTTTCCCCATCTGACGTTGTAGGGGGCAGGGGGAAGTAACTCTTGCGGGGATTAACTGGGATATGGAACACAAAGCCCCTAATTCGGGATTCATCCAAGGTTGTTGTTCTTCAAAAACTCCTTCCCTTCACATCTTTGGTACAAAAATAGCATTCGCTCCAACTTTTGCTGAGCTAGGTTTTGGGGCTTTTTCATCAATGCCTTGGAAAATCCAGGCATGGGATCTATGTTGGCCCAGCTCTTGTCCAAATGGATGGCTTATTACTGAATTTTTTCATCAAAATTTCTGAAGGCCTTACTCTTTTCCTTTGGGCCTGGGTCTCCTGCTGGTAAAAGTCAGAAACAACCACAAAAACAACACAATCTTTCTCCAGGATTGCTCGATGACATCTCATTATGTCCAGGGCCCCAGATGGCATTAGGGATAGAGCTAGAACACAGGCAGCTCATCTCCATCAAGGGGGCGGTGATTTACCCTTTGGGGTGTTTCTAGCCTCTTTCGTTCCCGAAACCCACAATCCTCTAGATGAGCTGTCAACATTTCCCAAACCGTCTCCTATACACTCTCTCCTCGGTAGGGTGTTAACATCCATTGGGGGTCTATTCTGTGCCAATCATTGGACTAAGCCCCTAGGTAGAGGCTCTCCCTTTGATTCTTCACTCCAATCCCAGGAGGTTTTCCCTTAGCCCCATTTTACAGATGAGGAAAGGGAGTTCAGAAAATGTGGGTTATTTGCCCAAAGGTGAGCACAGACAGGTGGGCGGAGCCAGATTCAAACTCCTGCTCTGTTTACTTCAGCCAGCCTCTGCAGCCTCTTTGAAGAGAGCCTCCTGGGCCTGGGGAAGGAGCCTGTGCGCGACAGTTTTATTTTTTAAAGCTGTTGGTTTTCGGAGCCTCTTCCCCACCCCTGCCCACCCCTCGCGTTATTCTTTTATAGCGCATTCAGTACATGCCGCCTTTGAAAGAAGAAACAAATCTAAAAGCTCCAGTGGAAAAAAAAAAAAAAAAGCGAAGTCGTCTTCCAACTTAAGTAGCATTAGAAGCAATTACATTTGTGCAAATGTAGAAAGGTTTGTTGCTATTTCTGACTCCCTCATACCCCAAGGCAGCAAACGGGGAGGCAAGGCTGTTAACCCTTTCGTGGCAGAGTTCAAGGTAGCCGAGACTCCGGCTTCACTGTTTCCATCCCCTAGGGTGTAACACCGACACCTCTCTTTTCAAAGTGAAACCCACATCTGTGTACTCAAAAAAAAAAAGGGTTTTTATTTCAAGACACGTTTCGGTGAGAACAGGATTGCCTGGCTAAGAAACAATAACTTTACATCTTTGCATTTCGTGACAGCTTTTCTTTCTTTTGCCTTTCTCTCTTTTTTTTTTCACCGGGGTGTCTGTTGACCTAAACTCACAGTGCCATTTTCACAAACACATAACGAGTGTGTGGCTATGACAGGATGGCGACAAATGAGGTGACGTGAGACGCACTTCAGAATGGATGAAGATGTAAATCACATCACTCGCAGAGTGCAAAGATGCAGAACTTGCAGAGACAGAGGCTGCTCAGTCTGAAGGAGAAACATTCTGCCCGGCTGACTCCTCAGGAATCATTTCTCTTCCATCCCATTTCTCTTCCATCCATTGCTACGTTATAAACCACCTCTTGAATTTAGGATCTTAAAAGGAGAATGTATCCATTCGGATCCTTCTGCAAACGGCTGGGCTCTGCTCCGCCATTTTCCTTCTCCACCAGGCCTCTGCTGGGGTTGGAATGTTCCAGATGGATGTGGCACCTAATACAGTTGGTGATCCCGCTGGCATGGCTGGAAGGGCTGAGGTCTCCTCCTCCATGGGCATCGTGCTCTGTCCCCACATGGGCTCCTCGGGCTTCCTCCCTGCGTGGTGAGCTCAGGGGCAACAGACTTCGGAGTCAGTGCTGGTCTCAAAGAGGCAGAAGCTGTCAGTACTTTAATAAGGTCTGGATTTAGGAGTTTGAGGGCTTCATTGCCTGTATTTTATTGGTCACACTAAGTCACAAGGCCATCCCAAGTTCAGGGGAGGAGGACAGACTTCGCCTTTGGAGTGGGTGCCATGCACATAGAGGTGGGGTCTCCACGGAGACCATTCCTGGAGACTGTCCCACACCAGCACTGGCTGGCTTCATGTCGGCTCCAATTCGTGGAATAATCTACAGCAATGAAAATGCAGAACCACAGCTATAGGCAAGGGCATGAAAAATGTTGCCAATATCACCAGGATGGATAAAAGACACACCAACAAAGCATATGATATGATTCATTTTATGACGTTTAAAAGCAAACAGGGTCACCTGGGTGGCTCAGTCGGTTGAGTGTCTGACTTTGGCTCAGGTCATGAACTCGCAGTTCATGAGTTCGAGCCCTGCATCGGGCTTGTGCTGACAGCACAGAGCCTGGAACCTGCTTCCGATTCTGTGTCTCCCTCTCTCTCTCTCTCTGCCCCTCCTCTGATCACACTGTCTCTCAAAAATTAATAAAATGTTAAAAAAAATAAAAGCAAACAAAGTTAACTATATTGTTCGTTGGTGCATACATAGATGGCAAAATAAAGAAAAACCAGAACAGGATTGTCATAAAAGTCAGATTAGTGGTTCCTTCTAGATAGGATACAGGTGGGCATAATCAGGAAGGGATACGAGAGGCTTCTTGGTGCTGGTAATAAATATGTATTTTTTGCTTGATGTGGGTTTATGGCCACGGGCATGTTTGACTGAATTGTATCATTTGTGCATATTTTGCATTCGTAGGCTATATTTTGAGATTTTAAAAAATTGGGAAAAGTTAAATTTTGGCCAAATTTAACATTGTCACACCTGTACTTGATGTGTACAGGTCGAAACGCCGCTACTGTTTCTGATGAAACCGAAAAGCGATTTCAGGTTCAATCATGGGAAGGACAGCTTTTGCTCTTTGAACAGATGACACGTCCCAGGCTCTCCGCAGGTGCTTGAATATATTATTTAATCGAGAGAAAACTCTGAGAAGTAGGTATGATGCCCATGTGCTAGAAAAAAGACACAATAGCCGGCGAAGTGTAGCTCTAGGGACACTCAACATTTGAACCTCATCTATCTGGCTCTGAACTTCCTAACAAAGCCCTCAGCCTGGGGGTCCTGAACATCAGCACATTTCTCCCATCTCCCGCGCCCCAGCCGGGTGGATCCAGGATGGGCAGCACGCAGGTCGCCCCCAGCACAAAAGCATAATTGTTCAGGGCCTGTTGTCCCCGGAGGAGCGGCCCATCACAGCCCCCAGCGGACCTGGCTGAGCGTCAAGCCCTGGGTGGAGGCCTCTCCCCTTGGCTCCTGGCTGCTGACAGGCAGAGTGGCCGCCTCGGCCATGCCAGGCTGTAATAAAGCAGCCTGGCACCCAGCATCTGCCAACGAAGGGAGTGCAAGGCCAATGGAAAAAGCCGGCCTCCAAATTCCAGGAAGCACGTGGTGTTTAATCTGAGGCCAGCCTCGCATCACCCACCCCCTGGAAGCCGCCTCCAAGGGCCGAGTCTGGAGAGGATCCAGATTAAATACTAGTGTAATAGGGAGCACGTCTCTGTTTGGGTTTCTGCAGATTGTGCCATTTCAAAGGGACCAGAGCAAATTCTCCTAAGGCCCTTATTGGGGTCTACTGAACCATGACCTAATTAAATCTATTGGAGAAAAGTCTCTTGTTGGAAAAAAGGGGGGGGGGTGCTGGCTGCATGATTCCTTTTGAGAAATTATTTAGCCCTGGGATGGCACTGATTTTTATGGGTACTAGAGAAACACAGACTGAATGCTGTGTCGCCATTAGCGATGTCAAGGGGGTAGGGGAACCGAGGGGATGTTCTGGGGTAAACTTGTTTGTTAATGACAATGCTTACATTGTCAAAACTCCCTCATACCCATTACTGTCTTCTGACTACTCGGCAAGGCGGATGGGTCAGATGTCATTAGATTCACTTTAAAGGGGGAAACCAAGAGTTAAAGCAGTTCTTTTCGAAAACTCAAGTTTAGGGACTGTACTATGTTCCCCTTTCTTCATAAATGAGGAGGAAGTTTTAAGGAATAATGACTTTAAAATGAATACAAATCTCTCCAGTACTAATAGTAAGGTGGAGAATGAGAATGAGGGCCATGTAAAGGGAAGAGGAGAGAGGGAGAAGGAAGGAGGGAGAAGGAGACTGGAAGAGAGGCGGAGGAGGGAGGGGGAAGGAGGGGTAGAGTGGGAAGAGGAGGAATAATGATGCACCTTGAGCACCCCCTATGCACACACCTTATTGTGTGGAGTTCTTCTTACTTGTTCTGCCACGGTCTTCCCTAGGTGATCATGCATTGAATACCTGGCCCGTGTTGGTTCAATTTGACATAAATCACTGAGACTCTCCCTGAGCCTTTTACCACCTTAGCCGAATTTTACAATTTGATAGAAAAAGCAAGGGAAGCCCAGAGGCGCATCATTAGCACTGCAGAACTGAGCTAAGAATCAAGTCCCCCCCCTCCCAGCCCCAGAGCCTGCCTGAAATCTTTACCCCTACTAAAGGTGGCTGAGGACATCAATGGGTATTCACACTCACATCCTTATTATTTGGCCACTTAACTCAAGACTCCTTTGGCTCCAAAGGTTGGGAAGGGGGGGGGGGGGAACCCATTCAGGGTCATGTACAATTATTTAAAAAAATAAATGTATTTTTCATATAAACTAGGAAGTCCATTCAAAGGATATAATTGGCATTAGCCATGACGGCATTCAGAGGCTTACGCTGTTGTCAGAACCTATCTTCCCTCCCTCAGCTCTATTTCGTCTTAGTTGGCTTCGTACTGCAACAGAATTTCTTTAGTATGACAAACTCGGCTACGCATAAGCTCGCGGAGTCTTCCAGTGGGTCTACATCAGCTGGACCAGGGAATCACTTCCTGTTCCAGCCAGCCTCCTAGGAATGGCTCTCATTGGGCAGATTTGAGTCACATGTCCGTTCCTGAGCCAATCACTGGCCAGCAGGAAGAAACACTTTGATTGGCAGCGATTCGGTCCCACTCTGGGACCCAGGTGTCCTGGTCAGCCCAGGTTTACCACGTGATCTAAACATAGGAAAGGAGTCATAGTTCACAGGAAAGACTCTGTGTTGTTACACAAAGGAAGGTGGACAGGGGGTAGATAGAAGCTATAGACATTCGATACAGACTTGTGCAATTATCAGTCCAGACACAGAGCCTGTCACTGTACAACATCGTCTAGATTTCTCTAGAATTGGGTCAGCAGCCTTGGTGGGGGATTTTAAGAATTAGGCAATTGTAGATGTTTTGAAATAAATTAGCTCATATTCTTAATTTTACAGCTGAAAAGCTAAGTGACTTGCCCCAGGCACCCATCTATTGAGAAAGAGGTGAGCCTGCTCCTTATACCCAGGCGGGGGACACCAGGCTGTCCTTGAACCCTGGTGTCTTCCTTCCAAGGATGGCCTTGACTAATCCAGCAACCCAGCTTCTGGTGGGCTCCTGGCTTCTCGCCATTTCCCAACAAGACTTCTGGCACTGTCTTGACCAAAGGTGATATTGCAGACACTGTAATGAGATGCTGTCAGAATGCCAAATGCAAAAACAGGCGTATTCCCACGTCCCCGTTAGCCAACGTGAGGGGAAATCACAGGGCATTCTTTTATTATGTTTGTACATTGCGTTGTTACCAACTAGTCCTCTATAAAAAAATGTGTAAATGAGGAAAAGGTCAGATGGGGTATCGATGCAATTTCTCATCAGTGTAAAAGGAAGAGAAGTCACCCAAATGTGTTAGCAAGTGTGCTTTTGAAGTGTTTTCTAAAAATTGTAAAATAGAAATCAACTGTCTTTTCTTTTGACAGCGGTTTGCAGGCTTGGTTCGAGAGTAGTCTTACTTAGAACAAGGGTCAGCAGAGTGTGGCCCCGGGGCCTAATCCAGCCTGTAATGTTCTATTGGAACAGAATGCGGCCATCTATAAATGTTGGCTGAGTCCACATCTGTGGAGCAATGGCAGGGGTGAGGAGTTCTGGAATAATGGCAGGGGTGAGGAATTCTGGCATAGACCATAGGGCCTCCAAAACTTAAGGCATTTACTCTCTGGGCCCTCATGGAAAACTTGTCTGACTCCTGGGTTAGAATACTAGATTTGTAGAGCTAATGATAATCTGAGCATTCACTACATCTAGAAGTCTCTAACCAGGTGACTTTTTCCACAGTCTGTCTGTCAGTCTCTCTCTCTTTCCCACCTCTTCATCACAGAGGCTGCCTCAGATGTTGTGAATCATTGCACTGTCCTCTCAAAGTCCAGAGAAATCCATCTGTGGTGATATCCTTATACAAAGAGGTAAAATAAAATGACACCTTGGGGCACTTGGGTGGCTCAGTAGGTTCAGCGTCCGACTTCCGCTCAGGTTACAATCTCATGATTCACAAGTTTGAGTCCCACGTAGGGCTCTGTGCTGACAGCTCAGAGCCTGGAGCCTGCTTGGGATCCTGTGTCTCCCTCTCTCTCCCTGCCTCTCATCCTCTCATGCTTGGTCTCTCTCAAAAATCAGTAAAAACAGGGGCGCCTGGGTGATGCAGCGGGTTAAATGTCCGACTTCGGCTCAGGTCGTGATGCCCCAGTCTGTGGGTTCGAGCTCCACATCTGGTGTGTGCTGGCAGCTCAGAGCCTGGAGCCTGTTTTGGATTCTGTGTCTCCTTCTCTCTTTCTGTCCCTCCCCTTCTCATGCTCTGTCTCTTTCTGTCTCAAAAATAAATAAACCAAAAAAATTTTTTAAATAAATAAATAAATAAAAACATTAAAAAAATACCAGCACCTGAAATCGTCGTGCGTATAGGTGAGCCTTGAACAACACAGAACTCTGCAGGTCCTTATAGGCACATTTTTTCCCCCAATAAATATATTTCAGCACCATAAGCGTATTTTCTATCTCTTATGATTTTCTTATCTACATTTTGTTCTCTCTAGCTAATTTGGTCCTAAGAATACAGTACATAAAAAAAATAAAACATACCTAATATATGTTAATTGATGATTCATATTATTGATAAGGCTTCTGGTCAACAGACTATCCGTAGTTAACTTTTGGGGGGGGGCAAAATTCCACGTAGATGGGAAGTCTAATGCCCCTACACCTGAGCGGTGCTGTCCAAGGATCAAGAGTCTTGTGTAAAATGGTAGAGGGGGCGTTCCCCCATGGAGTATAGTGAAGAATATTCTCCTGAGTCCCACATGCAGATGTACAGTCCTCTTTCCTCACTCCACTTGAGAAATTTAAATTTGTGGCCCAGTGAGGAAGTCTCACGTTCTCATGTTGGCGTGGGGGACACGGAGGTTCACATCAGAAAGGCAGACTCCTTCAGGATCCACTCCCGCACCGTCGGCCAGCGGTAGAGACAAAAACCACGTCCAGGTATACTAACTCTTGCTTCCACGGGACTTCATTCCTTGGCACCTCTGGCTCTCATCCAGGGCTTCACTATCAAATCTATCATGTCACACTCTGTGCTAGCTTTTGTAACCAATGTTTTGTAACCTCCCTTTACCAAACTGAAGTGAAAATCAGAGGTAACAAAACCTCCATATGTAATTTTTGGGTCATACAATGTACCTGCACAAAAGTCACATGCACGCATTTTCGTAACAGTGGTCTGAATGAGAAGTAGGACAAAGAGGAGCGTAACAAATAATCCGTGTTGCTTCTCTGTGTAAACCTGCTGTGAACACGGCTGCTGCCGTTCTAGCTGATAGGCGTATGCTGCACCCGTCCTGCCAACGGCATTGTCGTGAGGGACATAGTTTTCCCCTTGTCACCAGCACCGCCAAGTCCAGTTTCCCCCTGGACTGTATGGTAGTGGCATGTATGGAAAACGCAGGGTACGTTGAACTTGGAAAACAAAATGACTCGTGCTCCTCTATACAAGCCAGGGTTAGGCTCCGAGCACAGCTAATCATTAGCAGGCTTTTCACCCACATGAATGTCTGTCCAGTGGCGCTTTGGAAAATCCTGCAAGAAACAGGGCCGTTTTTCATGGGGAGAGAGTGTTCGATTTCCTTCAGGACATTTCACATACCCCATAGCCCTTCCCTGCTAACTCCCAGTAGTGCCCACGCATCACTGACGTCAAGGCCGCCCCCACACATTTCTGAGCCCCCCCCCCCCGACCCCCCGCTACGGGTGATACCACTGCCATTGAAAACCACTGTTCCAGACCCTTCCCTGCTCTGTTCTGGAGGATTGGGATGGATCCGTGGGGCTGGAGAGATAGCCCGGAGGACCATGGGATATTTTGAGCCACCTAATGACCCCAATCCCTGGAACTTGCCCAGTCTACTAAATAGGGAGCATCCTGCTGTGATTACTTGGGAGGCGACGCAGAGGAAACTCGGCAAGACCTGGGAATAATGTTCCAAGTGCCCACATATGTTCTCCCAGACGAAAGCAAACTTCCCAACAGACACCCGTTAGATTGGGGGAGAACAGGGTCTGTTGCAAACTCCTTGAGCATGGAGAGAAAAGATGACCGCAATGGAGGTACCACAGCCCAAGGAATAGATCCAACGGGTCGATGAGGGCCTGGCCTATGCAACAAACCGGAAGAGCTGGGGCGTGGCCATTTCTATGCAAATGAGGTGCAAAAAAAAAAAAATCCCGGAACTCTGAGCCCTCTCTTGAACAGTGGCTTAAGAGAGTCCTCAAAGATGTTTTTACCACATGTGCAAAAAATTAAAATTAGGCTTAAGCTATCTAAAGAGCCACTTTGACATTGCCATATGGCGGGAGCAAAGCTGCTTTTTGGATTTAGCAAACATCTTAAACTATTTTTCAAATGATTTAGATTCAGCAAGACCCAAAATGTATTTTTTTTTCTCCAAGTACCTTTCCCCCCCTCATTTGAAACCCTAGGGTATTTGGAAGGGAATTCAAGCCACATGTTTCTGATTCATTTACACTTAACTCATCAACATGTTGTTTTGCACGAGTCATTTGATGTCCAAAAAGACCTTTTGAAATATATATGGTAGATGTACATAGACACACACATTTATGTTTACGCATATGCGTCTAAGAACTTCTTCTCCTAAGGAGCAAGGAGCGACATTTTGAGGAGAATTAACCACCTCTAAATGCCAAAGAAACGAATCAGACAAGAAAGAAGCAACCCTCAAGTTCTCAACTTGGCCAAAAAAAAAAAAAAAAATTCTCCCTTCCCAGCCAAAGGTTTGTGTGCCAGAACAGCTTGGCCTGAGAGAGGCAGAGGGAGGCCCACCGAGCTGCAGGACTGTGACCAAAAGGTGCAGAGAATCTCCTTGGGGACAGGAGGCTGGATGCCAGCAGAGTGTGTGGACCCTGCCTGCTTTGCAAATAGGGGCTAACCAAGGATTTGGGACAGTGCATCTATGTAAATCTATCTTGTTTGCTGTAGTTTGCTTTGCAACTGCTTACTCTCTCAATAGATAGATGATTGATGGAAAGATAGAGATAGATAGATAGTAGACTAGGTAGCTAGGTAATAGATATAGATATGCCCGTATATGCACATGCATGCACATGTGCATATACATGTGTATTTATATGTATGTGTAGTATGTGTATATAAGTATAAAATTGTATATTATTCGAAGAGAAACAACTCTAGGGAAGTCCATGTGGAAATCATTATAGCTCCTGGGTTAATAATGTGTGAATCATTTACTTTTTCAGAGTTGCCTTTCTCTACACTGCATTTAAGAGAACCGTGGCCTTTGGAAGGCCCTCTCTCCCTTGTGCGCCCAGGGCAGACATCACTAATTGATGGTTGAGCTCTTCCCTGGTGAGCCTGGACTAACCCTTGAATGCCTTTTAAAGATAATTCTCTAGGAAACTTCCGCTCAAGAATTGAAGTCCATCAAAAGAAGGCACCTCTGTCATCCCTGGGAGAACATTAAGAAGCAGGAAGGGTTATTTTTAATTTATGATGAGAAAACAGAACACATTAGCTCGCTTGCCCAAGGTCAGGCAGCTGGTAAACGGCAGATGTGAGATTTGAACCCAGGCTTGAAAGACCCGTGAATGTTCGCCGATGTGTTTTCAAATGTTCTCACGGTTGTGATCATCTCTCTCACCATCATCGTTACTGCTGTCATCAAACAGAAAGATCCTTCTGAAAAAGAAAAACAATCTGGAAAAAAAAAAACTTCACAGGGCACCTCAGTATAGAAAGTAGGTAACATTAGTATATTTTCGCAGCTTGAATTTAAGACATTCGGAGTGTTATATACCAAATGTAAGATCAGATGCTAGGAAAACAAGCCTTTTGTGATGCTGAAAATATGAAATCAGGTATTCTCCATGACATTTGAGTCTTGTACAATGTTGCTCAACTTTTTACTGTGTCTTTCTTAGTTATCACCGTGTCAGGACCCTGTAGATCAAGAGCCATTTACAGAAAGGATACTTTAGGATCTCAAGATACTCTCCAGTCAGCTTGATTTAGAAGCCTGGTGAGGGCAATAGGAAATGTATATTTTGGGTTGAATCCCTAAAACATTCAGTAACTATTCTTTAAATACATACACGCCTGCTAAATGTTCCTTAATTTACTGTCAGAGCAATAAACACACATAATAAAATGTTATCTCAACATAGTATGTTCCACATTCAATTTTTATTAATACCCAGTGTCTTACAGCAGATCCTAGTCAAAGGTATCTCTTCCCCCCAAACAAGAAAAGCCCCCAAGCAAACCAAACAAAGGGAACACAAAGGAGCTCAAAAGACCACTCATCCATCAGGATACGTTTGATAGAAGTAGAACTTGATCAACAGCCACACAAGCAGTAGAGATATTTAATTACCTCACCCAACAACCTTATGTTGTTATTAAAGACAGAAAGAAGAAATAGAACATGATCCATTGTCCTGAAAAGCACCCTATCTGCTGTCTGAGGAGTGAGTGAGTCTATGTGTGTCCCAGCCAAAGTGGGGATGGATCTGATCTGACAAGAAAATGACCAGGTGTTAAGATAGACAGAGAGGCAAGAAAACATTATTATAACCGCCAGGGTCCCCCCGGATCTGGCATTTCCAAATCAAGTCCCCCTCTCTTCCCTTGCCTCTCCTCCCACATGATTAACTGCTTCACTCTGTGGACCAAAGCCAACAGAGAGAGAATTCAGCAATGTGAACAAAGCTCCAAGCCTTTGCCTGGGCCATGCTGCTGGCTGGCTGTCCCCTTGTGGATTTGATCCAGCCTTCCATCGATTACGTACCACGTCACATGCCTCGTCCCCATCATGCTTTACCCGTCTTTCACACCAGAACTAATCACTCTGAGTCTCTGCTTAGTAATATTACCGTAACTATGAATATTACTCTTCCCAACCATTGCCTTGGGTGTCGCGATGACTTATGTCAGACCCTGTAGTGAGCACTTTGCACGCATCAACTCATCACATCTTCACAACATCCATTGATATTGTCTGCCTCTCCTTCCCTCCTCCTCTTCCTTCATCATCGTTGTCATCATCACCATCATCATTTTGTTCCCTCCTTCCTCCTTTCCTCCTACTCCTTCTTTACCATCATTATTCCCATGTTGTAGGGCTCTAGAGAGCCTAACCACCTATTTAGGCTCATACATCAACTAAGTGAAAGAACCAGGCTTTGAACTCTAGTCTGTTGACTTGAACCCCTCCATCTGTCAACCTCAGGCTCACCACCAACCATTCTGCTTGTCAGTCTCTCTGCACCCCACCCTGCAGCTATGTTTCAGAGCTAATAGCAGATCTGCCACCTATCAGATATTCATGGGAAGTGATTTTGGAGTTTTCACCTCTAACTCTCAGTCTTGGGTGCTGTGCCTGGCACATAGCAGGCCTTGCTAAATACTGACCCTTAATATTAAAAACTGCTTATTTTGAACAGGGAGAACCTTCATGTGGTTGGAAAATCACAGGGTGCAAAAGGGAATAGAATGAAAGGTCTCTCAAACGTGGCACCAACCCCCTTGCCCCATCCTCCTGTCCTCTGAGCCAATCTGTTAATGCTGGTTTCTTAACTATCCTTTTAGAAATATTTTATGCCTGGGACACCTGGGTGGCTCAGTTGGTTGGGCGTCCAACTTCGGCTCAGGTCATGATCTCACGGTTCATAGGTTTGAGCGCCGTGTCGGGTTCTGTGCTGACAGCTCAGAGCCCGGAGCCTGCTTCCGATTCTGTGTCTCCCTCTCTCTCTGCCCTTCCCTGTTCACTCTGTCTCTCTCTGTCTCTCAAAAATAAATAAGAAACATAAAAAATTTAAAAAAAAGAAATATTTTATGCCCATACAAGAAAATTTGTAAACATGTGCACATCCCTTCTTTTTAAACATAAATGGTAGGGCTTTATAAATACTGCCCTGTGCTTTTATGTTAGCTGTTTGTTGTTCTTATTAGCTATTAAACTTATTGCAGTTATCTAAAAAGCAACAAAACAAAAATCCTATTATCCTTCTTTCCACATTCAGCATAAAGATTTACTAAAGTTTGTCTCAAGTTGAAAGGAGAAAAATAATTCCTGCTGCCAGCCTCTCAATATGTTCATTGCTCTTCTTCCCAATTAGACAGAAGCCCCTGTGGGCAGGCGCAGGGTCTAATTTTCCAGTGCCTTCTACTGGACCAGTGCGCCTTAGTGTTGGATAGATCTGGCGAGGCCCCAGAGGGAGGAGTGGAGGGCCCAGGCTCCTGCGTTTTGAACATAGGCTGACCACGCTCACCCACGATGCTTACACATTTCAGCAGGCAGGTCTGGGTACGGGGCAGCAGATTCGGGAGTTTGAAACAACACAGAGACTCTTGGTTAATATCCAGTATCTTCTGAGTCTCTATATGGAATTCTAGCTTTCACTTTCTTTAATCTTGTAAGTTCTCTCTGGTTTTATCTTTGACCAACAGTCTTGCTTCTGCTTTCTGTCCTTATTGTGTGAAAGCCAAAGGGTCTCGAAGCCAATTGGTAGCTTTCTGCCCACCACCCTCCCTGTCAGACGGTGGTGGCATCAGCAGCACTTGCGTTGGAGGAAGAGGTAGGCAATGTGTCATCATTTTCAGTTTCTGGAAGGACATTCCCCTGCCTTGTTCCCATAGTGGCTTCCCACAATACTCAGAATGTAGGGAGGCAGAAAGCAAGGGTTAGCTATGGGCAGCTGAAGTCCCTGGGCCCCAATGACAGGCGACAAAGGGGAGCATGTCCTTGGGTGTGCCTTCATGCTAGGCTTCGCTCTCCCTTCTCCAAACCTCCTTTCTCTTTCCCCTCCTGTGTTTATACCATATTCCCCTGGTCTACCACCCAAGATGCCTGGCGGTCTCTGACTTAGAGACTCCTGGGTTTTCACACTCCTTCTGCCTCCTGGGTCCAACTGCTTTGCCCACACGAAAAACTGATTTTCCCATCAGCCGCCTACACGAGGTTACATTTTCCGGTGCAATTTCCTTCAAATAATCCCTCTCTCACTCACGACTAGAGTTTACACCTCTTTTCCAGGCCCTTCTCCCCGGGTGTCTGTCGGCATATTCCCCCCTCCCTCCCCTGCCCATGATGAGCCTACTTTTCCAGTGAGAATTTCCAAGTTGTAATTGTTAGGGAGAGCTGATGTCTAAGCTCGAAGCTTCTGTTGAGCAGGCTTCAGGGGGCCAGACATTTTTATATGAGTTCAAATTGCTGGAACACCCAACCACGAAGGGTTTTATGTACTGTGGGCAGAGACTTCTTTGCCAACTAAGCTGCAAGGGGTTTATAGGTTTGGTCGAGTTTCACGTCAAGTCTTGGAAGGACTTCTCAGAGTTATGTAATCATTGGAAGAATAAAGGGTGTGTGTGTGTGTGTGTGTGTGTGTGTGTGTGTGTGTGTGTTTCCTGATGCTGTGCTTTTTCTTCTTTAAGGGAAAAAAAACCCCTTCATACAAAGGAATGTGTGAAAGGCACAAATGTAAAAGCTCTAGGGCCTTTGGATGACTACTAAGGAGTAAAAGGGCCAAAATGTGTTCAACACAATTGTCTCTGTTCAAGCACTAACAAGACAGAACAAGACTTCCAGTTCCCTGGGGATTTCTGGCAGAGCAGTGCGCTGGCTCCTTCATAACATGCATCCCCATAGGTATTCGTGAATTAATTGTGGACATATTTGTTGACGAGCTGCCTTTCTTGTGGAAATAGAAGCTCCTTGAGGGGCAGATTCTTCTCCTTGCATGTGCTGTTACACTCCAGCCCAGCAGAGGAGCTCACACTGTGGGGGGACAGTAGGGGCTCAACAAATGTCTGTTAATGAGTGAGCAGAACTGGGTTGATAATTGCATCTCGCAGCGTTCGGCGTGATTGGCAAGTAAGAGGAGCCCAGCAGGTGTTTGTGATATAAATGAATGAAGAAAGGCTTATTTAAGGTCCAACTGCTCATTTGTCTCTTGAGGGATTTTGGATTGCCTTCTGGACCTGTCAGTGCCATGGTGTGGAAACTCAGAAGTCTGTTCCATTCTACAAGGCTGCCAATGCTCTCGACCTTTGGGGAGGCAGTAGCTAAAAGCCTTCACTTGGCTTCTTGGGGTCTCTTCTGGATGTTCTGGGATCTGCTACAGATCTGGGCAGAGTTGATACTTCCTGTTTATTTATTTTTCTTGGGTTGGTGCAGATCAGTGACTGCTCCTGGTCTAGAAGCAATGAGAACAGGAATCTTACCCAATGCAGTTCCTCTCTTTCCACAATCTGCTTGCTAACAGTCACTCTTCAGTGCCTTTTTTTTTTTTTTAACATTTTGTCTAGCTTTCATTGGTCTCCACCAGAGAGTAAAAAGATCTGTCCATGTAGCTAGCTTTCTATCTAATTAGCATTGTCGGTGGTGGGCCATTGAGACCGATCCAGCTGGTCTACGCGGAATATACATTTGTTGAAAGATACTAGGTGACTCGCAGCATCTCCAGGAGGGTCGGACAGACAACCACGTGCAGATAACACTCAGAGCACTCTACAATGCCCTGGTGAAACTTGCACACCTTCTCTCAGTACCAATACTACAGCTCATGCTCACACTACGGTTTTTACTGTACTGTTCTAAACTCTGCCATTCTTACTGATGAAACTGGGAGTCAGATATTAGAGGCCTTGATTGCCTGAAAATTGGCACATTTTGACTCCCATTCTCACAAAATGGTGGCTTTTGTGCAAATCTGCTTTTTTACGTTGGAAGTGTTCGATCAGTGGAACGTAGGCCAAATATCTAGCTGCAAGGGAGGCTGGAAAAGTGAGTCTAGCTTATGTCTTCAGAAGAAGAGTCTTATAATGTGGGAACTTCTCTAAACAAAGGCAAGTTTTTCAGATGATGTTAGGTGACCAAGAGAAAAACCAAAAAACAAACCTACTGCGTTAACTAGTAATTCGTCTATATATCCCTCATACTATTTTTCATCTATATCTACATGCTTTTCCATCTTTTGGAAACAGAAGCTCTGTCTTATCCATCAGTTCATCCCAGCATTTAATCCAAGCCACATAGTAGATAGTCACCATAATAATGATGAAAATGCACTTTGCGGAGTGATCCAAGCTACAAAGAGTTTTACACAACTACATATTATATAATTGTCACAATGCCACCGAAGGTAAGTTGTATTTTTGTCTCTTTTCTGGGAGAACTGCTGTCCAGGGAATTAGAGGGAAGTGTCACAGCACACAAAGGTGCATATGGTACTGGAACATTCAGCCTTTAAGTACTGAGTTTTTCCTGTTACAGTATTTTGGCAGGACTAGGCTGTACTGCTGTATCAGGCTAATCTAAAGATCTATGACTTGGGGCACCTGGGTGACTCTGTTGGTTAAGCTGCGGACTCATGATTTCAGTTCAGGTCATGATCTTGGGGCTTCCTGGGTTTGATCCCTGCATCAGGTTCTGCACTGGCAGCACGAAGCTTGGGATTCTTTCTCTCTCCTCTCTCTCTGCCCCTCCCCCGCTTGTGCTGTCTGTTTCTCTCAAAATAAATAAACTTAAAAAAACAAATAAAGATCTGTGATATGAGGGTTAAGAGAATACAATTTTATCCTTTACTCATGTAGGCAGTGCATTTCCCCCAGGACTGTCCTATTTAGAGCTTTAAATAGCTCTGCCCTGGGGCGCCTGCTTGGCTCTGTCAGTTAAGCCTCCAACTCCTGATTTGGGCTTAGGTCCTGGTCCCGGGTTAGTGGAATCAGGCCTGCTATCAGCACAGAGCCTGCTTGGGGCCCTCTCCCTCTTTCTCTGACTCCACCCCACTTATGAATGTGCTCTCTCGCTCGCTCGCTCGCTCTGTCTCTCAAAAAAAATAAATAAATAAATAAACAAACACTTAAAAAAAATACTGACAGTCCTGAGACCCGGAACTCCACAAAGTCTCAGGCAACCCAGGATATTGGTCACCCTGCTCATTCAGTGGTCCTGCGGATCAGGCAGGCCTCCACCATTTTGTAGGCAGGCCCTCTGGAATACATGGCCTCTGAGATCAAAAGAGGAGAAGACAGGACCAGAGAGTCACACGGAACATGTTTAGGGTGAAAGATGGGGTAAATGGCTTGCATGACTTCAGCTCACTTCCCATTGGCTAAAACTCAGTCATGTGACTCCAACGTAGCAGAAAGGGAAGCTGGGAAATGTAGTTTCCTTGAGTGGAGAGGAAGTGTGTTTGCTGCACACACAGTGCACTATATTCCACCTCTCTGCATTATTATGTCTTTCATCTTGGTGTTTCCTACAAGGCCCAGTATGGTCTCTTGTTATCGGGTGGGCAAGAAGTGTACATGCATACATCAGGGGTATTGTGGTCTGCAATCATGTATTGCAATAAAATGAGCCAAATGATTTTTTAGTTTCCTAGTGCATATAAGTTATGTTTTAGGGAGCCTGGGTGGCTCAGTTGGTTGAGTGTAGGGCTTCAGCTTAGGTCATGATCTTGCGGTTTGTAGGTTTGAGCCCCGAGCCCGACTCTGTGCTGACAGCTCAGAGCCTGGAGCCCGTTTCAGATTCTGTGTCTCCCTCTCTCTCTGCCCCTCCCCCACTAGTACTCTGTCTCTCAAAAATAAACATTAAAAAGAAATTTTTTAAGTTATGTTTACACTACACTGCAGTCTATCAAGTGTGCAATGGCATACATCTAAAAAACAATGTACATACCTTAATTTAAAAAATACTTTAGTGGAAAAAAATGCTAACCATCATCTGAGCTTTCAGCAAGTTGTAATCACGGATCACAGATCACCGCAACAAATATAATAAGAAAAAAGTTTGAAATATGGTGAGAACTACCAAAATGTGACACAGAGACATGAAGTAAGCAAATACTGTTGGAGAACTGTGCTAATAGCCTTGCTTGGTGCAGAGTTACCACAAACCTTCAATTTGCAAAAAACGCCGTATCTGTGAAGCACAGAAAATGAAGTATGCCTGTCATTTTAAAATGTAACTTTCATGTATTCGTTCTCTTTAATAATTAAGTAGCTCATGCTATTATAGGAAGCAGAAAATATAGATAAGAAAAGAAAATTAAAAATAAAATAGCCCCCAATCTCACGATTACCAAAATGTAATATTAACATTTTTGTGTATTCTTTTTATGTTCTTTTTAAATGTATATTACCATAATGTTTCCCACAAAAGTATCATAATATAGTTATAATTTTCTATCCTGCTTCCTCACCACCTACAAAAATTTTAGAATATCTTTCCATACTATATGTGTACATATACACAAATAAATTTGTTTATTTTGAGAAAGAGGGGGCAGGGAGAGAGAGAGAGAGAGAGAGAGGATCCTAAGTAGACTGCATGCCCAGTGCAGAGCTCGATGTGAGATTTGATCTCACCACCCATGAGATCTGAGCTGAAATCAAGAGTCAGATACCCAACCGACTGAGCCACGCAGGTGCCCCTACTTTTTTAACGGCGGAATAGTATGTTATTTTACGGATGTATAACAATTTATTAAGAGAATCTCATCTTGAGTGACACCTTAGTTAAGGGAACAGGCCCTGAGTGTAGGTACCAGGGTCCAAATGCTGGCTCTACCATCACTGTTCCACTTGCATAAGGAGGCCTGTACTCTGGACTCCCACTTGAGAGGATCCTGTGCTGGTGCCCTCCCCCCATGCCCCTCCCATGGGGTGGTTGAGTAGTCTATGGGGTGAGGAGATGTATTTTGTAGAACCCATGTCCCCTTCCAAACCACAGTCCGGTACCTGGGAATCCCATATTTCTTGCCCTTGGGACCCCAAATCTGCGTCTACAGGGCCTGTGCCTGTTTCTATCTGGGCATGGCCTCCTGGGGAAGAACTATGCTTCCGATGTGTGTACTCATAGATCTGAAGGATGTCAGGGGCCCCGGTTTTAAGCGGAGAGGTCCTGGGGGCGCCTGGGTGGCTCGGTCAGTCAAGCATCTGAGTCTTGGTTTCATCTCAGGTCATGATCTCGCAGTTCCGTGATTTCGAGCCCCACGTTGGGCTCTATGCTGGCAGCATGGAGCCTGCTTGGGATTCTGTCTCTCTTCCTTCCTCTCTCTCTCTCTGCCCCTCTTCCACTCATGCTGTCTCTTTTTCTGATGGAGAGGTGTTGGATAAGGCTTGGATGTGTTGGCTGGCCTGTCCACACACGTCTGCAGGCGGCCCCTCAACAGCGTGGGTCGGAGCCAGGGGTACGAGAACAAAGGGAGTAAGTGGCCGGCTATGGGCCAGTTCATCCCGAACCACCACATCCAGCCACAGACCTCCAAGGAGCCCAAGGATTCAGTGTTCAGACGCAGCCTCACATATCAGTCCAGATTTGAGGGTAGGATACATAAGATTTGACAGTTGATTAGCTAGGTTTATAACTTTTCCAATGGTCTGTAGGCCTCCTGTTTTTTTCTCTTGCTCCGGGCCTGGCACACATTGACCATGAACTTACCTGGCTCCATGCAACTTTGGGTAGTTGCCTAACCTCTCGGTGCCTCAGTTTTCTTACCTCTTAAGTGGGCCAAGTGATATTAGCAACCTCACAGGGCTGTTGTGGGGATAAAATGAGCTAATATAGGCAAAGTGCCTAAAATAGTGCCCGGGCATGTAGGAAACACTCATTATCAAATGCAATAATTGTTATGGCTGTTATTACCAGGGCCGTGATTGTTTTTTCTTGTTAACTCTTAGATTTGTTCCCAGAGTTTGCTAACCTAAACAATAATTCAGTGAGCACCTTTTAAACTGCATATCGGTGTACATCCATAATTATTTCTTTAGGGCAGAAAAAAAAAGCCATGTGCTAGACAGGAAATTTTAGGGTCAAAGAGGGTGCACATTTTAAAAGTCTTTTGATATGTTAATAAGCCGCTTCTAGAATTAAATTAGCTGAACATATTATTCATTAGTTATAATTCCCTGACTGCTGAAGGCTTGACACTAAATTATCCAGGTTGTTAGAGACATTTAATGTTTTTTTTTAATTTTTTTTTTGTTAGTGACATTTTAAATTTAAACTCTTAGTGGGAGAAAGTAAGTCCGTGAATGAAAAGCTGGATTAACCTGAATGAAAACTAATTAATAGCCGTCTGCTACCCAGGAAATCAAAAAGCATGTAATGAAATCAAATGCAAAGCCCAGAAGTTCTTTCATTGACTGTGGACTGCATTGAGTATAGAGGACATTCTTTAGATCTCTTCCTTGCCTCAGAAAAGCCTGTGACTGCAAGGCTTTATCCCGCCCTCCCCGGCACCCCTTCCAACTTACCTCATTTGCCTTCCTGCACAGGGTTTTTCATCCGGTGCATGGAGGAGTTCTGCATTCACTTTGCTCATCTTTCCCTTGAGAAATCAACGCGCTTCTGTGACTTACTGTCAGCCCCTGGCAGCTGGAGGTCCAGAGAGGTGGCCGTGGCAGGTGGAGATTTGGGGCAGGCGTTATTTCCTTTTGGAAATGAGCTCTGGGAAGGTGACAGAAGCCAATGGAGTCGAGTTCCAGGTTTAGTTACTCCATAACCCCCAAGAGGACAATATAGTTCATGTATTTTCATCAGAGTTTGGGAAGGTCTAATTTCCACCTGTACCAAGTGTGGGAAATAGGGAAATCATGACCAGCTGGGGCTGTGCTGTTTGCCCCGGGTCTGCTCTGTACCCTCCTCCTTTCTGCTCTGTGCCCAAGAAACTGGCCGCTCTAGGCTGCCTCCATGTGCTCCATTGCCCTCAGGCTTCTATGTGGGTTTAGCCAATGGGAGGCGCCAGCGGGGAGGGGGAGAGGGGAGAGAGGCTGGGGTATTTCTTCCTCAGGCTCCTCTGTTCCAAGTGGCAGGTTTGAAGTGGCTGCTTTTCTGTAAGAAAAGCCACATCTCCTGGTGTAGCTCTCTGCTGCTTCAGTCCTTACCAAGCTTGGATGACCTCTCAGGCTTCAGAGGGGCAGATAGCATTTTTCTGATTTTCCAGGGGATTCCGGACCATTCATTGCTAGTTAGTTTCTCTTAACTTTGTCCACGAGGTTATGAATAAACTCTCCCCTTTGGAGTAGGCTGGGTCCCTCCAGGGCTCTGTTTAAGACAGAAACTCCATGGTTGGGGCCACATTTCAGAAGGGGGTTAACTTGCTGGGTTTCACAGCATAATCAAGGAGGCAAGGGCGACAGAATGTGGTTGAAGAATCAGGTTGAAGTCCTGATTCTATTGCTTCCTAGCTGTGTGACCTCATGCGTGTGACATCATCTCTCTGATTCTTAGTTTCCTCCTGCCTCGAGTGGGGAGAATAGTAATACTTCTCGAGTTTGTTGATGAATCAACAAGATGGCGCCTCAAGTACCTGGCACGTAGGAAGCACTGAGGAAAGGCAACAGCTGCTATTGTCTGTTCCACTTACCTGGTGCTGCATCGCCAACCACCCTAAGACTCAGGGGCTCGTGAGTCTGCCTAGGAGCCTGTTACTGGAGTGGGATTTGGTGGGGATGACTTGTCTTTGTGTCACACTGTGCCTGGGGTCTCTACTGGGGTGCTTACGGTGGCTGGGGGCCAGACCGTCTGGGGGCTGGTGGGGCGTCACTGTCTCTTCGTGTCATCCCAGGGCCTCAGTGTATCCCCTCACCCCCACCCAGCACAGAACTCTCAAGGCAGCCAGGCTCCCTCCACAGCAGAAACAGAAGTTGGGCAGCAGCTCAAGGATTCTTACGATTGAGTCTAAGCCATCCCAGAATATCCCTTTCACCACGTTCTTCCTGTCAAACAAATCAGGAGGTTCCAGTGGGGAAATTCCCATGTGGAGGAATTAGATGCCACTTCCCAATAGACAGAGAGAGAAGAATCTGTGGTCATCTGCACTGTCACTCATGGAGGGGAGTAGTGTGGGTCATTGTGGGCTATAAATAAAAAAGGGAAATTTGGAGAATTTGAACCAATTTTTCACATTTTAGAAGTACGCCTACCAGTGATGAATATTTACTATATGGAAGTCATGATGTCAGATACCATAACAATCAGGAATTTTGTTTGTAGCTGATAGAAACCCAAGTCCAATTACTTTCAGCAGAAAAGAGAAAGAAAGAAACAGCAGGGGTGGATTTATTGGTTCACAGAACTGGAGCTTCCCAAAGTACCACTTGACCTAGGACTCCTGGATTCAGCAGGCTGTCTTTCTCTCTGACCCTGAGACAGACTCCCTCCACATGGCCCATGTGATGGCCAGAGGGGGCCCTCGGTTCACCTTCTCCAGCTGAGAGCCACCCTCTTTCTTGGAGAAAAGGCCAGGAAGAGTTTGATTACTTCAGTCTCAGTTAAGTGCCCATGACGTGGTGTGGGGGACAGAAGATCGTCAGTCTTGACCAAACTCCATGAAATGGGTTTCCAGCAAAGATGGGTTCTGAGACCACCTGAGGAAGGGAAATGGGGGAGGACAGGTCACAAAGGCAAAACCACTGTGGCCACAGTCTCTTACAGGCACCTCATCTGCTGCTGTGCTGATGTGATTCTGATGTTAACCACTTGGAGTTAGTGCAGACCCCAGGGGTGAAGGGTGCATCTCCCAACAAGTGTCTTCACCTCCATTGCCAGGCACAAGCTTGGGGATCCCCAGGCCACCCACACTTTTGACAAGCTGTCTAAAAAGAAGTGGCGGTTCCCAGGCCCTCTTTGTATTTGATAATTCATAGGAATGATTGGCAGAATTTAGGAAGGTGCTGGGCGCCTGGTTGCATTTTTCTTGTAAAGGGTACAAATCAAGGGCAGCCAAACAGGAAGACCTGCGGGGAAGCTTGAGAGCACTCTGAGAGCAGGACCTTGATGTCCTCTCCCCCTGGGATCGGGGTGCATCACCCTCATTCTATATCACTTTGTTCACCAAACAGAAACTTTCATCAAGTTTGGTGTCCAGAGTCTTTATTGGGGTTTCATGACACAAGCACGAGTGATTGAATCACCGGACACGAGCTCAGTCTCCAACTGCCTTCCTCTTATACCAGGTGAGGCTGGGTCAGAGCCCCAACCCTCTAATCTCACTCAGTTGGTCTTTCTGGTTGACCAGTCCCCATCCTGAGTCACCTCAACTCTTAGCTTAAACTCAGGTGTAATCCAAGGGGCTCATGAATAACAAAGACATTCCTCTGACTCAGGAAATTCCAAAGATTTCGGTCTACCACTCAGGAACCAGGAAGAAAGGTCAGCCAAGTTGTTTATTCTACAACACTTGCATTTGTTCATATAAAATATGAAATTCCTAAAAGAAATGATCATGTCACCCACTTATAAATGAAGACATTGCAGATATTATAGGATCTGCAGAATTTGAGCCCGTGTTTTTTTTTAGCCCATGTTTTACATTTTTTTTTAGCTATACCCGAATGCTTGCCTCTAATGAGAAAGCTACATTGTCACAATGAACCACCTTGATGTCCTCCATCTCCAGTAGGGGAGTCCTGATTATTCCATGCTAAATGAGTAGTTGACTTTAGTGAGAGAATTCAACTTTTTTTTCTTTCCGAAGATTCTTGGAGTTCGTGGCCCTCTGCTCTGCCCATTAAGTGCAGTTGGGTGAATGGCTGTACCTCTCTGGACTCAGTTTCTCTATCTGAAAGGCAATGAGACTGGCCTTGCTATCTCAGAGGGTTTTGCAAACTCTGAATGTGTCATAACTCACTGCTGCTAAACTTTGCAAGGTGAGGATACCATTTACCATTGAGATGCTGTGAGAATATAATGCCTCTCAAGAAGGGAAGCCACACACAGAAATTCCCTTTTATTCATCTGTCCACAAATATTTTTGAGCACTTGTGTGTGCTGGGCACTGGGGATATGGAAAAAGAAAGGCAAATATGGTGCTTAGCTTGATGGATCTGAAGAATGTTGAAGGGAGAGATTAACTCAGTCATTCAAAACATGATAGAAGAAATAGGGTGTGGGGGGCATAAGATAGAGGGATCTAACTTAACCCAGAGTCAAGGATGGCTTCCAAGAAGAAAGTGGCATTGAAGCTAAGACCTAAAGGAATAGCAGGCAGAGGAGAAAGGGCAATGTTGGTGTCCCAGGGTGTTGTGGGCAGAGCAAGGAAAGGCATATCAAAGCTCTCTGGATAATAGAGGGAATAACCACCTAGCCTAGATTTGGCCCTCAAATTTCTTGAATGACTGATTTGATGAAGATATATGAATTTTTCAGTTAAAATTTAAGCATCCTAGGGGCAAGGCGAATAGATGCTTTGAAAGCCTAGAATCCAATGTTGGGTAGACTTAAGTTTTTCAATGAATCCCATTTGACAAGTAGTTCTTGGTTCTCTATGGAAGCCAGTGGAAGGAGGAGGCACACATTGAAGCCAACATTTACGGAGTGCTTGTTATGTACCAACCACTGCTCTAACTACCAATATAATTCATCCAATCCACATAATGAACATCTATAAAATGGCCCCATTTCACAGATCAGGAAACCAGGTCACAGGGAAGCCAAGTAACTTCCTAACATTCACACAGTCATTAGATTGTAAAGCCAGACTTTAAATGCTGGAAATCTGCTCTTAGCTACTACATCCTGCTGACCATATTGAAAGAGTGAGATAAATGAGGTCTTATTCTTCAACTCAAAGTACCTAAAATGTTGGGCAAAACATTTGTGGAAAGATATTATATAATCAGATATTTTGATTCTAAAGCCCACCTGGACCAGATGTCTTGAGCCAGACAATGAAGAAACCTACCAGCTCAAATTTTTTGGAAGTGTTTCTGCAGGAAGAAAATGGTTAATTTGGATAATTTCATTGAGTTCTCAAATTAACGCTAAAGACAGGAGCTCTTATATGTCCCAATCAAAATGTAAATCATTGCCATTACCCTGTTCTAGCCTATTCATTCACCCTGCTTCCCACAGGCAAATCACAGTTCCGATTTCTACCACTATAGACTAGATTGCCTGATCTTGAACTTATACAAACGATTCCCACAGTAACTACTGTTCTAGGCTGACTTCTTGTTCTCAGCACATAGTATTGTAGAAACGGTACTTATTTGAGTGGTTGTACTCTGTGTTAATGTTTATGGATTTCTGGATAGGTTTAGTGTTATAATTCAGAGTAAGTTAAAATACATTTAGTAAGAAATATTATTAAGAAAAGCATAGGACAGGTAGTATACCTGATGGGGTGCCAGTTAAAAAATGTTGAATTCTGGCAGAGCAGTTAAGAGCATAAGATCTGATAATAGTCCCGGTGAAACTGAGCTTCAGAGAGGTTAAATAACTTACCCAAGCTCACACAGCCTGAGGCGCAGCTCTAACTGGTTCCTTTGAGTGCTAGGCTGTCTGTACGCAATGATTCAGCAGAAAAGTCCATGCAGATATACCTTATATGGAATAGCATCGGACACATGGGAAGATGGCTCGACATTTCATATGTTCGTAAGGACTGATTTTCACTTGAGATTGTTGGCTGGGTCCAGACACAGTCTGGAGTCATGAAGGTATCTGCCTCAGTAGATAAGTTCCTCCTAGCTTTCATACAGACAGCCAAATGCCTCACACCCTCCCCTGGCTCCTAGAGGAATGACTTTCACACTGAAGGGAGGTGGAGATGGGTCTTATCTTGACACTTCAAAGAAAGCCTTCCCCCTTGACATCTTCCTGCCCTCAAGAGTGGAAACCTGGTGATGAAGGGTTTGCCTCGTCCCTTTGATCCTGGGGTGAGCTGGGCAATTCCTGCTCTTCCAGGTCTGAGGAATGCTGGGCCCCATTGGTTTTGCTTCTTGCTTTCTGTAATACAGCTTCAAATGGCGCCTTGATTTATTCAGTTTTATCCAAAATAAATTGCTAAGAGGCAGGGACCAGAGCTCAAAAGTGAAAAGAACTCTATCTGGTGGCAGCGTATAGACCGGTTGGCCCATCTGGGTGGTTCCGATGTTGACAAATGTTTCTTCTCTCCATGTTCCAATTTGGTGCTGCTCAAACCTATGGTTCCTGCTCGAACCTACGGTTCCTAATCTGCGTGTTGATAATCTGCCATCCCTCAGTAGTCCTCAAAATGCAGGCAAACAGAGAGATCAGTGAGTGCAATTGCAAAAAGCTCACAAGCCCTCGGAAGCCCCATCCCTGGGCTTGTTGGGGGCAGGGGTGATCCATGGATTCAGGTTAAGGACCCCTGTGAGCCCAGCCGCCACCCCCCAGAACACGGTAGTGGTCAAATGTGCTGTCTAGAGTCAGGCACACTGGAGTTGGATTCCTTGCGTGACTGTTCCTAGCTTAGTCAAAGTGCCTACTCTCCCTGACCCTTGGTTTCTCCATGTGTAACTTCCAGCCCAACCCTCATTTAGTTGTTGTGAGGATTACAGGAGTTCATGCCTAAGAAAAAAGTGTTCAATGTATGTATTACTGGTGGCTATAGCTCCATGGGTCATAATATTATTATGGTATGATTTTCTCTCTCTTCTGATCCTGATCTCAGAAGGAGACTCTTAGAAAAAGAAGCACTTTAGGGGGCACCTGGGGGGCTCAGTTGGTTAAGGGTCCGGCTCTGGCTCAGGTCATGATCTCACGGTTTGTGAGTTGGAGCCCCGTGTCAGGCTGTGTGCTGACAGCTCAGAGCCTGGAGCCTGCTTCAGATTCTGTGTCTCTCCTTGTTTCTAAGCCAATCTCACTCACGCTCTGTCTCTCTTTGTCTCTCAAAAGTGAATAAATGTTAAATAGTTTTTTAAAAAATAAGAAAAAGAGGCACTTGATATAATTAGGCCTCAGTTTTCTCATCCCACAAATGGGCTCATTATAGCCCAGTGTTGCCAATGTTCATCCTTATTAGAAGCTACAACCAAGCTAAACAAGAGTGTTCTTTAAATACAAATGCCAGAAATATGTGGCTCAGAGATCATTATTCTATTACATGGAAATGTTTCCAACTGTGGAGTCAGTAGGGAATCTTCTAAATCCATAAACTTGGGGTGGGAGATTTCTTTGGTATTCCAGGAAGCCTGGAGCCAAGGGAGCCGGCCTCTTGGCAGATTACAAATCCCAAATATTGATTTAGTGCTAATTAATATTGCACAAAATTCATCTGGTCACATGTACATTCGAGGCTTCTCTCCCTCGACTCCCTGCAAGAAGAAGACAAAAAGGAGTCCCCTCAAATTACAAACGAGAGAGAAGCACTTAAATATTCAATTAAGACTACACATTTATCTGAGCCTAACTCAGCACCTAGACAGTTGGAGAGAAGGGTGCAAGGCAAAGATGCTGAGGCCAAGAAAAAGGACCCACTGAAGGAAGATATCCTGGTTCTCAGAATGCACCCAACATCCATCTGTTCCCCAGTGGGTTGACGGTCCTTGGAACCAGAGGCGCCATTGCAGAAGGTGGAGAGTGAGGGATGGGTAAGTCTCTGGCTTGGCCTTCAGGGTCTCCCTGAAGAGGGTGAATCATAGTAGTTAGTAATCCTCATGTCATCTGTTTGTATGTCCTGCTTCCCTCAGCGACTGTGTGCGGAACACCTGTTACGTGTCAGGTGCTGAAGCCAGGCCGCTTACCTTTCCCTGGCTTCCTGAACCCTGAAGAAGTCCTTTTATCTTTGGCACAAATGCGCGAGGGAAGATAAAGACAAAACCAGACAGAGAGGCAGGGGAACGCCAGCCAGGTGAGGAGGAGAGAGGGGGCTGTCAGCCAGCAAAATTTAGAGCACTCTTACCAGCGGGTCCCATGAAGACACCATTCCGCCAGCTGCATCATCAGCAGACGGTTATACAGGGCTGCGGGCTGATTTATGGTTTGGAGTTTGCTGGCTGTGGCATAATTCACCCTGGGAAGTAAGGCCTAGGTCAATATATGTTTAAGTAACGAGGTTCTGGAAAGCCCCCAGGGGTCAAGCTGGGAAAGCAGGTTCCGATTGCCAAGAAGGGGGGAGGCTGGGATGAGCAAGGGTGGAAGGGACAGCATGGGGAGTTGGCGGGGGGGGGGGGGGGGGGCGAGAATCACCAGGGATCAGTAACAACAACTGTGTGATGCCCAGCTGGGCTCTGTAACAATGGAAGAGCAAGAGAGGCCAAAGGAATGAACCCACAGTTCATCAGAACATTGTCTTTCATTTAATCTGCATAATACACTTAGCAGATTGGATGTATTTAAACATACGTGGATTTAAGATATTAAATCTATTAAATGTACCCGGGGACAAATGACAATATCGCATAGATAGAGTTTCAGTTTATGTTATTTTATTGAACAGATTCTTGAAAGGTTAGTTTTTTTAAATGTTTTATTTATTTTAGAGAGAGAGAGAGACAGTGTGAGCAGAGGAGGGTCAGAGAGAGAGGGAGACAAAGAATCCGAAGCAGGCTCCAGGCTCTGAGCTAGCTGTCAGCACAGAGCCCGAAGAGGGGCTCGAACCCACGAACCGTGAGGTCGTGACCTGAGTTGAAGCCGGATACTCAACCGACTGAGCCCCTCAGGTGCCCCATTGAAGGGTTAGTTTTTGAAGAGATCTCGGGAAGTCATAAGCTATATGACTACTCAGTTCACACAAGTTATTGTTAACTAAATCAGTTAAGCATTGCACCCCGGGCTGTCCATGTAGCATCTCATCTGACCGCCACGAATAGCCTGGCAAAGGGTATCAAATTAGCCCATTCTATAGATGAGGAAACTGAGGCTCAGAGAGGAGATTTTCCCACTAACCCTTTCTGCCTCCCTATTTTCTCATCTACTATCTGGGTCTGATACTGTCTGCCCTTGGGTATATGGCAGCCCCCCTCAGAATGTCAGTTTCATCTTCTCTAAAATGAGGGACGGTAGAGAGAGATGGGTAAATACAGTCAGGCTATGGGCTTGGATGGGGAGTACGTGATTTTCCCAGGAAGTCCTGGCACCTTGCTCAGTGAGCCACATGTGCGAACAAACCATGAGACTTTGGGGCCCTTCTAGAAAATTCTTTGCAGGTGGCTAACTTGGGCATGACACTAGCAAAAAGCGATGATGTGCCTGCTATGTTGTGGAACCAGAAGAGAGTAATTTTAACTCCCAGCCTAGAGACCTGTATTGTTAAGGTTAATTAGAGATGTGGGTGGATAAGGATGAAACATGCAGGTCACACTACCCCATTTAACAGAACAATACGTTGACATAGAAGGGTTTCAGCACCCTGGATTTGCAAGCCAGGACGCCTTCCAGACCCAACGACTTAGAGGTATCCCTGGGAATTTAAACGTCTGCAGCTCTCCTCTTCATCTCTCTTATCAATATGAATTCTGATGCCCTTTTGGTTTCCAGGTAGTTCTGGCATCACATCTTTGATGCTCTTTATCTGGGTTTTCTCACCAGAAATGTCTGGAACCAAGGCTCAGGCATCATGGCTATAAACCAGAATGATCATTTATGTTACAAATCCCGCCCTCCTTTCTTTCAGTCCACTGTTCTAGTAACGTTTGGGAAACTGAGCCACAGGGCAGCTGAGCTCTGAGGGGGAAGCCATTGGTTCCATTCTCACTATGTGAAGAAATTCAGACCCACAAATGAACTCCTGCCTGCTTTAAACTCATCAAATGGAACATGAAAGATGGGACATTTTCCCCCCAAACTAAAATCTGAAACATAAACCTGCTCAGCGCCCCAGTTTCCAGATTCGGCAAACAGAAGTACAAGATCTAGGTAAATGGAAATGCAGCTCAACAGTGATGAACATTTTAGCCCAACTATATCCCATGTAATATTTGGGATATTCTTATACTAAACAAGTTAAATTTTTGTTTATGTGAAACTCAAGTTTAACTGGGTATTCTGCAGTTTTCCTGGCAACTCGAGTTGGATCCAAAGCTTGAACAGTGCTGTGGAGTTAGAAGAAATCACATGAAAATGGTAAATTACAGAAGATGGGTAGACCCATCACAAAGTTGACTATTGGAGCAAACTTCTCCAGTGGTGACTTCAGGGTAAAAACCACCAACACCAAGCAATTCCAGGCTTGATGCTCTCAGAATGGGGGTGCTCTATGACTCGTTGCAGACCCACGGAGTGGGTACTGTGGGTATCTCCCATTTTGCAGAATGGAACACCGAGGTCAGGGTATCTTGCAACCAGTAAGTGGATCACATGAAGGCTAAAGTGTTTTTGGGATTAATGAGCCCAGACCCCTTGGTGTTTCTCCCAGATCACAGAAGTGCCACGGCTGGGGGACACTCGCCCGAGGTCCCACACTATTCCTCAACAGAGCCACGGTTCTGCCCCCCAAGTCTGTGTGCATCCCCATTCACCAATCCTTTCTAATTCCTTCCACACCAGCTTTGATCCAACTCATGTTCTATCGAGCCAGCTTTAGAGAAATTGAATTTCCTTAATAGGTTTTCCTAGACAAATCACTTGAGCCAGGAAAACTCCAAGAGAGAATGAGGGGGAAGCTAGGAGCCTTCCACGCTACTTCTGGCTCTGCCACAGACAGGCTCTGCCAGGCAGGCCAGCCCCCGGCCCGCTCAGAGCCTCAATGTGGGCTCTGGAAAACAAAGGGGGGCATACTCCGTGACCCCCAAAGTCCCTACCGCAGATTCTCAGATGCCCGGTCTCCTGCGGGTTCCTGCCTTGAAGCCTAGCCTCACACGCCCAGCGTCTTAGGCTGATACAATAGACAGCAGACAAATCCCATTACAGACCACTCTGTGAGTCTCCACTTTGTCACTGACTGTTATGTGACCTTAAATAGGCATTCTCCCCTAATCTCCCTAGGCCTGGCCTCTCCTATTAGCTGCACACAAGGATATTTACCTGTAATAAAGCTCTTTGAGCTCCGCAGATAAAGAGCTTTGCATCCACAAAGCTCAGGCAGATTTTTTTTTAATGGCCCGGCATCCCCGCTTTGTTTCCTGTTTTTGTGTTTCTTTTCTCCCCAACACTCCAGAGAAGTGCAAAGTCATGTTTGCCCTCCAAATTCTCTCCGGATTAATTCATTTGTTTGCCTCTGGGTTTGAATAGGGTCTTTTCTCTAGACTAGAGGCTCCCAAACTTTCCCAGTTCATGGTGACTTTAGTAGTTCAGTAATTTTTTTCCCCCATTGTGCCCCACAAGATTCTGTTTATGAAGTCATCAGTCCAAAAAGCTAAGTAATCCATTATGCCCTAGCATGGCTGCATCCCCAGCACCCAGAACAGGGTCGGTTACATTGTAGGGACGTAACATGTACTTGTCAAGCATTTGTTTGAATAAATGTTAAAAATAGTGACTGAGGCTCAGAAGGTCTTTGGCTCATATTATAATTCCACGTTTAGACTGAAGGTTTAAGATAAGGAAAACTATCAGAGATTCATGGGTGAGGGAACATGAAGGGAAACTAATTGTCTTTGCTACTTCGTTTCCTTCCTAACATGATTACTAGTAACGAGCATAACCGCGCAGGGTACAGACTATGTGCTCAGCATTTCCATACCTGATAATCAGTTTATCGGTTTACCTCTCCAATCACTGTCGTTGCAGTGAACTTTGCACCTAGAATAGTGCCTGACCCAGAGGACGTACCCAACAAGTGTTAGTTGAATGGGTGAATGAATGAATGGCCCTAGGTTTCAGTTAACCAGACTGTTTGCTTTTTAGAAAGGAAGGCACTTTGGGGCACCTGGGTGACTCAGTCGGTTAAGTGTCCGACTTTGGCTCAGGTCATGATCTCACAGTTTGAGGGTTTGAGCCCCATGTTGGGCTCTGTGCTGACAGCTCAGAGCCTGGCACCTGCTTTTGATTCGTTGTCTCCCTCTCTCTCTGACCCTCCCCTGCTCATGTTGTCTCTCTCTCTCTCTCAAAAATAAATTTAAAAAAGGAAGGCACTTTGTATGCTATAACATTAACCATGTTCCTATATTCTTTCCAAAACTAGAAGGCACTCTACCGTCACCTACCTTGGTATCTGGACACCCTTTCAATCTAAGAGGCATTCATTGTCATCAACACATGTTATGAACAATGGAACGGAGACAAAGGAAAATTAATGGCTTACTTAAGGTTACACAGCTTCTAAGTGGTAGTCTAGAACTTGTTCTAGCAAAGCATGTCTTTTTAACAGGGAAGTATGGTGTATTGTAAATGTTTACACCTAAAAAATGAAAATATTTACACAAGAGTTCAGCACTAAACAATTATGCTATATACAAAATAAATCAGACCTCATGTAGAGCAAATGCTTAGAAAAGGCACACCTGTTCAAGGTTACATGAAGTCAGTGCCTCGATGGGAGTCTATGTTGAACCTCATTTGAAGACAATGACAAAAGTCTAAATTTGAGGCCTCTTTAAAAAATGTTTTAACACTTATTTATTTTTTGAGAGACAGAGACAGAGTGCGAGCAGGGGAGGGGCAGAGAGAGAGGGAGACACAGAATCTGCAGCAGGCTCCAGGCTCTGAGCTGTCAGCACAGAGCCCGATGCTGGGCTCGAACTCACGAACCGTGAGATCATGACCTGAGCCGAAGTCAGATGCTTACCCAGCTGAGCCACCCAGGCACCTCGAGGCCTCTTTTTTAAAAAAATGGAAATATACTAATTTCCAATAACATGTGAAGATCTTAAGCACACAGTCTGATGAGTTTTGACTAATGTGTAGGCCCACCTAACTAACAACCCAATCAGAATGTAAATCATTGCCATTACCCTGTTCTAGCCTATTCGTTCACCCTGCTTCCCACAGGCAAACCACAGTTCCGATTTCTACCACTATAGACTAGATTGTCTGATCTTGAACTTATACAAACGATTCCCACAGCAACTACTGTTCTAGGCTGACTTCTTGTTCTCAGTACATAGTATTGTAGAAACGGTCCTTATTTGAATGGTTGTGCGTTGTGTTAATGTTTATGGATTTCTGGGTAGGTTTAGTGTTATTATTCAGAGTAAGTTAAATGCACTTAGTTAAAAATAATATTATTAAGAAAATCATAAGGCAGGTGGTATACCTAATGGGTTGCCAGTTGGAAAATGTTGAATTGTGGCATAGCAGTAAGAGCATAGATCTTATGGCCACAGATCCCCGGGTCTCTGGGTCTCTGCCACTTGCTAGTTGAGCAGTGGAGTGATAAACCAAATCCCCATTTTCCTCACTTGTAAATTGGCTACGATTTTATTAATCCTTACAGGATTGCTGTGAGAATAAAGTAATTTAGTACATTTAAGTCTTTTAACTCAATACTTGGCGTAGACCAATAGCTCAAGACACAGCAGTTATTATTAGATTCATTATGGTAAGAGGTTGCATTATTAGGATTTTCTTTGCAGGCTTAGACCTGGAACCACTAGTCCAACAACCACAGCCTATGACTTTCTCGGCTACTTCTTCCTGCTTCCCTTTGGATGAGCTCATCCCACCCTGACCTGGAAAGTCAGAGGAGCGATATAGGAGGATAGTCATCATTCCAGTGATTTCCCAGGGAAATAGAAATTCTGATTTCCTCAAATTGTAGGCAATATTTTCACACCCACGCTGTGAATGAAGGGGATATTTGTATATGTTTGGTTTTGTCTAGTGTTTTGTTGTGTGAGTCGAGTCTCTTACGTCGGCCAGAAGCTGGAAATCTAGCCCCTCCTCCTCCTTCTATCAGAAAATTCTCTCTTGGCTATCTAGAGCATGTCTTCACCCCTTCTGCCTTGAATCTGAGTCTTGCCATCAGAATAATGTCAACGTCTCTGTTTCAGTCGTGACCTCCTCCTCCCCTCCCCATTGCCATAGTTTGGACTTGGTCCTCATGCAAGACTCACAGATCTGTCCTCTGCTGAGACTTTTGGGTCCTAAAAAGGGGCATCTCCACAATTTGGGGTCCAAAGTCTTTGAAGGGCTTTCTCTCTGGCCTTGTCTGCCTCCATCCTGCTCCTAGTACCTCAAGGTCCCATCAGCATTGAACTAGTTGGAGGTATTGTCCTTTCTTGCTTTTTCCTTTTGTCTACAGAGATTCTTCCCTCTGCCTAGGAGCCTTTCCTCTTGTGTGTTCGACAAACTCATCTTCATCCGTCACAGCCCAACTTAACTATAACTTTTCTAAAGCTTTTCCCACTAGGACTGTCTTCCACTCCTTACTAATTCTCGAACACTTTAAGTGGTTCAGTTACTGCATTTGGTGTATCTCTATGTCTGCCTCTCCGCTGATATTAACAAAGCCAACATTGAACAATTACTGTAGATCAGGGTAATTCTAAGCACATTCTAAGCACTTTATAATTTTACCTCCTAATTTTACCTTCATAATATCCCTGTAGGTAAAGTTGCTATTATTATTCTGGAGCACCTGGGTGGCTCAGTTGTTTCAGTGTCCAACTTCTGAGTTTTAGCTCAGGTTGTGATTTCAGTGTCATGGGCTCGAGCCCCACATTGGGATACTCCCTGGCCCTGGAGCCTGCTTAGGATTTTCTTTCTTTCCCTCTGCCCTTCTTCCCCATTCACACTCCCTGTCTCTCTCTAAAAACAATTGCTATTATTATCACCACCATTTTACAGATGAGAAAACTGAGTTAAGTCGCTTTTCCAGGGCTACATGACTTGACAGTAAGTTCCATGACTGGATCAATGTAAGAAATATCGGACACCTACCCTTACTGTTGGGATTAAGATAGCTGGTAGGTGGGGAGGCCTTGAGATTTCTGCTTTCTTTCTCTTCTCCTTCTTTCTTGGCATGATTGGAGGAAGGAGCACGGGAAGCATGGATAGAATGCGTATAGCATCCTATTCAAATTTTGAATTCAATCTTTCTTGTTCCTGTGGTCAAATCAGAATTTTTTGTCCCAGCTCTTCTGTTTATTTGCCAGATTTAGCAAATTAAAAAAATAAAGTATCCAATTAAATTTGAGTTTTAGATAAACAACACATCACTTTTTAGTTTAAGTATGTCCCAAATATTGCATAAGACATGCTTATACAAAAAAAAAAAAACCATATTCATTCTTTACCTGGATGTCTTGTATTTTATCTAGGAGCCCTACACTTGGAATAGTGCTACCTTCCTGGCTGGGAGAGACCTTACCTTTTGCTGTGTGGCTGCTTTTTGTCAAATATTTAGCCTCATACTTCATATTCATTAAGTCTTCTCAAAAACCCCGGGTGGGTGTGAAGGTATCAGCTGCCTCATTTTCTAGATTTTTCCCCCTAAGTAAAAGCTACCATTTATTGGTTTCTTCTTATCATGAGACAGATTGAAGGTGCCTACAACTCCTTTGACATTCCTTCCATTGTGAGGGGTGTCTATGCCTCCTCCACTTGAATCAAGAGAGGTCTGTGGTCTGTGGTTGCGTTGACCAATAGAATATGGTGCAAGTGATGCTTCCACTTCCTGCCTCTTGGAAGACTTGTTTTGGGAGCAAACCAGTGACCATAGAAGTAGTCTAGCTACTCTACATTACGATGTCGTGAGCAAGCCCAAGACTCACGAAGAGGCCCTGGAGAATGGACGCCACATAGAGAAGGAGACTCCCATGTGGGTAAAAAAGACATCTTGGTAGTGAATCCTCAGCTAAGTGCATGTGAATCACAGGCAACCTGCCCAGCTGAGCCATTCCCAAACTCTTGACCTATAAAATCATGCACAGAAGGAAATGGCTCTTGTAAACCACTGAGTTTCAGAGTTACTCACCATGCAAGAATAACGAACTGGACAAAATCCAAGACCATCCAATGTTCTGGCCCCACTATTGATTAGCTCTGTGACGGCGAGACTCAGTTTCCTCACCTATAAGATGAGGAGGATCCCCAGTATGTGAAAAAGGAAAAAAAGTTAGCTGTGAAAATCTTGCTAACTTTCTTGGACCCATAGAGCTAATAAGAGGATGGGGAAAAGCCCTCAGCTGCATGACTCTCAGCCCTGGCATTTCTCTGTTCTTTCTCATTCTCTCTAGCTTTGAAATAGAAGCCTCAGTTTCCCCATCTGTAGGACAGGGATGCTAATAGTACCTTCTTTCTTGGGTTATTGTGTATATTTAAAAAATGTAAAGTGTTTAGCATAGTGCCCGGCATGTGGTAAGCACCCAGCAAACACTTGTGATTATTATTATTTTATTATCTCCTCTGCCAAGGCTGACAGTGTACATCCATTCTCCGCCTGCCTGCTTTCTCTGGGTCTCTAACTTGCGGGAAAACCTCAGCAGGAGGGCATCTTTAACTGAACCATCCAGAGCACTGTGCTTTAATATTTAATGAATTCCTGAGGCCCTCGGAGAGGAACGTGAGAAATATCCTGTAAAAATCTATTTGTGTTAATAAAATACACCCAACAGGTTGGCCATTACCAGCAATTAAAGTTTTCAAGCAGGACAGATAACTCTTGGTGATGACTTGTGCAGCCCCCTTTTCCGCCCACCTTTCTCCATGTTTTATAGAAGGTGCATTGTTTCTCTGTTAAAGGTTCTGGACTTGGGCTTGTCATCCCTCGCCAGCCCTACCGGCGGGTTCTAACACTAACGAAGTGTTTGTACACCCTGTTCATCCATCACAGATGTGTGAACCCCAAGCTGCAAGTGATAGCTGAGAAGTTCAAGGTTGGCTTCCAAAAACAGAGACCCTTTCAGAAGGAGCTCTCTCACCTTTTCTGGGCTTCTTAAGGTCAAAGGAGGAAGGAACAAAGGGCCATTTCCCCCTTCCTTTTCTGATGGGAGGGGAAGAGACTTCATGTTCCCCTGGAGGTTAATGCATGCCAGGACCCGAGGTTGGTGCCTTCCCGTACGTCCCTTATGAAATCTCCATGGTAAGAAAGAATGGTTTTATGGGCTCCTTTGCCAAATGGAGGGAGGTTCAGAGAGGTGAAGCCACTTGTCTGAGGTCACACAGCTCGTCAAGGGCAGTGCTAGGATTGGAACATAGGACTTTGAGATCCCAGAGCCTCCAGTGGTCATTAATGAGAGGCTCTCTTCAGAATCATCTGGGGCGTGTTTTTGACATTTGTGTGTCTGGCTCTTTGCCAGCCAGACCTACCGAATCAGAAGCAGTGGGGTAGGTGTTTGCAGTCAGAACCAGCTGCCCTGGTGATTTCCGCCGCTCTCCCTGCAGCAGAAGAACTACTGAACTGCATCGAGCATGTTCTGTTGACTGTTCGAGGGCATTGCTTCCTCCTGCCACTGAGCTGCACGTGCCCCGTGGCCCGTTTCCGCAAGGACTCCTCCACCTGCTCGCCATGGGAGCTGGTCCCAGAGCAGAGACGCTGGTGAAGGGGGCCTGGACCTCAGACAAGCCTGGGTTTAAACTCACGTCCACCACTTACCAGCCCTCTGGCCACTTGACTTCATCCACCCGAGTGTGTTCCCACATCTGCAAAATGGGAACATTGGTGCTTATAAAGGGGGGGGGCTGGAGGAAATGAAGAAAATAATATGTTTGTAGAGAACTGTCCAAATGCTGCTGGTGCCTAGAAAGTGATTAAAACACAGTAGCCAAAGTGACCCCACTGCGCTGAACATTTTTCCTGCAGGTCTCCCCTCTTTCTTGGGGAACAAAAGACTGTGTTTTTAAAATTCTTTTCTGATGTCCGTCACTTGGAAAACAGGTGTGCTTGCTTTTGGTGGTCAACTTGAGTCATGTTTGGGGTGTTGCTGACTTAGGTGATGAGTCTCCCGGTCTTCCCAAGGCCCCACTGTAGTACCAGGCTCAAAAGCAGGTGACCGTGGGAGTGTATTTTGGCATACTCAAGTGTTGGCCTCTTGGCATCCACCACATCCAGCACATTTAGAACAGCAGAGCTGGAGCGGAGTTTCCAGCTCATTTACTGCCCTCCCCCCATTATACAGGTGGAGATACTGAGGCCAGTGACTGAAAACCAAGGTTCTGTGTCCACTGGATGGACCTGATGAATTGCCAACCAATTCTTTCCTTTCTTTCTTTCTGTCTCTCCCTTCCACCCTTCTTCCTCTCTATCTCCCTGATTTTTCCCCACCCCTTTCTTCTGTTCTTTCACACATCATTCATTCATCACATCATACTTGTGCAAGGTCTACCCACCTTGATACACTGTTGAGATCTTTTTTGGTCTCAAAGACACCAATCAGTTTCAGCTAGCTCACAAAAAGACAAAAGAAAGCCGTTTATTTGGACGACATGAAGGTATCTCAGGATATCCACACTTAGCTGGAGAACCAGGATTCACGAAAGGAAGGGACAAGGACAGCTGTGGGGACTTCAGTTGGAGGGATCATGGTCTTTGCCTACCATTAGGCCTGGCCTCTCACCTTACCAACTATTAGTTTCCAATTGAGACTCTGGCTCAGAGTCAGTCAGGTGACTGCCCCTGGACCAATCAGCTATGACCAGGTGGGCTGGGTCTTATGATACATCCCTTAGTGTGCATCTAGAAGTAGCAAAGTCTTTGTGGAGAGGAGGAAATCCCCCGGAGGCTGGTATTTGCCTTGCCAGGTGCCTACAGGCATATACACTGGGGCTGCTGGGAAGGAAATGAAGAGTTTGTCCTGAGCATGACAGGTGTCTGTCATGAAGCAGTCACTGTCACTCTCCATGCATTCAAGCTCAAGTACATGCAGTCCCCCAAATGGCAAGCTCAAAGGCCTTCCACAGAGCCTCGGCATCGTTGGTATCTGCCTTAGAACGTGCCAGGTCCTGCTGTGTCTCTGTGTCTTAAGATTCATTTCTCACACACACTTCCTGCCTCGTGCAGTCACTCAGGGATCAATGCGTAAGGAGGTCCAGCATGTGGAACTCATTGATTCCTGCAGTAGGACAGGACACGTGATGTTGTATTACCTACAGAGTTTCCCTCAGTTCAGCCTAGTAGAGACACATGCCACATCTGTTCCTACTTCTTTGGTCACAGAGAGTCACATGGCTCTTCCTGACTGCGAAGGAGGTGGGGAATGTAGTCTCTTAAAGATGCACCTGCCATCCGTGAGAACAGAGATGTCCATAACAGAACTCAACTAGTTCAATGGAGGGCTAATCATAGCTGATATTTTGGGCCCTCACTGCATCTCAGGCATTGTGCTAAATGGGTGGGACAATGGGGCCCCAGCCCCTGCCGTCCTTTGAGCAAGTGACCCATGCTAGCTGCTGAGAAAGGCACATCTGACACTCACTCTACTGCAGGGCAAGGTGACGCAAGCAGCCATGAGGCCAGGGAGCAAGGGCTAAGCAGGATGAAGTTAGTTTGGGCCATGGGTGTGGGCTGCAAATGAGTTGGGGTACTGGCCAAAGTCTTTGAGCTGATCTTTGGCTCTTGAAGGAGGAATCCATCAAGCAGATAAGTGAGGAAAACCTACCTGGTCTGAGCATGTCCGCCGCACACGACCAGGGCCTCTGCCCGTTCCCTGCTCTGTCCTCAGTGCCTAGACGGTGTCTGGTACTTAGAACACACTCATGAAACACTTTCTTCCGACGGCCCATGAATGAAGTGAAAGGAGTTGTGATACAGCAGAAGCTGTACGGGGATCTGGATTGCTAATGTCAGCGTGAAAAAGTGGAGGCAGATCAAATCATGCCCTACAAGTGGGCGGGGTGTTTCAGGGAAGGTGCAATATGCAAGAATGTCGATCCCGGATCCTGAGCGGGCACCGGGAAGCATCTGTAAATCCAGGGCTAGCATCTTTGGGAGCTGGAAGAATACAAGTCCGGCAGTCCCCCAGGGGCATCTGCTCTGAAGGTGTGGGGTTTAGGCAGCGCCCAGCCATTTCTAACTGGGGGTGAGCTCTGTGTCTGCCCCGTCAGTGTCCTGTTTGGGAGACAAGAACAGATGACCAGAAGGCAGAGGATGGACACGAGCAAGTGTTATGCTTGCAAAGTGATCGCTGGAGGATCCCTGAGCGGGGAGGCTCGAACTTTATCTCACTTAAATCCCCCTGCGTTTTCCCAGATTAAAAAGGTTTCCTTTTCTCTGGGGGGAGGGGGGAGCTTGCTTTTCTTTTTAAATTCTGCCTTCTCTGCCCAGGGCCTTCTATATAATCATCTTTCTAAAAAGAGAGAAGTGGCGGCAGTCTTCGGTCCCCTTCTTTAATGAGGGAATTTTACAACATCCTTTTAAAATATGATCTGGGAATTGGGTCACTGGTCTTTGAGATCCTTCCCAGGAAAATGAGTTGTTTTTGTGTTGGTGTCTTGGTGCCCAGTCCTCTTTTGGCACGCCTTTCACAGATGATGTAACAGATAAGAAATGTGTCCAAAGTCTGTGCACGCCATTTTCAAACTTGATTTCTCAGACGCATGAACCCTTTAGCGCTGCAGCCCTGGATTGTGGACCCTGCTCCAATTGGATCATGCCCAGTCGCCCACTGACCGACACAGAACTTTTTCGTAGACTTGTTCTTTCTACCTCAAAGTCCCCTTTTTGGTCTTCCCGCATGCTGCCTAGCGAGATCATCACCACCCTTCAGCGTGTGACTCCACTGTCACTCCCTCTGAATTGGTGCTTGGCTAAAGGTGAGGTGGTAGGATGGAGAGCCTTGAATGTCAACACCCCAGTTCCTTCCATCACGCCCTGCCATGGAAGAGTCAGAGAGGGACACAGGGACGGGACAGTGGTGTTGTCGGGATGTCAGCTGATGGTGTGCGCCCTGCGTGCAGGGCACTGTTCCAAGTGCTTTGCATAGAGGAGCTGATTTGGCACGGGGTGACCAGATAGCCAGATTCTCAGCACAGTCTTCTCTTATGCTCAGGGTTCCAGAGCAGCCATGGAGAGTGTCTTCTTCCACTCTCAAAATTCTCCTGATGTACAAGAGAAACCTAGCTCTCCTTGGTTTATAATTACAGATTCACCTGATCTGACCCTCACAACAGCTTCGTGAGTAGATACCATTACTGGTCCTAGCTTATCAGCGAGGAAAGCAGCCCTCAGTGAGGTGAAGTAACTTGCCCAAAGTCACACAGCTAGGAAGACGTAGATTGGGATTTGAATCCAGACAGACTGAATCCATATCACTGAAGGTCCAGTAAGAGGAAATGATCTTTATCTCCAAGAACTAAAGAGTGATGTATCATTAAAAGCTGGGAAACGTTTGAGAGCCCTAGAATGGCTTTTATAGATACAAGGTCAGGATTTGACTCTTCTACTATGCATTTAATAGCATCTATTGAGTGTGAGTGTGTGCGGGAGGCAGGGTGCAGTTAGGAGTCCGTGTGCACACAGGTGTACACACACACACACACACACACCCTGTCCTCAGTCTGGTGGGGAAAACAGATGAGTGATCGCACTGATGGGAACCAGCACCGGAGTTTTCTCTTGTGTTCCCAGTTTCCCTGAAAACAAAGGCTCAGACTAGCCACTTTGGGGACAAATCCAACATATTTGGGGGCCTACAGAATGGTTTAGTTTTTAAATAAATTATTTTTGGCAGCGATAAAAATCATGACATTTCGCATTAAAAACAACTCACCCCCATTCCTGATTTCTCTTAAAACAACCTGGTAGATGTGATCGTATCTGGCCTTTTCCATGGCACAAACTGAAGTGAGTAGCAACTTCCTCTCTATGTGACCCTTACTCTTTTTCACTGGAGCAAAATCGACATACAATACCCTGTTGGTTTCCCGTGTAACTTCAGAGCAACTCCATATTTTGATTCACTGGGACCCGATCCCCACGGCAGCCACCATCTGCTGCGCAGAGTTATTACAATATTATTGACTATAGTGCGCGTGCTGTATATTACACGCCCGTGACTTATTTGTTCTGTGACTGGGAGTTTGTGCCTCCTGATCCCCGTCACCTACTTCTCCCACCCCAGCCCCTCCCCACTCTGTTAACCGTGTTTGTTTACTGTCTCTGTGAGTCTGTTTTTGTTTTATTTTGTTTGTCCATTTTTTTTTTTTTGTTTGTTTGCAGCTTTGCTCTTTAAATGAGACCTACACTTTAGGGCTCAACAGAGGCCCCATCTGGGCCACATTAATCATTATGTCACCTTCCTGGCTCTGAAAGGCATTTGTGTTTACAATTCTTGCTTACATGTCACTTCTGCCTTAAATTTTCCTATTGCGTCTTTGGGGCAGTTTTTGCCTTTGTTTTCTTTTATTTTAGGTTTTAAATATACTTACTTACTGAGCTTCCTATTTATGTTTAACCTGTTGAATTGTCTTCCTTCCTTCCTGTCTCTCCCTTTCTTTCTTCCTTCCTTCCTTCCTTCCTTCCTTTCTTCCTTCCTTCCTTCCTTTCTTTTTCTTTCTTTCTTTCTTTCTTTCTTTCTTTCTTTCTTTCTTTCTTTCTTTCTTTCTTTCTTTCTTCCTTCCTTCCTTCCTTCCTTCCTTCCTTCCTTCCTTCCTTCCTTTCTTTCTTTCTTTCTTTCTTTCTTTCTTTCTTTCTTTCTTTCTTTCTTTCTTTCTTTCTTTCTTTCTTTCTTTCTTTTCTTTCTCGCATACCTCCGTTTATGCTGCAACTGCTCCATGTGACATCCAAGGCAGACATTGCTAATCAATCATGACCTCCCCCCACACCATTAAGCTGGAAGATGCTTCTGTTTCTCCTTGCTTTCCCACACAGCAGCAGGCAGCCACTACTAATCAATCAGGAACAGAGGATGCAATTAAACCCATTTGTTTTTCTAAATTTGTATCTATTAAAACTCCCTAAACACTGAGGTATGTGTTTTATTCTTTTTTTATTTTTTTATTATTTTATTTTATTACTTTTAAAATATAATTTATTGCCAAGTTGGTTTCCATACAACACCCTGTGCTCAACCCAACAAGTGCCCTCCTCAATGCCCATCACCGCTTTCCTCTCTTCCCCCCCCCCGCCCCCATGTTTTATTCTTTTTTGCTTCTCTCCTGTCCCTAAAGGCAGATCTAATCTGAGACTTTACAAATGCAGTGGGGGAACTGAGCTCTCCAAGGCAGGCCATCTCTGAGCCCACTGCTCTGCCCACAGGGGTCTTTCGGGCTTCAGAAAAAGGGGACAAGCTCTCGGGGAAAAAGGGCAGAAAAGAGAATAAAGAAAACAGCTCCAGGAAAGAATGTCCCTGTCTCCTTTTTTTTTTTTTTTTTTTTTTTTTGCTTTCCTCAAGCCAGCCAAAAGCTCATTAATGCACTTGACCTTCCAAAAGAAAATTAATTCCAACTTCACACCTACCGGCTGTGTTGCTCAGTGTTGTCAAAACGTTGGCATCATTAGAGAGGAGATGACAAGGCTTGAGGGCACCGGGAGGCTGCCACCTCCCGCGCAGGGCTGACTTAGCGGGGCTGGGAGCTGGCAGGGAGCACGCAGAGGCGCCGGGCCCGTCAGCTTTTCACTGTGGATTAGGTTCCCCTTCTGTACGTTCTGAAATTGTTATCACTGTCGAGCTGATCCAGTGATTCTTACCAGGCTCCCTGACAGCACAGGCCTGGAGAGGGGCAGCCTTCCCTGGGGTCTTATGCTGGGGGGCTGGCAGACCACGCGCATGTGTGTGTGTGTGTGTGTGTGTGTGTGTGTGTGTGTGTGTGTGTATGTATGTGGTGGTGGGGAGAGGGAGGGATTGAAGGACAATGGGTCTGCATGCATCTGCGTGCCTCTGTGTGTACAAGCACCAGCATGCGGGTGTGTATGTGTGAGAACACAGGCCTCTGATCATGTCTGTGTGACTCTGACATGTGGCAGAACATGTGGGACAATTCAGGGCTTCAGGACCGGCCAGTGTGTGCAGGTGGATATATAGGTGTATGGATGGGCATGCCTGTGTGGGTGTGAATGCACATGCATGAGCGCAGGTGTGCACAGACACACTCGTGTGGGGGCCTGAGAGGGTGCACCATGTATCCGTGTCTGCACGGACGTGAGGGCCACCCCTTGTGTCCATGTGCTTTGCCACGTGCATACACACGTGTGCATAAGACAACACATGTGCACGCTTGTTTAGAATGTGAGCAGTGCACAGGAATTGCGTGTGCAAACCTAGGTGCCGTAATCTGTGCCTGGGTGAGGGCTATGTGTGTTTTTGTTGGCGCGTGTCCACGTCCGTGTGTGCGCAAGGTGGCCTCTGTGTTGCTGGCAGAACACATCTCAGGGGGTCGTGGGTGCCAGCAAATCATAGACCCCAAGCTCCCTTCCCCCTTTATAATGATCTTGATATTTGTAGTGAAAAACATCATGGTCGTTAAAGTGACAAATCCCAGAACATTCTGGATTTCTGGACTCTTGCTGTTTTAAGCTTAAAGCACTCTTTTGAAGTTCATGACGTTGCAAGGAACATTCTCTTTGCATCGTTTGGGGGCTGACCCGGCCTCACTTTACATGTGGGCTGCGGTACCTCGTGCGTGTGTCCAGCCCCCGTCTGTGTGTCAAAACATGTGAACAGTACTTACCTGTCTAGCTAGTTTTCTGTGCATGTTCTTGGTAAATTTTGGTTTAATCTGAAAATAGGTACTGGAGAGAGGGGGAGACACGTAAAACCCTGTTTCTGACACTAAGAAGTTTCCTTTTACTGGCTAACTCTAAATATTTGGCAGCAGGTCGTTGTGACTCTGTGCAGAGCTGGATTCTGAGAACATGTCTACACTCAGCAAGAGGCAGCCATGGTTGATTAGTGATGTCTGGCAGCCATGGTTGATTAGTGATGTCTGGCACAGACACGGGACATGGAGTTGGTAGCAAGCATGTCGTTTGTTTGCCAGAATCACAGTATCACACCCAAAATGGTTTTTTGTGATCCTGGATTCAATTTCCTCATTTTACAGCCAAGAAAACTGTGACAGAAGAGAAAAAGAATTGTTTAGGCAGGGCTGAGTCTGGAGTGATGGAAGCGAGGAGCCCAGGCCATGCAATCTAAGGAGGCATTCACTCTCAGGTCCGTGCAAGAGCCCCACCCCCACCCCCACTCACATGACCCTGAGCATGAAGGTGTCCCTAATTGTGTGCCCTGGGTGCCACTTTGCTCTCACCTTAATCCTGGCCATGGCTTATTAAAGTCACTTTTTAAAAAACTCTATATGCTCTGTTAAAAGGAAGCACTGCTTCTCTACAGGAAGGTCTGCAACTGTACTTGTGACTGTTCTTCTGATGTAAAGTAATAGAAATCAGCTGAAGCTTAAGCAAAACGGGAATGGGGTGTCTCATAGAACTCAAGAGCAGGAGTCCAGACAGGGTGAAGAAAGGCCTAGAATTAGGACCCTGGAGAGAATTTTGTTTCTCACAGTTGCTTTAATTATTCTTTCTGGCCTGAAAGCCTTTCCTTGATCCACCAGTTATCAAGTCTGTGCTTTTGGGAACTAGCCTTGCTTTTCTCATTTATACAGTAAGAATAATATTCTTCACTTCCTTACTTCCTTATCTCATAGGGTTATGAGAAGCAATGTATGTAAGCCACCCAATTGGCTGACAGAATATACCACTCACTGCATCTTGGCTCTCAATGCTACCGTCATCACCACCACCACCATCACAATCATCATGATCATCATCACCGCCATCATTGCCATAACCATCATCACCATCACCACCATCATGACCATCATCACCATCATGATCATCACCTCCACCACCATCACAGTCATCATGATCATCATCACTGCCATCATCACCATCACCATCATCGCCATCATGATCATCATGATCATCACCAACACCACCACCATCTTCACCATCACCACTGTCCTCACTACCATCATTGTCATCATCATCCACATTCCTTACAAAGGCGCTCTGGCCCATATTGGACTAATTTTTTACCCAATTAATTATCGTCATGTTAGATGTGAGCCTTCTTAGAGCCAATTCTTGTTGATTGGGGCAATGGATAGCTAAGGATGTGAGCAAGGCAGACACATCCAAAGTTGTCTAAATTCTGCAATATTCTTGGTTTGGTTTTGTTGAACAGTCCTGAGGTTAGTGGGGAGTTATTTTTTGCCCTTTTTTAATGTTATTCAATCCATACCTATTGGGGGCCCTAATAATGGTTCAATTTGCTCTATGACCATGCCTGGCTTGCCCTAGATTTTGGAGGAGGAGGACAAGGAGGAGGAGGAGGAGGAGGGATAAAAAGAAGGTGGTGGGGCGCCTGGGTGGTTCAGCCGATTAAGCGTCTGACTTCGGCTCAGGTCATGATCTCAAGGTTTGTGGGTTCAAGCACCACGTCGGGCTCTGTGCTGACAGCTCAGAGCCTGGAGCCTGCTTCAGATTCTGTGCCTCCCTCTCTCTCTGCCTGTCCCTGCTTGTTTTCTGCCTCTCTCTCTCAAAAATAAATAAACATTAAATTTTTTTTGAAAAGAAGAAGATGGGAAGGAGGAGGAGGAAAAGGAAGAAATAGGAAAAGAAGCAGTAGGAAAAGCCAATGGAAGAAAAGATACTGCTGTTAATGTGATGATGACCATAATTATGATGATGATAAAGATGGAAATGTTTCTAAGGGAAAAGATACTGCTGTTAATGTGATGATGACCATAATTATGATGATGATAAAGATGGAAATGTTTCTAAGGGAAACCTGGCTTCAGGGAAGCCGAATTCTGAGTATGGCAGCCTTAGGGACATGGCCTTCCTCTCCCTCATTATGCTGTAACCTGTAATGCACACCTGCTTCCCCCAGACAAGAAGGAAAGAAAGGACACTGGGACCCACCCCCCAAGAACCAGAGTTCTGGTTCAAAGGAGGGTGCTTGGGCTCAGAGAGCTCTGCCCTCAGGTGGAAAAGGGGGGTTAAAAGCAGTTGGTAAATAATTTACCTGGGTGGCAGGGTGGAGGAAATTGCTGATCCCATATCACCAAGCCCAGGAGGAGGGGAAAGGGGCCCCTGTGACACAGGCTTGTCCAGGAGTGGAAAACAGGGCGGGAGCTTTGCTTCCAATGCCCGTATGGGTCCATCTCACGTCCTCACCTATCCAGCAAAGCCATGGACCTGATAACCAAGCTAAGTCCCGTGTGTTTATGGGGGGATTGCCATTTGCCAGGTGCTATGCTCAGCTTCTGCATATCTTTTAATCCTTGCACACACTCTATGAGGAAGTCGCTTTTATTGAGTTGTTTTTATTGAGGTTATGACATCACTGTATTCGAACATTGCTAATGTAGGAAACTGGCAATTTCACAGGATTCAATTGATTGTTGTCTTTGTTATTGGTGAAGTAACATACCCAAAGCCACTTAGGTCTAGTGTTCGAATGAACTTCCTTTCAAGATTAGAAGCTCATGGGTTGTGGATGCCTCGATTCATAGGCTCTGTCCTCCCTTCCCTTCTCTGGTCCTCAGTTTCCTCACTTGCACACTGGGATATACCAAGGAAGTGGCCATTCATGAAGAATTACTGTGCACCAGGCATGGTGCTAAGCCCTGGATGCTGATCCACTGACTTCCTGTGCCCAGCCCCTCTCTGAGACAAGAGCTACTCCGAACATCATCCTTGCAGGGTGTAAGGAAAGCTATGTGAGATGACGCATGCACAGCCCTGAGTTCAGTGTCACACTTGGTAGTAGCCCAGCTAATGGTGCCTTTACCATTTCAACCTCTCTCTTAGGAGCCCCCACCCGAGGAACAGGAGGGCAGAGTACACTCCGTTACCAGGAATTCGGCCACCTTCCTCCTGGCCCATTGTGAATAGATGCAAATCGAGAAGAGGGTCTCTCCCAATGGTTCATTCCCAAGAGGCCAAAGGCAGGAGAGGAACTCAGATCTTTCCGAAATCTTCTTGCTGATGGTCAACAGCTCTCTTGTGAAAATGCCAATTACATCTCATGGTGAGTTAAGGCAATGTTACACCAGATGGTCTTCCTAACACACGACTTACACAATGAAAAGAGGGGTCAGAAGGCAGCAAATGTTGGTCCTGCGCGTTGGTGTTATTCTGACCACTTCATTCTACTGTTGGTTCTTCAACCTGATCATTCATTCACTAACAATTCATGGAGCAGGTACTTGTGTCCAGGCACCACTCTGGCTGCCCTATCCCTCTTTTTATGCACGTGTGTGTGGCACTTTGAAGGTCTAACACAATCACCCTAAAGAGCCATTCCTCTCCCAGCAGCTGGCCCCGCACCAAGCATGCACTAGGCGCTTAAACGTGGGTGGGTACGTAAGTGATGAATCACGGGATCCACTCCAAGAGCCAAGACAACACCATACACACTGTCACGTGAGCCACCGCGACAATAAATTATTTGTAAAAAATTAGATTCAATTGCCTTGTGCTCCCTTCTGTGGGCTCTGACCTGACACATCATAAGCGTGCTGCAAACACCCGGAAAATATCTGTCAGGTGGAAGGGACTTGGAATATCGAAGTTCACATTTATTCTCAAGTCTGGCTGGGCTTTGGGGAGAGGAGAGGTAGGGCCTGTTTTTATTTGCTGTCGCTTTGGTTCGATTTTTCACTGTATCGGCTTCCCTGGAAGGGAAGGGGCCCCTCAGGTGAGCGGCGAGGAACCCCAGATCAGGCCTGGCTTATATTCTCATAACTTTCTCATATTACCGGCTCTGGATACCACTGCAACAGGCCACCTCATTGTGTAAAAGTCCCCCAAGAATCCTGGCGGGCCCTCTGAGCATCCTAACTTCCCCCAGATGAACCCCCCAAGCATAACAGCCAAGAATTCCCTAAAGAGAGTGACCCCAAGCACACAAAACGTGCACAAAAGACAAAAAAAAAAAGCTCTCCTTCATTCTGCCTACGGGCCCGTGATGCAACGCCATAAAGCATGTGATTTAGGATATTAAATGCCGTTGGTGATGAGAACGTCATGTAAGATTTGCTTTGCGACTTCTTTCTTCTCAAACTGTCATTAAAAATGATTTATAGGTGAGCCCAAGTCTAAGGAACACTGTGATTAGAATCGAGGGTCTGGGAGATCAGGTTTCCAGGGCAGCCTTGCTCGGCTCCCCAAGAGCCCTGGAGGCAGAAAAGCTGCACCAGACGGCAGCTACGTGTTTCAAAGGTAAGTGTCCATGAAGGGACTCACTCTTGACCGGGGTGAAAACAATGGAGCTTTGTTGGACACGGTCAACTTCTGGTTCTCAAAGGTGGGTTCCAGGGGGCAGGCTGGAGGACTGTCCTTCTGCAGAGGCCCCAGAAGTGAGGTTTCACCCAACACAGGCTAGGATTGAACTTAGGTGACGCTGTACGGGGTGCCTGGGGGGCTCAGTTGGTGGCCGACTTCAGCTCAGATCATGGTCTAGCGGTTCATGAGTTCTGGCCCCACGTCAGGCTCTGCGCTGACAGCTCAGCACCTGGAACCTGTTTCGATTCTGTGTCTCCCTCTCTCTCTCTGCCCTTCCCCTGCTCATGCTCTGTCTCTCTCTCTCTGTCTCTCTTTCTCAAAAAAAAAATTAAAAAACATAACAAAGGGAGCACCTGGGTGGCTCAGTCTCTTAAGTGTCCGACTTTGGCTCAGGTCATGATCTCATGGTTCTTGGATTTGAGCCCCGTGTCAAGTTCTGTGCTGAACGCTTGTTCCGAGCGTGGAGCCTGCTTCGGATCTGTGTGTCTCCTTCTCTGCCCCTCCCTGCTCACGCTTTCTTCACTCTATCTCTCAAAAATAAATAAATATAAAAAAAATACGTAAGAAAGAAAGTGGGAATGTGGTCAGATTTTAATTCAATAAGGACATCAAAGTGTCATCTGTATTTTACCTTTATTCTGTGTCCGGCACTTGTCCCAGCAACCCTAAGAATCAGATACTGTCTTACGGGCCAGAAGGCTGAGGCTCAGAGAACTGAAGTGTCCTGCTCATAGTCACACAGCGGTGTGTGTTGGAACCCAGGCTGTCTGCACCCACAGCCACAGGCTTAACTCAGGACACTACATGGGGCCATCGCTTCTGAGTCAAAGCGACACTAAATGCCCTTGCTTCCCCCACCTTCATCTCTCTCCCTGAAAAGTTGCCTCAATCCTCATCACAATCCTGCCACACTGGTGTGCTCTACATCATTCCACAGAAACGTGAGGCCTAAAGTCCCACAGCTAGGAAGTGGCCAAGCAGGGAATGGAATCAGGCTGGCCCGATTCCAAAGCAAACCTGCTGGAAGGGAAGCCATTTACGCAAAATTACATACAAGCATCTTTTTGGCATCTTAGGGTATGCATGACCCATACGGATCAGAATCGTTGGAAGCCATGAAAGAAACTAGAAGTTAGGGTGGGCTGGGGTTTGGCGGGCCCTCTGGGGTCTGAGTACCTTAGGGTCTGGACAGTCTCACCTGTTGGACCAAGCAGAGCAAGCCGCTCTATCCACCAGTGAGGATGCGTCCTCTGTGATTACAGTTATTTGTTGCTGCGGCTGTGGTGAGGTTGCTACAGTGTGGTTGTGACAGTTCCCCTTGATGAGGGCTCAATTCACACTCAGGACCTCCAAAATTCTTTAATCTACTCTAGATAAGGAACGATGTTGTTCCCATTTTGCAGATGGGAAAACTGAGACCCAGGCTAATGAGCTCTGGCTGTTGTGACTCAGGGCTCCATTCCAGGGCTGCACTAGGGAAGAGCAGATCACCCGGTTTCACAGTATGGTAGAGAATGTGTTATTCTCTGCATGCACATGGCCTTTTGTCTGCTGGGGAGACAGGATGAGGCTCCCGAGAAAGAGAGGCGGTTGATGGAGACAACCAGAATGGATGGGCTTTGAGCCTCTTCCCACCTCCATGCATCCTCTGAGCTAGAGGCCTGCTGGTGGAGCCCCAAAGCCTGCTGCATCTTTCTGCACTGACAATTCTGCGTCCTGGGTCCTATGGCGGAAGAACCCTCCAAACCTAGGGATTGGTGGCAAGGAACAAAGATACCCCTCCAGGGGGCCAAGTTGAGTTCTTAGCTATGAATCCTTGTTTGCTGCAAAGGGACCCTGCAGGCAAGTCACTTTCAGACCAGATGAGGTTCAAGTGGTGCTCTCAGAGTACCTTAGCTGGGCAGGTAGAAGGTCATGATTCAGCACATGGTCTGTTCTTGGCTGGTTTGTCCCTGGAAGCTAACTCTGAGGACTTTTATTTCGACCTTTCTTCCTTATTTTCCACTGTGAAAAAATGACGGTCCCGTGCATGACACCCTCATGATGTGCATACCAAACCTTATATTAATAAGATCTAACACATTCATATGTTGCCTTGAGTATTTTAGATGTTGTGCTGTGTTACATATTTAAATTACACAGTGAGGTTATGAGGTAGGCATTCACTTTGGGCACAGTGTCTACCATCCGATCATGATCTGTCCTGCGCAGGAAATCAAAGTGGGTTATAAGTGAGTGAGGCCGGGGCTAGCATGGGGGTGACTACAAATCTCTTCTGATTTGTTTAAGAGAGGAAAAGAGGGAGGACGAAGGGAGGGGGGGGAGGAAGAAGGCAGGGAGATGGGAAAATTTTAGTGATATACAGTAGGTTGCAAAATCCTTGCAAAACGTTTGCAACCCGTTGGGCCACACCAGGGTTTCAAAACACAGCCCCTGGGAACCAACATCCTGGTTTGCCCTGGACGACCTTTATCAACAAAAGTCTTCGAAGGGTTAATCTGTACTCCTCACAACACTCACCCCATGCTTCTTTGTTCTCTGTAATCACGCCTGGTTCTCCCATGCATTTTAAGTGTCAGGGCAGAAGCCGGGTCTGCCTTACTCCTCGTCACATCTCCAGGACGTAGCACATAGAAGTTTCCATCTGTGTTTGCTGAATGAGCCGAATAGAAATGATGAAAGAAGGAAATGCTTGAAATAAGGAAAGGAAAAAAGAAGAGACAAATGATTCATTTGGATCACCATCACAGAATCTGGCCACAGACTTGTTTTGTGTCATCTGTAGAGTGTTTGTATTAGTCATAAGTCAGGCTATGCTGTGGTAACAAACATCCCCCACATTTTAGAAGTGAAAATAACACGAGTTTCTTGCTCATGTGATATGTGCATCGTGTTTTGCTGGTGGGATCAGTGGAGGTTACTCTGCTAATTTTTTTTTGTTGTAAGTGAAGGACCCAGCTGCCGGGAGCCATTTCTGAAGTAAGGCAGGTTTGCAAGGCCTCCCACCGTCAGATGGTGATAGGTGTCTGTACCCACTCAATCCCCACTCAACCCCCACTCAATTTCTGCTTGAGCACCGATTCCCAAGGCACCTGACTGACTGATATCAGGAGTGACTTTCCTTCTTATGCTAAAAATATGTGAATTGTACCTTATCAAAAACCTTGTTATAGGAGTCTTCTTTAGTGATTATGGGAGCAAATATTACATTTCCTGAGAAAACCTGTCTTTCTTCTCCTGGAAAACAGACTATTGACCCCTGCTCACAAAAGAACTAATGTTTGCCTTTGCTATGCTAAAAATATTGCCTTGTATTTGAATGCTAAAGATCCCTTCCTTCCCCAAGTGATAAGCATCTAGTCACCTACTTCAATCACTATTGATAAAGGTTATGATGAGTCTTCTACCAATCTATGTTCTGGGAAATTTTTACATTTCAAAGAATTTGTCATCAGAAATCATTGTCTAAGGCAATTGCCACTTCTGTTTTGTACCCCATATGCTTTTTCAATAAATAAAGATGACTCTCTGGTGAGTGCAGAGATGCCTGCCTGGTGATCAGAAAGAAGCCGAGGCGCTCTCACTCCTTTTTGCTGACACCGTCCATCCTTCAGGGAGCCCTGGACCTGCTGGAGCTGGACTCTGGCACCCAGTCAGAACCCCATCTCCTCATGTACTTCCATAGTGACGGAAGCCACCAGAAGGGTGGGGATAGATGGCGCACTAGCTTTTATAGTTTCTTCATGGAAGTGAGGTGTGTTACCTCTGCTGACATTTCATTGGCCAGAGCAAGTCACATGGCCATGCTCATTCTCAAGAGGATAAAGAAAATGCACATCTACCTTATTCTTGGGTACAGGCAGGTCTAAAAATATTTGGTAAGTAGCCCCAATGAAAAACCACATTTTGATTAAGCTGAAAATACTTTATGATCAAATATTTCATGGAACTCTAGAGGGCTGGCCTCTGTGCACAGAATCAGAATATTTGGCAGCCCTGACCCACTGGAAGTAAGCAGTGTCTGCCGTTTGGAAGGGGCGCGCACCCTCCCTTTCACTGCTGGCCCCACCTGGCCCATGTCACTCATTTTGGTTGGGTGCCTGGCTCTTGGGAGCCTTTGATTTGCGGACTCTTCGTTTAGGGGGACGAAAGCAGCTACTCCGTGCCCATCCAGGCATTGTGTTTCCATCACCAGATGCTTGTAATCTATTCCCTTCGCAGAGATGAGTAATGTGAATGCCCTAGAAATGCCTTGCTTGGCCCAGGGACCAGGCGTTCTGCCCATAGCACTCAGCCTTGTTGGCAGCGGTGGGATCGCATAAGCCCACTAAGGGAATATTGAAGAGATTCATGAGATTGTGCAAGGGAATGTGAGCATGCGGGGGGATGGCAGAGCCCGGGCCCCTGGTGAGGGGATGCCCTGGCCGTCATGGGGGCTCGGGAGGCAGCTGCTTCTCCCGGGACTCTCCTATTTCATGTGAGCTGCCACTCCCTACATGGCTCCTCTGGGTTCCCAGCATCTCTGTCTGTAAGAGCCGTGGGAACTTGCCTGTTGCACCGGCAGCTCCTGCTGCCCTGATGTTTTGTTCTTAACTGTGACCTCGGCCCAGAAGGGCATGGAAATGCGGAGGTGGAAAGGTGTGAGGGGTGCTCAGCAGCAGCGAGTGGATCAGTTAGGACAGGCTAGATCATGTTGCAGTAACAAAGAACCCTCCCATCTCAGGGATTTAAAGCAGCTAGAGATTATGCTCACTCACTGTTTTTACTCACGGGACGCATCAACCTCAGGTCAGGGGGGTGGCTTTACTCACGGCGGCCAGTCAGGTGCCCAGGACAATGGATTTGCCACCCATCTTCAAAATTGTTGGTCTCCGTCCTGGCGCGAGGGCGCGAATCTAATCGCACTGTGAATCTGATGCTGCTACCCAGCAGTGACCATCACTTCTGTTCTTCCTATGCCCCACTCAGGTATCGGGGCAAGGAAATGGAGAGAGCCAGAAATATTTGCTGAACACATCAGCGAGCAGCCACTATATTGAAGGGCTTTTATAAGCACTACGCTATAAATGCAAAGGCTCTATTAGACGGGCATCACTGCCCTTAATAATTCAGTGTCTCCATCTTCAAGGCCACAAGGCCTCCGTACTTGCTGTTCCCTTTGCCTCAGACACCCTTCCATCTGCTCTTTGGCTGGCTCCTTCTCACCATGCAGGTCTCAGCTGAACTGCTACCCCCTGGGGAGGCCTCCCAAGCCACCTGATCTAAAGTGACCCCTTTCCCATCGGTCTTTTTTTGTGCGGCACATCTGAAAATATTTTCTTCCTAGCCCTCATCATTATCTGGGATGACTTAAAATTTTTTTTAACATTTATTTTATTATTGAGACAGAGAGAGACAGAGCTTCAGCAGGGGAGGAGAAGAGAGAGGAGACCCCGAATCTGAAGCAGGCTCCAGGCTCTGAGCTGTCAGCACAGAGCCTGACGCAGGGCTCAAACTCATAGACTTTGAGATCATGACCTGAGCCAAAGTCGGACACTTACTTGACTGAGCCACCTAGGTGCCCCTGGAATGACTTTTTAAAAAAATTATAGGGGCGCCTGGGTAGCTCAATCAGTTGAACATCCGACTTTGCCTCAGGTCATGATCTCTCGGTTCGTGAGTTTGAGCCCCGCATTGGGCTCTGGGCTGACAGCTAGGAGCTTGGAGGCTACTTTGGATTCTGTGTGTGTGTCTCTCTTTCTCAAAAATAAAAACAAACATTAAAAAAGTTAAAAATTATGGCTTGCTATTGATTTATTGGCTTTGTTCATTCTCCCATACCACAGTGCTAACTCCGTCAGACCGGCACCATTAATCTCCTCCACAACTACATTCCCGCCATTGTGCACAGCGCCTAACACACAGTAGGTGCTCAGGGACTCTGGGGGAACATACACGAACTAAACACATCCTTGCTAAATCTGCAGGGGGGGAGCATATCAATAGCTACAACTCATCTTTTTTTAATTTTTTAAAAATATTTATTTGGGAGAGAGAGAGTGCAAATGGGGGAAAGGGCAGAGAGAGAGGGAGAGAGAAAATCCCAAGAAGTTTCCACACCGTCCGTGCAGAGTGCAATGTGGGTCTTGAACCCATTAACTGTGAGATCGTGACCTGAGCTGAAATCAAGAGCCAGATGCTTAATGGACTGGGCCCCCCAGATGCCCCTTCCATGAACGTAACCCATGCAGTGTGGCCCTGTACCCCTGTTGTGTTACATAAGCACACGCCCACTTTGCCAGGCAGACATTAGGATCGGCCCCATTTTGTAGAGGACACTGTAGCCCCAGGAGGTAAAACACTGCCATGAAGCCAGGAATAGAAAATGGCAGGGTCTGCCAAAACTGAACGTCATTTCTACCGGGCAGCACTGACTTACAAAGGGCGGCTATTTGAGAGGCCTCCTGGGTGAAAGGTGTGTGGCCAGCTGCTAAGGGGAGGGTCACATTCTTGTTAGTGGTCACTGCCTGCAACTCAACAGAATCCCACTTTACCAGTCTAAGGTTTCCATGATTCCTCTTCCTTCCTACTTCCTTCCTTCCTTCCCTTTCCTTCTTTCCCTCCTTCTTTCCAATTTCCTTCCTTCCTTCCTTCCTTCCCTCCCTTCTTCCTTCCTTCCTTCCTTCCAACTTCCTTCCTTCCTTGCTTCCTTCCATTCTTTCATTCTTTTGAGAGAGGAGGGTTCAAGTAAGCAAGGAGTGGAAAGAGAGAGATAAAGAAGTGGGGCTCGCCCAAAGAGAGGTTGGTGCTCACCCAAAGCAGGGCTTGAGCTCACCTGATGTGGGACTTAAACTCACAAACTGTAAGATCATGACCTGAACTGAAGTCAGATGCTTCACGACTAGGCCACCCGGATGCCCCGTGATTTCATTGATTTCATGCTGTAGTGGGCTGAATGTTGGACCGCCAAAAAAAGTACATCCTCATCCTAACCCTTGTAGATATAATTAAGTTAAGGATCTCAAGGTGGAACCATCTGGATTACCCAGGTGGGCCCTAACCCCCAATGGCAAGTAGTCTTACAAGAGACAGCAGAGGGCCAGACAGGGGTCCAGGGAAGAGACTCTGTGAACGCGGGGACAGAGATCAGAGGCACGTAGCCACGAGCCAAGGAAACATACAGTCGCCAGGAGTTGGAGAAAACAAGGAAGGTTCTCCCCTAGAGCTTTCAGAGGGGGCACAGCCCCCTGACACCTTGATTTTGGACTTCTGGCCTCCAGACTAGGACGGAAGAAATTTCTGTTTTTTCAAGCCATGAAATTTGTAGTAATTTGTTACAGAAGCCCTAGGAAGCGAATACACTGGTGTATACCTAGGGCATTTTAAAGTTGTCTATTTTGGACTCTGGATTGTACAAGTTAGAAATATCAGAGCACCAGTCCTTTAGGCATTTGCTTAGCTGCTCCCAGCCCTGTGCTGAGCCGTGTTGTGATGTCATGTGCCTTCATATGTTGCCAGAACTGTGTGCTCAGGAAGCCTAATAATGGACTTGGTTTCTGTTTGCTATGAAGCCCTTTCTAACCTTCTCTGATGATCCGTGCCCTCTCTCCCCGCCCCTCCCCCAGTGCCTGGGCTCTGTTAGAGGTCTGGCACCCTGACTGCCAGTCCAGGGTATAAGTGAGGTGCAAGGGACTTTATAAACGGTGACTGCTTCAAATTCCAGCTCCACCACTTGCTAAATCTTGCTTCCCTCTCCTGTAGAATGGGTGCATTCATACTCATCACAGGGATGAGATGAGGCTCAAAGGAAAAGTATTTTCAAAGCTCTAAGCAGAGTGCTGGCATTCAAGACATGCTAGCAATTATTGCTATTACGGGACCAATTTGAGAAATGTAATTATTGAAAAGCTACATTAACTTACCGAGCTCAATTTAGTTTAATAAAGTCTGCCTCGATGCTGGGGGTGGGGTGGGTGCACAGCGAGGCAGGGGACTGTGTAGTCTCTGGAAGAAACGCCTACGGGGTTCCTCACTGAGCCATTATGTGGGGATCGATGGTATGGCTAAATGAAGGGCCAGAGCATCTCCAAAATGGCCCATTTGGGGAGAAAAATCTGGGTTGGAGTCCAGATCAGTAAAAAGAAAAGGACCACATCTTAGACCAAGCCCTATAAGAAGCATCCAGAGAGTAAAAGTACTTCCATATTTCAGTTCCACAAACCAGATGGCAAGAAATGTAAAATCAAACCTATTACGAGAAGACAGAAGAAACACATTTAAATGGCTGTTTTCATCTATGTGCAGCATGACATTGATGAAAATGCGAATTATCGTCGCTAAAAGGAGGATCTTTCACCAAGAGACGTCTCTGGTTACACGGTTCAACATTCTTATTTTGGCCCAACACTGAAAGAGAGTCCGTGTGACATGTCGGTGTCTTGACCGGTCTTTGAAAATTACTGGCTGCATCCAAGGCTGTCAAAAGGCCCTCCTTTCCTCTTGGCCCTTAAAAGAAATCCATTAATTTGCACATCATGTCGTTTCTCGGCATGCCGGCTGCCATCTACCATTCTCCCTCAGAAAGGAAGAATTCGCCAGAATGCCCACAAGTGTGAGCATCACTGTCATTTCTCGTTGGCTGTTGTTTTGTGTCGCCGGCGGTGCACACACAGGATGTGTAATATGGATGTTAGTGCCTCCTCGTTAATAAAGCCAACCCTCAACACGTGGCAGCTCCAAGCCTTGCCGACCTTGGCCTTGTGCAGAAGGTGCTGTCCGCTCTTCCGATTGGTTCCCGCCAGTCCCCCAACCTCATTAACCCGCATTCCGCCTCTCCTCTCCCCAGGGGGAGGAGAAGCCTGCTCGGCCTTCCTCTTTCTTCCTCCTCTTCCTCCCCGCAGTCTGGGACAGTCTGGGATTCTCCGGAGGAATCCGCGTGTCGGGCACCGCAATCACCGGTTTCCTTAAGCAGAGTTCTGCTTCAGAGGATGGGGTGTGTTTTTCATTTGAAACGAATCCACATCTGGGACTCGCTTAACTTGATTTGGGAAGTCCTGTGCGTCTGATCCAGAAAACAAAACAACACAAAACAGTTTGGTGAAAATATGCCGGATTCTTTTGTTGTTGTTGTTTTCTTTCGCCGTGGATTGATGCACTTCCGTTAGATGTAGCTTGCGAGGAAGAAAAGGAGAGGAAGGGTGAGCGAGAACAATGCACACCCCGAATGGGCTTGGCTTCAGGGCCGCCTTCCCTTGCTGGATGATGAGGCCGTACACATGCGGGCTGATTGAATTATTCCACTGGGGGGGGCGGGGGGAACGAGGCCAGGCTGGAATCCTCTTCCTGATTTCTGTCCCTTTGGGTTTCCTGCCTGGGGAAAATGGTGCAGGATGAGGGAAGGCATTAGAAACCACAAATAAGCAAAACCTAGTTGGGTATTTGGCTAGCCTGAATTACCAGGGTCAATACTTGGAAGTTTATTCCATAGTCCGGGAGGGCCCTGGAGAGATCTGGTTATAGAAAATATGCAACCCCCCCCCCTCCCAGGTCCCTCACTTACTAGGGGTATATAGGTGATGGACCCAATATGAGAAAATCCAAATGTGAAAATCAGATGTATGTAGTATGTGTGGGGGGGGTGAGGGACATTCAGAGATGATTATTTACATTATAAAAAATTCATTTTCTCCCTGCAGGAATGCACTATGATTTTTTTTAAGTAGCTAAGCTCTCTACTTAAAATTTATCTAATTTGCAAAACAATGAGAGAAATGTATTTTTTCTCTGTAGTTTTAAAATAGCTGAACCCTCTGCCTAGATGTTCATACATTTTTCCCAAATGAGCGATGTATGTTCTTTTATTATAATTTTTTATGTTTTTATTTTTACTTTTTTAAATGTTTTATTATTTTTGAGAAAGAGAAAGGGAGAGAGGCAGCACCGGTAGGGGAGGGGCAGAGAGAGAGGGAGACACAGAATTGAAGCAGGCTCTAGGCTCTGAGCTGTCAGCACAGAGCCCAATGCAGGGCTCGAACTCATGAGCCAGGAGACCATGACATGAGTTGAAGTCAGACGGTTAATGGACTGAGCCACCCAGGTGTCCCTTTATTTTGTTTTTAAAATAGCCAAAACCTCTACTTAAAATTTTAATCTAACATAAAATTAATAATGCGTGATTTTTAAAGAAATTTGCCCAACATGTATGTGTATCTGGGATTCACAGCAATTGAGTCTAACTCCCAGCTTAAAAAAGCAAAACATGGAGGGGCACGTGGGTGGCTGAGTTGGCTAAGCATCTGACTCTTGATTTCAGCTCAGCTCAGGATCTCATGGTTTGTGGGTCCAAGCCCTGCCTCGGGCTCTGAGCTGACAGTGCTGAGCCTGCTTGGGATTCTCTGTCTCTCTCACTCTCTCCCTCCCCTGCTCAGGTCCACTCTCTCTCAAAATAAATAAATAAACTTAAAAAAACTCAAAAACCAAAATAAAACATGGAAAGATCATACATGTAAGAAAAACGTGCATGCACATGCATATGTGCGAATGTGCATGCAAACACACACCCACACACACACACACACACACACCCCACACTTTTGGGTATAACCTGCCTGCACTGGGCACGTCAAAGCTCCCACTCTTCAACAAATCATAGATAACTCTGGGCATCAAGTTTATGTATTGCTATTGCACACAATAAGTGTTTACACTTTTTATTCTTATTCTATAAATAGGGTGCCGATGGGAGGGCTGGAAATAATACTGCTGTCTCTGGCACCAGCCAGACCTGGGTTCAACCAGTGATCTCTGTGACCTCAGGAAAGTTAAACCATCTCATACGGAATAATACAAACTATTTCGTAGGGTCTTCCAAGGGTTAAATGAGCTAAGACACCTAATATAATCATGGGTGCTTGATACACTAAAAAATTATTTCAGAGTCAGGATTATGATTAAATATGATGAAATAAAATAATGTATTTAAGCGTTTAGTACGATTCCTGGAACTCAATAAATATTCAATAATGTTTACGGACTTAGCCAAAGAGGTAATCAACCCAGACATTCCTGAGTACATCTAATGGAAAACAAGGCCTACATCAGTTGAACAAGCCTATAATTAGGACAGGAAACAGCGGCGTTTAAGCTCCTTCACCAAGAAAACTGAATTTGACTTTTGTGGCAGAACCAACATTTCAGACTGAGTTAGATCAGCTTCGGGAAGAAAATCACCCAGTCATCATGCTGTGAGGGCTTTTCATATGCTCTGGATCGTGCTTTTAGCTAATATTTGTTAAGGGTTCAGTGTGTAGCAGTTCTTGATGTGAGTTAACGCTGGGTGAGGCTCACAGGAGCTCGCTGAGGCAGGTACAGTTCCTAGCCCCATTTCCCAGACGAGAACACCCTCAGTTTACTCGCCTGAGACCACACACTTAAGTTAGAAGCAGAGCCAGAAAAATACCCAGGTGTCTACACTTCACCATGAGCCGCTCTCTCTCCCCGCAACAGATTCCGGCCAAGGAAGCCCTTTATCTAAAGATAAAAGGTTGCGGATATCACATAATGGCTATTCTAGGCACCCGAAGGATGGAAACAAGAGCAGACACCCCAGCCTGGGAAGCCATGATTGGAAAGGCTGGTTGGTGGCTCCTGCCGAGCTTCAGCGTATCTGTCACTGTGGCCAATAGGAATGCTCCATACTGGGTGGTGGCAAAAAGAGGTCCAATAAGAGTCCTGCATACGAAACGAGGCAGAGCGAGCTAATCCAGTTACCTTTTGTAGAACTTTCCCTGGAAATCCTAGGTGTATATAAAAAAAGCTGCTGATTTGAGTTGCAGTCTTTGTTGCTAGCAATGCTGAGTTACTATTTCTTCCAGGAAATGGATTTTGTGTGTGTGTGTGTGTGTGTGTGTGTGTGTGTGTGTGTGTGTATTTAATATCTACTTACTGGGGCCTCCCATATACCAGGCGTGGGCTAGGGACAGGAGAGACCTAGTGAGCCAGACTGTCTTGGTTCCTACCCTCTCTCCAGCGGGAGAGATGTAATTTTAAAACGTTTTCAACGATGTAATCCAATTTCACCCAAGAGCATTTGGAGGAGGGGTCTAGGTGGCCATAAAAATATGAATATCTAGAGGCGATATTCACAATACTTAGCAAATAGTAGAGCCTACCAACAATTATTACTGAGGCAGGACTTTAACCTGTAAACTTGTCCAGGGTAGGTCCGTTCTGGGTGAGACTAATCTAGGTGGGGGGCGGGGGGACAGGGAGAGTTTTGTTGAGGAAGTGAGTTTAATTATTTTTAAATGAAACCTTTTATGGAGTGCCTGGGTGGCTTAGTTTCTTAAGCGTCTGATTTCAGCTCAGGTCACGATCTCCCAGTTCGTGAGTTTGAGCCCTGCATCGGGCTCTGGGCTGACAGCTCAGAGCCTGGAGCCTGCTTCTGATTCTGTGTCTCCCTCTCTCTCAGCACCTCTCCAGCTCACACTCTGCCTCTCTCTTTCAAAAGTAAATAAGCATTAAAAAAAAAAAAAGGAGGGGAGCCTGGATGGCTCAGTTGGTTAAGTGCCTGACTTCTGCACAGGTCAGGATATCACGGTTCATGAGTTTGAGCCCTATGCCAGGCTCTGTGTTGACAGCTCGGAGCCTGGAGCGTGTTTCAGATTCTGCCCATGCTCCACCTCTTCCTCTCTCTCTGCTCCTCCCCTGCTCATACTCTGTCTCTGTCTCTCTCTTTCTTTCAAAAATAAATAAAGATTTAAAAATTTAAAAAAGGAGTGACCCTTCAAGATGCATCTGAGGAAATGGTGGAGAGGCACCTCTGGCAGAGGGACCATCCTGAGCCAAAGACCAGAAACAAGAAGGGCACTGATCCTTCGAGAGAGAGGACAGAGGCCACTATTGGTGGAGAGGAAAGGAGGAGGAGGAGGGTGGCCCGGTGGGGCATGGACTCTCAGCCTCTGAACTAACCCGTATGTTCTCCAGGTGGCCTGTACCCTGGGGTCCAGTGTCATCCTATGGCTAATATCAGAGGACACGTCCCACCTCCCATGATCAATGTCCATCGCTGAACATGAGCTCTTCACTGGTTGGCCCACCTAATGCAGGGGGGCTGCTGGCCTCCCCAGACCCGGAGAAGTGCCCACCTTCTCTCTCTTCCTCAGGACTTTTCCAGTGCTCATGCATCTTCCCAGACGGCCAAGGGAGAGGAGAGAGGAATGGAAGAAGACCACAACTCTTGACATTTCTTCTTCCAATTTGCGAGAGACAGCAAGGCGGGAAAATGTGCCTCTTATTATGACCCTTCTGTGCTTCCTAAAAGCTTCTTTCTGGACTTTTAAGTCTTCTCAAGTTTCAACTTCTCTCTCTCTCTCTTTCCCCTGTTCTGTTTTCCTCTATTTAAACTAATCTAAAAAAAGCTATAAAGAGCCCCTGACACTATAAATTCTCCTGTAAACCCAGGTTTTATGGGTTTAATTGCCCCTTTTTACAACACTGTGTGCCTGGGTCCTGAAACACTTCAGTTTTGCAGGACAAGTTCAAATTCATAGTGAGAGGCTGGGCCACCCCGTGGTGGGGTTCTGAACTCTGGGAGCCCACGAGGCACCTGGGTCTGGTGTTGGCTGAATGCTTTCTTCTCAGGCTGCTCCAAATTGCCCCAAATAGCCAGAGCGAGGCTTGTTTCTAAGTGAGAAAGTGGCCACATCCTTAGAGATGGCCAAGACCTGCGCAGGCCCTGGGTGAGTGCTGGCTGGAGAGAATGCCCATAAAAGCAACGTTGACACCGACTATATTTACTATAGCCACACAGGCAATCACCATTTATCGAGGGCCGGTAACTACACAAAAGCATTTACGTGCCTGATGCTCACAACCACCCTGTAGGTAGGGTGACCTCCTGCAGTGTAGACCCCGATATAGTACTTCTTGTTACAAGGGAGAGTCCGCTAGGCCCAGAGGTTGAAGTCATTCTCATGAGCTCAGCCAGCCAGCCTGGGATGACAGAAAATCCTGGCTTCTCATTTCGATGCAAAATTGAAGACGCACCAAAAATTGTCATCATCAACATAAATCCCATTTTAATGCAATATTTAAAAAAAAATTCAGGGGCACCTGGGTGGTTGGTTAAGGGTCTGACTCTTGGTTTCGGTTTGGGTCATGATCTCATGGTTCATGGGTTCGAGCCCTGCATCAAGCTCTGTGCCGACAGCATGGAGTCGGCTTGGGATTCTCCCTCTCCCTCTCCCTCTCCCTCTCCCTCTCCCTCTCCCTCTCCCTCTCCCTCTCTCTCTCTCTCTCTCTCTCCCTCTCTGCACCTCAGCTGCTTGCTCACTCTCTCTCTCTCTCAAAATAAATAAATAAACATTAAAAAAAATCAAAGTGCCAAATAATGTCGCATTGGCCAACCACCTGATTTCGTAAACCCAGGTTTTTTGGATCCAAGGCAGGGATTAGGGGGAGTCAGGGGAAGCTGAGTAGTCCAAATGCAGGGCTGAATCCTGCCATTTATTATTTTTTTTAAACTTCTGACATTTTGTTCGTCATGGATTCTTTGCATATTTGGGGGGGATTTTTGGAATAATGCCTTGAAATGTCATTTATGTCAGTTATGGGGTTTTTTTGGTAACCCCCTTCAATTTCACACCCAAGAGGCATGCCTCACTTGGCTCACCCTTGTCCTGGGCCTGTCCCACAGTGCAGAGCACAGACCCCAGGGTGGCAGTCTGGGGTGCCAGAAGGCCTCCGGCTGACTTCCAAGGTGATTAGGAATTGTGGCCTCTCAAGTATAATCATTGCCGCTTAGTGCGGTGACGGTGGCGTGTCAGGGCGAGACTTCCCTGCAGTCCCCCCTGCTCAGGCTGGGGAGGGGCCATCTCCTGCATAAAACTGGAATATTCTGTGGCCTCATTGGTCATTACTTGATAACCACCAAACACCATGTCCTCGTCACCACTTTCAGTCTGGGAGGGGGAAGTGGGGACACCTTCAAGGCAAACTTTTGCACCTTGTACATTGGCAGGTTCATATTTTGAGTCTCTGCACATTTTCTCCTTGATTGCTAATCATATTCGACATGGGAGCTGGAGCCCTGGATGCCAGTTCTGAGCTGGTCACTGATTTCTCCTCTGGCCTCATCTTGGTACATCATGTCCCTTCCTGACTCTGAATTCCCTTGGCCTTGAATGCCATCCCCTGCCTGGTTCCCTGGATCTCTCTCCTTCCTCATATCTCTGTTCATTCATCTTCCCCTCAGGAAGGCTTTCTTTAAAATTTTTTTGAATTTTTATTTATTTTTAAGAGGGAGAGGGAGACATAGAATCTGAAGCAGGCTCCAGGCTCTGAGCTGTCAGCACAGAGTCCGACATGGGGCTCAAACCCACAGACTGTGAGATCACGACCTGAGCTGGAGTTGGCCACTTAGCCAACTGAGCCACCCAGGCGCCCCAGGGCAGCTTTCTTTAAAGGCACCTCATCGGCACCCCAGACAAGGCCCCCTCCCCCATACAACCTCTCCTTTGTTACCCTGTACATTGATGTCCATTGACTTCATTATTGTCAATGGTTGGTAAGTTCCAAGTGGTGGGTCCAGGGTCTGGCCTGTCCATTACCTCATTGCCAATGCCCGCCATGGACCTGCAGCCCCGCGGGAATTCAAGAAATATTTGTTAACTGAACGAGTGACTCTTTGGCCTAGTATATTGCTCTTAACGTCCCCAAGCTGAAGAGTTTGAGGACGTAGAATGAGCGCAATTTGATTTCAAAGGGCCTCTGACATTCTGTTGTGAGTCTGTGATACCATCTGAGGCCTCGTTAGGGAGGACACAGTACGCTGGAGTTTGTCCAAGGCCTGGGGCTCCCGAGGCCCCTGTGAGATGAGATGCATTCTTACTGACCACTGAGGCAGGGAAATGGAGGCCGGTGTGGTCTTTTCATCTCAGTCAAGAGATTGGAATCTCGACAATACCAGCGATTATCCACCCTCCCTGCTTAGTCTGCCTTCAACTTGGGGGCGACGCAAACAGCTTGAATATTACCCAAATCCATCCAAAGTTTCTCTGGAGTCACTTTCCCATTGAGGGCTTGATTCTGCTTTGAGGAAGAGGATGATGTCATTGTTCGGAATGAACGGCATCGGAAGATATCCGCTGACATACCTTAATGGTTGGAGAGAAGCTAAGCCGTGTGCGTGTAGCAACATTTCAATATGGAGTTGCCCAGGCTGGTAAACTTCCACGAGGGCTGAAGGTTCACAAAGACTTAGCTGCAACTTGTTTATGAGGAGTGGGCCATAATGACACAGCAACACTGAGAGAAAGGTCTATCGGAGAGGCCATGGGTCCCCCCCACCATCCTCCTGCCCTTTCTGAATCTCAGTGGGTTAAACCAAACACACAGGAGGCAGATTACCAATGGAGCCACTGGTCTCCCTCATATCTTCCAAAAGACTTTGGTCCACATCTTTGCCTTCTTCTGGTTTCCCACTTGGCTCCATTTGTGGTGTTTGGGAAGGTCTATGGGAGAAAATTCCAGAGTAATTCTTTGTAGTTCAAAAATGACAATGACACTCATTTGACCTTTAGGGATGAGGCATTGTTCTAACCACTCTCTGGGACTCATTCTTACTCCAGAAGACTGACCTGGGGCACTTTTTGCTTTCTTGATTCCATTGGGGGGGCACCTGGGTGGCTCAGTCGGTTAAGCCTCTGACTTCGGCTCAGGTCAGATCTCACATTGGTGGGTTCGAGCCCCCCATCAGGCTCTGTGTTGACAGCTAGCTCAGAGCCTGGAGCCTGCTTCTGGTTCTGTGTCTTCTTCTCTCTCTGCCCCTCCCGCTCTCATGCTCTGTCTCTCTCTGTATCAAAAATAAATAAAACATTAAAAAAATTAAAAAAAATTCCATTGGGGAGCTCCTCAATCACTTCCCCTAATGAAGAAAGCCAAAATGGCATCCTAGCCACTCACATTAGGTCCTGTGGCCCAATGAGTGGGTTCTGGCAGTAGGCAGCCTCAGACTGAGTTCTGATTATGTTGACTGCTGACCATCCTGCGTCGATCTGGTCACTTATGTCTCAGAGTCTGTCTCTACATCTTTGCAACAGGCCTGATGATGACAATTGTATCTGCATCCCCATGTCTGCTGTCAACGTGAAGGGCCCATCCCCTGATTCACACGTATCAGCCATTGTAGCTGCTGTTTTCCACTGTCTGTCTCCTCCTCTCATGCTACATATTGTTCCTCCCTTCTTTGCTTTCCTGCCCCAGCCCCCAACCCTACCAGAGAAGCCTTCCTCCCCATGACTCCATTCTTATCCAGGAACTGTAGGCTTCTCATAGAGCACCTTGTCCCATTCCCTAGGCCCCTCCATACTCACCAAGCCCAGTGCTGAGGTTGGTGTGAGGAACAAGCAAAGTGACACTTAGTCTAGCACCTGGCATGTACTAATAGCTTAGGAAATCACTTGCTGAAACTTCTGACTTTGACACAAATGTCTGACAAGAGATTTGTGGCCATAAAATGTTGCATTTCCTGCATCTTCCCACAGTGCAACCTCTGTTCTGAAAATTCCGCAATTAAAGATGTGTTTCCCTAGGAGGTAAATACAGGATGAAAAGCGAATGTGGGTTTATGCTTGCTTACTGATTTTGCAAGGCAGATCATGCTATATTTCGTCATTGAAACTTTGTGTACACGAAGTTCATTTCTCCATTCTTCCTTACCCTGACAAGTAGCTAAGACTCGGCTTTTAAATCTGCAGTAGAGGAGGCATGGTAAGAGAGAATTGAGAAGTTGGTGATGTGAGAGGGAGAGAAATACATAAAGCAATACACATGTACTGAAAGAGGATGTGGAAACACTCTAAGGACAGACTTTTCTCATTTCATGGTATGGCTGACACTTAAGTGTTTGGTGAATGAACAATTGATTGCTCTCAGAATTATCTCTATACTTTCTCTTTGGCTTTGAACTGGTGGCTAGATGTTTTTCAGTGACCATGTCAATCTCCTTAATTTTCTATTTGGGTATTTCTTAGATTTTCTATTTGGGTATTCATGTTCCAGTTTCCTCCAGATTTCCCCATGTGATCTAGGCTCCCAAGAGCAAGGGAGACTGTGTGTCCTGTTTACTTTGGTGAACTCAGCCTGTCACACCTCAATGATCGTATACATAGTAGGGACTCATTCAACATGTGTTCGATAGAATATTCAACTTGTTCCATCACCGACTTACGTCAGTGTTTTCTTCTCTTGTATACCACCTCGGCACCAGACCTTCCCAATCCAACCTCCTTGCCCGTGACCTCTCAAGTCGAGAATGCGTTGGCTTGAAAGCGAACAATGGTTCCCGACACAGATTTTCCAACAACGTCTTTGAAAGATGCCGCTTGCTCTTACAACTCCATCTTTGGTCGTATACATAATCTCAAGTCTGGGGTCAGTTTGCTGACTTAGACGTGCGATCCCCTGTGTCCTGTGAGTTTATGATTTATGGGAAGCTGGCGTCTGCTTTCTCTCCAGAATGAGAAAAGAGGCAGATTCTTCAGAAATGTTGGTTTTCCCTGCACAGACCTCCGGGGGCTCCATGAGACCCCCCCGCTCACCAACCCCTTCCTGATTTGTGTGTTTGTTTGTTTGTTGTTTTTGCTTCTGTTTTGTTTTTTGGTACTTTATGTGAGTCCTTTTCCTGCAAAGCCCTGAAAACAAAGGCGAGGGATTGCCCAGATGAGGTGCGACTTTGGCTAGGTGGCTGGTGGAAGCAGCAGATGCTGAGGGAGCATCCGCTCTGGGCCAGGACTGTCCTGTCCCAGCTCACCGGCCGTGGGGGAAGGCGGACAGATGAAGGAGCACTGACAGTGCATGATGACATGTGAGGCGGCACAAGATCCAAGAGCTCAGCTGTTACACGGAGGGCCCCACGGACACGACGTTTTAGAGTTGTGTTGACTTAGGGTTTCGCTCCGGCAAACGGGGGGCACCACAGGGCTTATTTCACAGAGCCGTTACGAGGACTTTTAGAGTTTTCATCATGAAAGCACTTAGAAGACCCCCGGCACGTTAACCTGCGGGTTCATGTGATGTATTTACACATCCCTGTTTTACAGATGCAGAAACTGAGGCTCAGAGCCCTTAAATTGCGGGCCTTGAGTTCCAAAGGCCTCGAACAGCATGGAGAGATCTGAGAGATAGATCTCCATGACCTGCCCCGCAGGATACAAGCCCGAGAGCATGAGGCTCCCAGATCGAACCCCAACATCTGACTGCCTCGGACTGGACATGCAGAAGCCGCTGCAGGGCACATGCCAGGATCTGTGGAAAAAGTCCAGTCTGGCCCGAGAGGGAAAAAATGACTACACCAGGCTGAACTCAACACCAGCTCTGGGGTTTTTCTTCCTCTTCTTCCCCACCGCCCCCTCCTTCTGAGCTCTCTTAACTCTGAAAAACCAGAAAGCCCACTTACTAATAATAGGTTTTCTTGTATGATTTCTGGATTCAAGGTAGGTAAGAAAGAGGAGAGAGATAAATGATTCAGAGTCCCCAAACGCAAGCATTTGGCCTGCGGTTTGAAGAGGGTCTAACAGCTGGGAGGGAGACCTCAGAGCCCAGCCAGACCTGAATCCTTCGTGTAGTCTGGCAAGACCGCAGTGCAATTTATCTGAAAACACGGGCAGAAGCCTGCTCTTTCCCAGCAGTGGAAATATTGAGAACTGGCCTCATCCTCCTGCGCTTCCACTCATGCCGACTGTGCCCCGAGAAAGCAAACAGACAAGCAGAGGGTCCAGCGTCTTCAATTCCCCTGTGGTGCTTCCTGCTCTAACGAAGAAGATGGAGGGGCGCCGGGGGGCTCGGTTGGTTAAGCAGCCAATTTCAGCTCAGGTCATGATCTGATGGTTTGTGGGTTCAAGCCTGGCGTTAGGCTCTGTGCTGACAGCTCAGAGCCTGGAGCCTGCTTCTGATTCTGTGTCGCCCTCTCTCTCTGACCCTACCCTCCGTACACTCTGTGTCTCTCTCTCAAAAAATAAATAAAAGTTAAAAAAAAATTTTTTTAAAGAAGAAGATGGAGAAGGAGAGGGAGAAGAAGAAAAGAAAGGAAAGAAGGAAGGAAAGAAAGGAAGGAACAAAGGAACAAAGAAAGGAAGGAAGGAAGAAAGAAACGAAGGAAGGACAAAAGAAAGAAAGATTGAAAGGAAGGAAGGAAGAAAAAAGAAAAAGAAAAGGAAGGAAGAATGAATGAATGAAGGAAAGGGGAGAGAAAGAAATAAGGAAGGAAGGAAGAAAAAAAGAAAGAAAAGGAAAAAAGAAAAGAAGGAAGGAAGAGAGAAGAACCTCTCCCCCCCTCCCCCACCCCCACTCAACTCCATGATGACCCAGAAGCTCTCCTTCCAAATACTGAAATTTGGGGCAGAAATGCACACCCAGCTCAGGGATGGGCTGTCACGAACCGGAAGAGTACAGCCATCCGGCAGATCATTGAGCCACTGCCGAGCCAGTCATTAAAAATGTTTCCAGTATAAAGTTAAGTTAAAACACAAGAAAGCAGAACCTTGGGTGAGCTCAACCACATGAGGAAAATAAATACAGATGGGGAAACACAACCAGAAGGAAATACCCCAAGCCATCCCTCCAGAGCATGTGCCTTTGGTGGGGGATGAGTCTTGGTGGCCGCTTTATTTCTCACTGATTTGATGAAGCTCAAGGCGGCCTTTCTCCCGGCCAAATCATCCCTGCAGGGACCGAATTAACTCCAAGTCTTTGCAATATATCAGATTGCAGCCCTTTAGGAGGGTCCAGGTAAGAGGGCCGTGCCTCTGGAGACTCCCATTCCTCTTTCCCACAGAAAGACGTACCTGATGCAAACTAGCCTAAATTCCTTTTTCACAGAACGTGAATTCTGGGAGATGCTCCCTCCGAAAAGGCAGTCCACACGAACGTTTGGAAATCACCTGGACTGCCTGCTGTTTACCACTCTTGAAGGCTCACCAGGTGCATGGGTGATTAAAGGCCCTGAGAAGTCCTGCAGGGAAGCCTATTTACTTTGCCGAGCCCAACTTGTCAGATTCTTGGATCGCACGCCCCTTTATTTCCTGTCATCCCAAAGATCCTCCCACGGGACTGGAGTCCCAGGAAAAAGCCATGGGAAATAAACCGTGTTCGCCTGCAAGATGACCACAGTCTTCCTCCTTCCCCAGCACTCACCTTCTTTGTAGTGTGCCTGCAGCCAAGCGCGGGAGAGTGTCCCCATCCGCGAATCTAGGCAGGCCTTTTGACTTGCTTTGGCCAATAAAACAGAAGGGACTGGGTGGCCGTTTGGGGCCTAGGCGTCAGGAGACCCGGCATATTTTCACTTCCTCTTAGAAGGAACGCCAGGGCCACCGCCACGGCAGTGAGCTCGAGCTGTCCTGCCGCAGGAGGAAAAACCGCTTGGAGTGGGTGACGGTTCCCCGCGGAGGGTCCCCTGGACCGGCCAGCGCCCTCCCAGCCCACGCCGCCGCTGACCACAAGCGCATTTGTGAGTCCCGTGCGGGCCGGAAGAACCGCCCCGCTGAACTGGACTCAGAAGCTCACGGAAGGACAAGGAGCTAAAGATGAAGAGGTGGTGGTTCTGAGAGCCACTAAATTGGGGAGTGGCTTGCCGTGACCAAGAGCTGCCCGTCTGCGCGCGCAACAGAGGTCGCCTTGAATTAAGTATATATATATATATTATATATATATATGTATATATATATAATATATATATATTTTAAAGTTAACAATCTGCAACTTTTCGGCTTTGGTATCTGTAAGGAATGATGATTCTAACGCCCTGGTGCGTGTCGGCCGTGCTGGGAGTCGGAGCCCCGCACCAACACACGGGTTTGGGCCGGAACCCGCGTTAGGGAAGAACAGAAGCCCTGCTCTGCGCACAGCGGCCCGCACGGCCGTCTTCCCGAATCTCAGCTCACGCGGCGGGCTGCTTCTCTGCTTCCGGCTTCACGGAAAACGACAAACCTTGCGCTGTGTGTGCTGTTGGAGATTCACTTTGCTTTGTCTGGAGTTGCGGTTGCCTGGCAGGAGGGAAAGGCGGCGCTGAAAGTGAGGGCTTGCAAAGAGCAGGGGCCGAATCCTGGGGCCTGGGGCTGGTGCAGGGGCCTGGGGCCTGGGGCTGGGGCCGGGGAAGGGGCCGGGGCAGAGGCTGGGAAGGGGCTGGGAAGGGGCTGCGGCTGGGGCAGGGTGTGGGAAAAGAGACTTTTCCAGGGAGGCGCAAAGCTGGGGCGAGCAGCCTGGAGCTGGCCAGGTGCAGCAAGTGAGCTCTGGGAGGCATGCATGGTAACAGGTCAAGGGACTTGCCAGTGACCTGGTTGTGGATGGAGTGGCCCTTGAGCCGGCCCTGCCATCTTGTAAAGAGGGTTTGACTTGTCCTTTTTTGTGAGAGTCCTGGGAAGCCATCATTAAAGGCCCAGGCAGTCGGCGCAGGTCTGGGAGAGGTCTGGCCTGTGTGTGCGCCTGCCCGGCCTCCCCTGCCCGTCCCTCCAGCCCACCCCCGCTCCTGCTTTTACAAGGGCCAACTGGGTTGCAAGGTTAAAGTCAGAGGGGACCAACCGGTGTTGTGGGGGTTTTTTACAAAGTGCAAAGGATCAAAATAATTAGCAAAGGGCGAGAGACCAGGCCGTTAGAGAGAGAAGCCAGCCACCCAACGCCTTCTGCACACGCTGCTCCTCGTCCCCAGGCCTGCTGCTAATGCCTCCATCGAGGGCCAGGAAAGGGCATGTTGCAGGGTGCGGGGTGCTGGATGGCGCTCCTTTGGAGTCAGGCAGGAAGTGCACCCAGAAGGAGCCAACTCTGAGCCTGGAGAGCTTTGGGGGATCTCTTGGTGCCTAAAACATTTCTTGTTTCGGGGGGAGTCACCCCTGGCTAGAGCCAGAGTTGGAGAACAGTGAGAGTAATGGGCTCTTACCACTTCCGAAGCTTATCGACTGTGATGATGTCAGGCCAAGACTCAGGATGGAGCGAGGCGTGGTCCGGGTTCTTTTAAGTCGTCTACACACAGGACTTTATATAGAATTACTCAGTGAATAGCTTCCTTCCCTCCCTCCCTCCCTCCCTCCCTCCCTCTTTCCTTCCTTCCTTCCTTCCTCCCTCCCCCTCTCTTTCTGATTCTTCCAAGAAGCAAGTCTCTGTTTGGTGCTGGTGTGCTGTAGTAAACAGACTAACGACCCTAAAAGCTGTCCACACTTGTGACTGTGTCCCCTCACCTGGCAGAAAGGGCTCTGCAGGTGTAATTAAGGTTAAGGTCCTTGAGAAGAGGCGGGACCATTCTAGTCACAGGAGTCCTTGAAACCCCAGAACCCGCCTCAGCTGCAGAGAACCGGAAGATTAGGAGTGTGACAAGGCTCCGGTGACCCTGCGGCTGGTCCCAAGAAGTAGGGGTGACACCTGCTGGGATAGGAGAGAGGACTCCTGGAGGTAAAAGCAGCCTTCAGCTGACAGCCAGCAAGGAAATGAGACTTTGGTCCTGCAACAGTCCGGAACTGAATTTTGCCAGCACCCTCATGAGAAGGAAGGGATTCTTCCCAGGGCTTCTAGAAGGGCACACAGTCCTGCTCCAGTGGGACCTCTGACCTGCGGATCTGTAACATAATATGTTGTTTTAAATGATTACATTTGTGATAATTAACACTTACTCCCTTTTATACTTACACACATGCAAGTTAGCGAGTGCCGGAAGGAAGCCCTCCCATTCAGCGCTTCTGGAAGGTCCTAAGACTAAGATTTCATACCGTTGTGAGGTGTCTGTTGCACCTATTTCTAGGAAATAAATAGGAAGAAAAGAAGTGGTGGGCACAACCAACCCGGGAAGGCTTTGCAGCGTGGGGATAATGGCCGGACTTTGGGACCAAGCAGAACTGGTTTTGACTCTTGGCTCTGCCGCCTTCAAACTGTGTGCCCTGTGTAAAGTACCTTGACTTCTCTGAGCCTCAGTTTCCCTAGCTACGAAGAAGGAGCCAATGGGAAGGCCCGCCCTGGGCCGCGGATTAAACAAGGTATCATTTATAAAGAGCGCGGTTCCAAGTGCAGGAACACTATGGTCCATTATGGTTCCTCTTAGCTGCCCCCACACCGAGCAGCCCTAGCTCTGATTATTGCCTGTGCCCTCGGCCTCTGGAGCTGGAGGGCTGCCCTGAGGGGGCCTTCTGGGCAGGGCTGGGGCAGACAGTGTCCAGGCACACCAGGCCTGAGCTGGTGTCTGTCATCCTGACACACAGAGAACAGCAGAGAGGAAGGACCCCGCAGACGGGTAAGAGGCCGTGCGGCCACGCCTACCTGCAGACCCTCTCTCTCCTCCACCTGCAAGGCGCTGGCCCTTTTCAAGGACAGGGACTGAAGACACAACACCCCCGGGGGCTGGGGACAGGGTTGTACAAGGCTTTTTCTCAGCCCTGACCAGGGAGGTGGCAGGTTAAGGACATTTGTGCCCGAGGCAATTGGGGGAAGGGACAAAAAGGCAGAAAAAGGAAGTGCTTTGTTCTTTCTCCGCCTTGTGGGCTGTCCTTACAAGGAGCCTGGCTTTCAGGGCAGACAGGCTGGGGTTAGGGCCCGGGTTCCGCCAGTTCCTCGCTGTGTGGCTTTGGACAAGTGACTCCCCCTCTCTGATAATAACCATAGAATGCTCTTGAACCCCGGCTTCATGGTGGGCTCTGTTCTAGGCACTTTACAAATGTAAATAATTTAATCCTCACAACAACCGACTCGTGTAGGTATGATTATTATCAACACTTTACATGTGACAAGACAGAGGCACAGAGACATTCTGCAACATGCCCAGAGTCACACAGCGGGGCAGATCCAGGATTCGATCCCAGGCACTTTATACTTGGCTGGTGTGTGAGGATATTTTATTTTCAAGACTTGTGTCTTTGCTGTTAACTGTTTAAATCTTTAATGGCTATGCTTTTTTTTTTTTTTTAATTCTTAAACTTATTTCTTTATTTTGGAGGAGAGAGAGAGCATGAGTACGGTAGGGGCAGAGAGAGAGGGAGAGAGAATTGCAAGCAAGCTCCACCCTAACATAGTGCAGAGCCTGACACGGGGCTCGAACTCATGAACTGTGAGATCATGACTTGAGCTGAAGTCAAGAGTCAGATGCTTAACCAACTGAGCCACCCAGGCGCCCCTAAGGGCTATGCTTTCTTACCTCAATTTTTTAAAATGTTTATTTATTATTGAGACAGAAAGAGACAGAGCATGAATGGGGGAGGGGCAGAGTGAGGGGAGACACAGAATCCGAAACAGACTCCAGGCTCTGGGCTGTCAGCACAGAGCCTGACATGGGGCTCGAACCCATGAACATGAGATCATGACCTGAGCCGAAGTCGGAGGCTTAACCAACTGAGCCACCCAGGTGCCCCTTAACTCAATTTTTAAGTTTCCAAATGTAATTGTAAGATTCAGAGGTCACACAAGGGCGCTTACCTCTGTACAAGGCTGGCTACAGACCCAGGTATCCTGACTTAATGGAGAGCACATCTCTTCCTCTGTTAGTTAAGCCAGCACACACTTAGTTGATGCCTACTGCATACTCCATACCGTGCATATATTATGTCCCTGCTGTGGCAACTTTGCTCTGACCCCTACCCGACTCCTAGGCATGCCCTCAGTACCCCCATACCCCCCCCATTCTGGTGCTCAGGAAGCCAGGCCCTACATAGAGGAGAGCCCCAGGCCGACAGAACTGCTGGCAGATGTCCCCCAGCATTCGGGACCCTGTCTACAAGCCGTGGCCCCACTGAGAGCTGAGTTTTTGGCCAGAGTAATGGCAGGATCGGCTGCGGCTTGAAGGAGGCGGTGCAGAGACCCACCTTGCTCCCGGACACCTGCCACACTCCCAGGGGTCTTCAGCTAAAAGGGCAGACCCCACCCAAGGGTCTTCTGCTGTCGTTGAAGAAATCTAATAGATGTGGGTCCAAGAAGGAGGCTGCGGGCAGGGGGCCGAGGCTTCAGCTGCGTGGGGGGTGGGGGGGGGCTGTGTTCCCAGAGAAGATTCTGCCAAGAAACCTCTGGGGGAGGGAAGGCCCTGCCTTTGGGCCTGCGGAGCCGAGGGGAGTGGCTCCAAGCCCCAGACGGACAGCCTCTGGATTTGTCAGGGTCTGTGAGACACGATTGTGACAACACTGGCGGTTCTCTCCTCCCCTCCCCCTGCCCATGCATGCCTCACTCTACCCCTCCCCAGGTGGGACTCTGACTTCGTGCTCCCAGGTCCCGCCTTGCCAAGGAAAGGCGCTCAGTGGGTTTGGGCCAATACGGAGGGTGTCAAGGTTGACATGCAGCTCGGCCACTTCACTGAGTGGGGGGCTTTGGGCTTGTTACTTGGTGCCCCGAGGCCTCAGTCCTTGTACCTGTGAAATGGGCATGCTGAGGGTGCTGTTCACTCCTGAGTGTCTCTGAAGAAGATCCTATGCTCCCTTGGTTGCCCTCCACCTGCCACTCAATCCTTCTCTTCCTTGGATGTGGGTCCCCCAGACCACCTAATCCTCCAGCTACCCACCTAGGCTGACTCTCCTCAGCCCTTCTTCCTCTTCCCCATCTCTCTCCTCTTGTACCACCTGCTTCTCCTGTGCTCACGGCCTGCTCTGCTTCCCTGGGTCTCCCCCACCATTCCCCTCAACACGTGGGGACTCACAGTGTCCCCCCACCCTGCTGCCTTCCTGTCTTGTGTGCTTTGCCTCTTCCTGCTCAGAATGTTTTTCCCTGTCCTAATAGCTGCCTAATGACTGAAATGCAAAATCTTGCCTAGCCTTCAAGGCCCCGATGAAATGATTTTTCTTTCCAGAAGCTTCCTTTTGGTTCTGTCCCCTCTGTGGTCTTCCTAGCCCCTTCTAAGTACCTGTGAAGAGTGATCCTGACGGCAAGGACAATGGTAAGAGTGAGGGGATGTCCCCACTGTGTCATGAGCGCATAAGCATTCATCATAAGTCGTGTTCAGTTGTGGCAGTGGCCTCCCCGGAGCCATGTTCTTTCCCCTGCCTTCTGAGGCTAGACTCAGCCATGGGACTTACTTTAACCCACAGAATGGTAGCAAATTCGATTCGAGTAGAAGCCTGAGAAAGTGCACAGGCATTTCTTTCCATGGACTCTCTGGGACCCCTGTGATTGCTTGGGCTAGCCCGCTAGAGGATAAGACAGGTCTCTGTCTCTTTTCTAAGGAGAGGAGTTAGTTACTCCAGCCAAGGCCATCCCCAATCAGCCAGCAGTGAGCCAACTACAAGACACGTGGATCAGCCCCAGCTGAGGTCACAGGAATCACAGAGCATGCCCAGAGCCTGGCAAGCAGAAATACCCAGCTGACTCCAGGATGCATAAGTAATCATAAATGATTAAGTCTTGAAATGCTTTGTTATGCAGCAAGCGCTGACTGATACAATCACCACCACTCAGCCCTTCCTGTGTGTCAGAAAACCCTACTGAACACTCTATAAACATTATCTGATTGGTCCTCACCTGAACTGGACACGATTCCCATTTTAAAAATGAGGACACTGTGGCTCAGAGAGCTTGCCCTTTCTCCAAGCCAGTGACCCTAGCAAGTGACCCCATACCTTTCCTAGGAGTCTGATCCTGGCTTCCCTACTTTCTGGGGATGTGGCTCAGGGCAACCGTCTTTTACTTTTTGCACCTCCTGTTTCCTAATCTAGGAAACAAACATGATTATAGTTATCATGGTTATGGGATTGCAGTGTTGTGATATGGAGTTGTGATACTGAGCTTGATACAATGTTTATAAATTGTGATCAGAGGCAGAGTCAGCATATAGTTAGCAGCTCAAAGTATTAGATACTCTGTTTCTCTTTCTGTTCCTTTTTCTTGTTGTCTGATTACCTGATCTTTTTTTTAAACTTTTTAAATTTATTTTTGAGAGAGAGACAGCATGAGCAAGGGAGGGTCAGAAAGAGAGGGAGACACAGAATCTGAAGACAGGCTCCAGGCTCTGAACTATTAGCACAGAGCCTGACACGGAGCTTGAACCCACGAACCATGAGATCATGACCTGAGCTGAAGTCAGACGCTCAACCAACTGAGCCAACCAAGCGCCCCTAACTTGACCTTTTTAGAGTTGTCATCTCCTACGGAGGTGAAATCTCCTTGTAGACAGAGTCCATGTCTAACTATTCTGGGTCCTCTACCAAAGTGCCTTGCCCGCCATATCTGCTTCCACAAATACATACTAAAAGGCAATTTTAACTCCCTTTGCCGGCAAATTAAGAGTGAACTTAGTGCCCTCCAAAGAGGAGGAGACCAGAGGACCCAGGGAAGAATTATGAGATATAGCTTAATGTGAAGTTTTTTTTTTAATTTTTTTTTTGTTTTATTTATTTTTGATACTGAGAGAGACAGAGCATGAGAGGGGGAGGGGCAGAGAGAGAAGGAGACACAGAACTGGAAGCAGGCTCCAGGCTCTGAGCTAGCTGTCAGCACAGAGCCCGATGCGGGGCTCGAACCCACAAACGTGAGATCTGACCTGAGCCGAAGCCAGAGGCTTAACCGACTGAGCCACTCAGGCGCCCCAATGTGAAGTTAGACTCAGATAAGAACTTCCAGGGAAGGTGGGGAAGCCTTGAGGTTTTTTTGTTTTGTTTTGTTTTGTTTTTATTTTTGTTCGGTTTGGTTTTTGCAAAGGAAGTGTCCCGCCTAGAGCCCTCTGAGCAAGTTTGTACGCTCTTGAGTAGGCATAATTTTGAGTCTATTTAGAGACGAGGGGGTGGTACCCAGAAATGTGACCCCTGTGTGCCCTTGCCTGCTTCAGGGATCCCTGTGAGACCCGGGGAGAGAGCAGACAGCGCTCCTGCCTGTTCCTTCCACTATTTTCCTCTGCAGCTGTCTCTGCATTTCAGAGTTCACATCTCTGCCAGGGACTCTATTTTGGGCTTTGTGGGAACAGGCGGGTTTCAGCAAATAGGAAGCTCTTGAAATCTCAGCGAGCCTGTTCCCTGGGGCCTCCCAGCCTACTCTGGGGGCAGGAGAGGTCCAGAGGGGCTGCCCGCCCCCCCCCCCCGACATGTGCAGACTGGAGAGGAGGATGGACCTTTCCCAGCAAAGCCCCGCATCCGATGCGATCAGCGATCTGCGATCCGTGCTCCGTTGCGCTCAGAGGGCCAAGGTGGGGCTCCTGGGCAGGGGCGCCCGCAAGCCTGCAGACCCTGGGCCTCATTTGTGTGCAAACTGATACCGAATCCCCACCACATCCCCTCTGTCTTTCCACATGGAGAGGAGTGGCAGGTGGCGGCAGGAGACCCCCCCCTCTGTCTGACTCAGAGGAGCCCCGGGGCCGAGGCCTTAGCGCTGCGCACGATTGTGTGGGTGTAGGTAGGTGGGTGTGCACGTCCGTGTGTCGTGTATTTGAAGATGTGTCTTTGCAGGGGCTCAGAGCAGTGTATTTGCGTGGGCCTGGCACGTATCTGCACTTTCCGGGCCACGAGTGCCAATCTGTTGACTTGTACATGTGTCCTCCTTGTGCCTGTGTGTCTGCCTTTATCACATCCTAGAGGGCCTCGTCTTTAAGCTTTTTTACATTTTACTTATTTTTGAGAGATAGAGACAGAGCGTGAGTGGGGGAGGGGCAGAGAGAGAGGGAGACACAGAATCTGAAGCAGGCTCCAGGCTCCGAGCTGTCAACACAGAGCCCGACGTGGGGCTCGAACCCATAGATGGCAGATCATGACCTGAACTGAAGTTGGATGCTTAACTGACTGAGCCACCCAGGCGACCCACAATAAATAATTTTTGATTAAACAAACTGGCCGTCGCATCAGCCCAGCTCTAGAGGGACCGATGGCCTCAGACTCAGAATCCACCTCCCTCTGGCTAGCAAGATCTCAGATGAATTCATGAGGATAGGAAGAGACCGGAGTGGAGTGCGCCACAAAGGACCCCTTGCTGCCAACGTGGAGGACAGAGTAGATCTCGGGGAACAGGTTCCCTCTCCGGGCATCTGCCCCCGGGCTGGCTCCATCAGGAAGGAAGACGAGGAAGGGGGACTTCAGGTGCCACGTCCCAGCTCCTGCTGCCATCTGTCCACGGCCTCCTAATGAGATAATAGCCCTAATGTGTGAACATTGATTTCTGGGGTGACAGCAAAGCCGGGATGATTTACATTCAATTTCCCATCGGTGATGCACCATTGATCTCCATGGACACTGAAATATTTACTAGGGAGAGCAGGAAGAACTGCAAGGTCCCTGGCCAGGGGGAAGTGGGCAAGTGACCGGTGGGTTGGAGATTCAGGATATGAAACATCTTTCCTGCAGAAGTAAAGCCCAGGAAGCAGGTGAGGGCAGCCAGGAATGTTCTGGAGCCAGGAAATCACCCTGGACTCCAGGCCAGAGAGGGGATGCCGACCTGAGCCTGCGTCCCTCAGTTCTTGGGTCCCTCAGTTCCTGGGGCAAGCGCCAGAGGACCCCTCCTCCGAGAAGCCTTCCCGGACCACCCTACCTGCAATAGCCCCCATCACTCTGTGCCACACCATCCTACTAGCTCCCTCTTTTTTAAATTTTTAAATAAATCGGGCTTTATTTTAAATCAGTAAGCCACCCCAGGTGCCAGGCCACTACCAGTCTGCTCTTTGTCAACAGAGATTCACTTTCTCTAGTTCATAAAAATGGAATCACGTAGTGCATCATGTTCCGTGTTTGACTCTTAGCAGGACGTTTCGAGATGTCTCCAGGTTGTGAGGCCTTCGAGTTTGGCGTGGATTCTCCGTTTGGTCCAGGTTATTGCTGAGTTCGATCCCTCTTCTGTGGTGTGAATTAATATGATTTCTTTATCCACTCATCGGTCGATGGGCACCTGGGGACCACTATGAATAAAGTGGCTGTGAACCTCCATGTCTGGGGTCTTGTGCGGACACGCATTTTCAGTTTTCTTGGGTAGAAACTTGGGGAGAGACTGCTGGCTGGTCTGGTAAACGCACCTTTATAAGGAACTGCCAACCTGCTTTGTAAAGTCAGCTTTACCATCGACGTTCCCATCTGCACCTGCCAACAGTCTCCATCACTCCACATCCTCATCCACACAGACACCACCCCATTTTAGGCTCTCTGCAAAGCACTTACTCTGATTTCCTCTACTCTGGGTATGTGTGCATGCGTCTGCTCCCCCCACCCCCCAGACTCCAAGCCCCCTGAGAGCAGGGACATGTCCTACCTCGTCGTGTGTCTGCACGCTCTGCTTGGTGCAGGACAGGCACCTGCTGATTCCATACGATGAGCAGATAAACCCCCCTGGGCCACTCTGAGATTATCCTCAGCTGCAGAAGCCAAGGTGTCTCTTCCTGACTTTGACAATACACTCTCCGGGGGCGGTGGGGGGACTTCTTGTCCCAGGTGATGGCCTCTCACCCAGCGCTGCTGAGTCCCCAAATCCAGGATACAAAACCTTCCCTGGCTCCCCATCTCTTTCGCCTTGCAGCCCAGCCTCCTGAACCTGCCGATGGGGTCTCATGACCTTGATCTTCACCCTTGTCCTGTTGTATCTGCAGCCCTGCTCCCTTCCCTTGTGGCATCTACGCTTGTTAGAATGTGTCATGGTTTTCTTTTTTTTCTTCCACATCTCTGGGCCTTTGTATAAAGGCCCCCCCCTTCCCCTAAGACTCTGTCCATCCCTGAGAGGATCTGGAAAGGGAGAGAAACTGGTATTAACAACAGCAACCAGTTGACATTCAAACATTGACGGAGCCCTGCTCTCGGTATTTACGTGTACTGATAGGAGAAAAGAATCATACAAAGAACAGCAATTATCATTTACTTTATGTATTTTCTTCCTCATCCAAATGCCATGGAATGAGTACCACTCTTGACCCATAAATTAGGAAACAGACACACAGAGAGGTGAAGACACTTGCTCAAAATCCACAGCTCACAAGGGAGAGCACTGAACTTTGCATGCAGCTGTCTGGAACGGAGGCTGGACTGTGCTGTCTTTAGGGGGCTCCTTACCTCCAGGGAGCAGAGATTATTCGGGGGGTGAAATGAGTGTGTACTCCAATCACTACCATCTGTTGAGGGACTGGCATTGTGCCAGACAAGGTGTTTCACTGGTTACCCTCCCAGTGGCCCAATGGATACACATACTGTCCCCATGTTGCAGGTGAGGTCAGCAGGTTCCAGAGGGAGGAGGCATCCTCCCCAAGGTCACATGGCCCGTGAGTGGCAGAATCAGAATCGGTTTGACCCTCCATCCCTCCTGGCCTCCCCACTTTCTAGCGTGCCCCATACTCTTCCAACTAACAGATGGCCCCTGCCCTGCCCTGGGCATCAGCCTCCAGGCCTCTCCCCTCCTCAGAAGGAAGGAGTCAGCACCTTCAGGGTCCAACCCAGAAGGACATGTCCCACCTGTGTCCAGGCAAATGACAGCTGACGTCCCCTCAGCACTACCTGAGAGGTGGCCGCCGGGCCCCGGGCTCCACCCCCACGGGATAGCAGGGCATCTCTGCATGGAACAGTCTACTCGCCAAATGGAAGGTCAGCTCTCAGCTGGGGCAGAGCCCCGGGAGGCCTGATTGGTGACTTGTTTCCAGTTCACGGGCCCCTCTGGGTCCTGAAGTCAGGCCCCTCCAGGTGTCCCAAGGCCAGACCTTCAGTCTCTGAATAAACGGGCTGTGGAAAATCACACGTGGACACACACACACACACATGCATGCTTGTGCCAAATTGTTCTCTCTGCTGCCCCATTACATAAATGCAATACACAAACACACTTAGAGACTCATACACTTCCCTCATAGCCCCATGTAACACACCTATGTGGGCATCTGCACACATGTGCCGGCCTGCACGACACAGCTTAAGGCGCACCTGCACAGATGCACACTCCTACCTAATGCACACTCACACGTAATGCACACTCACATGTGATGCACGCTCACACTCCTACCTAATGCACACTCACCTGTGATACACGCCCACACATAATGCACGCTCACATGCTCACACTCTTGCACAGGTAATGGAGCAGAGCATAAAAGCATATGTGTATCTGCACAAACATTCCCACACATCCATGTGAACTCACGTGCATTTTCTTCACCTAGACCTGCATGTATGCACACTTACGTCCACGTGTAAAAATACTCCCACACACCTACGCTTGTATAGCACGCATCTGGAAACCTTCATGTACCCCACAGGCAGACGCACACACGTGTGTCCACACACGCACACTCACACTCACACACACCGTCCTCAGATGCGCGCGCACGTTAGTCCCACGCAGACGTACATGTGCATTATCTACGGGAATGCACAGAGGCACAGCCGCACGGAATGTATGCATTTCTGGCAATGAATCCCAACATACAGAAACTTGCACACGTGTGCACACCCATATGCCATACGTACACACATATCTGCACACATACATGACTCAGAACCTTCCTGGACCTGATTCTCACTTGACACCATCGTCCCTGCTGAAACTCTCATTTCCTGCTTGGAACAGCCTACTGAAATGTCCCATCACGGCACACTTCATTTTTGGAAGACACTTGATACTCTTTGGAGACATGCAGGCTCCCCCTTTGCCCCCCAGGTATCCTCTGGAGGCCCTGAGGGGACAGGACTGGTGAGCTGTGGGCGTGGCCAGCATCCACGCAGCAGCCTCCGGTGAGATGGGTAAATGCCTCATTTATCTGCAGGCATAATCACACCTCCTGCCAGGACTTTTCATCTCCTACCCAGAAATTCTTTTTCCCTCTCTAACCTTACACTGCATGTTATTTATACCTGTGCTTTTTAAAGGCCTTTAGGGGCACCTGGGGGACTCATTTGGTTAGCTGTCTGACTTTGGCTCAGGTCATGATCTCACAGTTCGTGGGTTTGAGCCCTGCTTCGGGCTCTGTGCTGACAGCTCAGAGCCTGGAGCCTGCTTCGGATTCTGTGTCTCCCTCTCTCTGCTCCTCCCCCCCACAAAAAATTAATAAACATTAAAAAAGCTAAAGGCCAACACCTTTGCCCTGTGATAGGCTTCTAAAGACTGAGCTCCCAGAGGGTGGAAAACACATCTAAATTTCTTTATTCTCCCCGTGGCCAGGCTGCCTGGTGCCTGGCACTACAGGTGCCTAATAAAAGCAAATTGAAATGACTGCTGTTTTGATCCTATAGGGTATGAGCACGGATGATGGGTGTCAAGATGTCTATCAACCCTTCATCCAGCAAGCTGGCCAACCAGCACCTTCTCAAAGGTGGCCAACTACCGTATTTCCTAGACTGCAGTGTCCCACCGCTGGCGGATCTGCCATTACTTCATATCTCGCTAGGGAAGGGGAGGCAATACTATCATTCAGTTTCTTTATTTTGAGTGAGAGAGAGTGTGAGCCGGGGAAGGGCAGAGAGAGAAAGAGAGATGGAGAGAAAATCCCAAGCAGGTTCTGTGCTGCCAGCACAGAGCCCGATGTGGGGCTCGATCCCATGAGTGGTGAGATCATGACCTGAGCCGTAGTCAGATGCTTAACTCACTGAGTCACCCAGGTGCCCCATCAGGTGCAATTTTTAAAGGCCCAGGTGGTTTGAGGTGTATCAGGGTTTAGGATCACAGAGGGATATCCAATGCGTGCAAAATGCTTAGTAAAATCAGTAAAAATACACAATGTCATTTTTGTTTGTTTCATCAGTGTTTTGCTCCTCCTCCTCCACCCTCCAAGTACCTGCACCCAGAACATGTTAGTGAAAAACAGATTCAGCACAAGAATGTGTTAATTAGAGCTGGGATCTGAACCCAGGCCTGTCTGGCTCTCTTCCCTCCCCTCCCCTCCCCGTCTCTCCTCTCCCCTCCCTTTCTCTTCCCTTTCTTCCCCAGCAAAGTATTACAAGTGAATAAAATCATAGAGAAAAATCTAAGGACACCATGTTTCCAACACTCAGAGTTTTCCAGTTCGTTATTCATCCAATCAACAAATATCTATGAAGCACCTGCTCTGTGTAGATCCACAGAGCAGATCGACCAGATAGTGCTGGCTTCACAGAACTTCCATTTTACTGTATTTGCTTTAGATCCCTCCCTCCCCTTCCCCCCGCCGCTAAGAATGACATCGTTACTAACATAACACGAAGCTCCCATTAGCCCTTCCTTCTCCTGTGTCCCTCCTACCTAGCTGGACATCAACACTTCCCCAATTGTTGCAATTATTAACCCGCCGATGTGTCTCACATTTTTTCATTAATGCCTTACAGAATTGCTTTGTAGGTTTCTGAGCTTTTTATACATAGTGTCATTATATAAGTATATCTATAATACATACATTATACAATGTATATATTTCACTCACTATTTTGTTCTGCAGTCCCCCAGGTCAATGCATGTAGCTTTTTGGTTCCACTGTGTATGTAATGACAGGATGCCTTAACTTTGGGTTTAACTGTTCTCTTCCTGAGGGACACCCACGTTGTTTGCACATTTCTAATATAAGTAATGCCACAGTAGACATCTTCCTATGCGCCCACTGGTACCTGTGCATAGAGTCTTGTGAGTCATCACTTAGGAGTAGGATTGCTGAGTCATGTGACCGACGTACTTCGGTTTTATAGGCTAAATCTACATTGCCCTTCACCTTGGGTGGAAACCAACCTACGCTCCCAGTGGCGGACTATCTGTCGCTCACCCACACTTGTTTTTCAATTTCTTTCAAGCAGATGGGCGTGGCAGGTGGCAGGTGGATCTGGAGGGAAGAAATCTCTCCTTTTGTTTGCAATTAACACTTGCTTGGTTATTAGTGAGAACAGACATCTTCGCTGACCTTTATTGGCTATTTGCATTTCCTTTTGCTGTGAAACATTTGTTCTTATCCCCATTCCACAGTTTATTTAATGTATCGGGAGCTCCGAACTCTTGACCCTTCCACCGGCTGGCTTCTCCGACTGAGAAAAACAAATGCGTTGGATGAAGGGAGGCAGAGAGAGAGAACTTCTTCCTTCAAGGGCTGAGAAAAAAGCTCTTATTGACTGGCTTCTGTCGCTCATCTGATTAAAGGTACCACTTACTTCCAAATGCTTAGAGCTGGGGCCGGAGACATTCATAAAACTCATATTGAACGATCGGCTTTCACAAAGTTTGCCTTAATGTTTTTGCACCGGATTGATCCACGGGGGGAACTATAAAAATTGACACCAGAGTAAACTTTGAAAGACGGCTCTCGCTCAGCCGAAGCGGGATCAATGCAGATCGACCGGGGCGATGAGGGAGGGGAGCAACAGCCCCTGCTCCATTAGCTGCTCCTCGCTCCCTCGCTCGACCAGCAAAACTCTTCTGGATCTTTCCCGGCTGTGCTTAGAGATGCAAACACAGATGCCGTGCTGGTCGGGGGAGGTGGAGAAGGTCTTCATCCTGAAGCATCCACAGCACATGCTATGTCCCTGGTATCCACGGCGGATGCTGCAGACCCTCGGGAAGCAGAGTAAGGTTAGCTCCATGCATAACTGCCCATGACTGGGGCACCCGGTGCCTCCGTCGGTTAAGCCTCTAACTCTCGATTTTTGCTCAGGTCATGATCTCACGGTTCCATTGGTGGGTTCAAGTCCTGCGTCAGGCTCAGCACTGCAGTGTGGAGCCTGCTTGGGATTCTCTCTTCCTCTCTCTCTCTCTGCCCCTCCCCTCTTACACACTTGCTCTGTCTCTCACTCTCTCTCTCTCTCTCAAAATAAATAAACCTAAAAATTTTTTTTTGGTAACAACCAGATGGCCTCAGACTGGTACCTTTTGGAACTTCTGCTTACTCTCGTGAAATGCAGAGCATTGTAACACCTACCTTACAGGATGGCCTTCCGGTTTCAAGGGGTTTGCATGGTGTCTACAGTGGAGAGCGAACCTGTAGAATGTTTTTTTTTATTACCCCGGCCGGTCCTGACGGCAGCCCTGCCCATAGAGCATTGTCATCCCCACGCTGAAGAAGTAGAGACCGAAGCTCAGGGACATTAAACGATTTTCCCAAGATCACACAACAAGTAAGGGACAGCATTTGAACTCTGGGCTCTCCAAGTTCCAAATCCATGCTCCCTCTCTCCCTGAGGGTACACTGCATAATTATTAATCTCAGGGTCGGGGAAGCACATGGCTCTCAGATCAAAGGCATGGCAGCTCCCAAGGTCCACGTGAATTGTGGGCGACTTGAGGCCTCCTTACATTCTGTCACCCGGAGGTGAGCATTGTCTGTCAGTGCAGGGAGACCTCAGACAGGGGGTACTGTGTTTGTGGAAGTTTGGAAGTCAATTCAAAGGAGCTGTGCATTACCGGGTCAAGGTAGGAAGCAGTAGCGGGGAGACAAAGGTGTCCTATGCACGGATTCATTCCACCAGTGCAGGCTAAGGGCCAGGGAACCGATGCTGGATGTCGCTGCCGGGCAGAGAGGCACCAACAGCCATGACAGAGTGAGGGGTGAATTGCTTGGAGCCCATGCGGGCCCAGAGGACAGGCTCCCAGCTCAGACCCCCAGCACAACTTTCCCAGAAGGGCCCCTCGATTAGAAACGAGAAGACTCAAAGAACATCTTAACATGCAGATTCAGAGGTACTTCCTTTAGGGATTCCGAATCCGTATATGGAGGGTGGGGTGAAGGAAACCGTCCCGAGGTTTGGCAACCTCTAGGCCAGTTGACCTCTTAAGATAGTCTTTCTCAACCCTGGCTGTGCATTAGAATTACTGGGGATGCTGTAGAGCAATCCCAGTGGCCAGGCCCGCGTCCGGATCAAGTGCACCAGTATCCACAGGTGCTGGGTGGGGGTGGTGAGTATCAGCATTCTTGCGCATTTCCCCAGTTGATTCTGATTTACAAAGTTGGGAATCACTGCTTTAGAAGGCAGGTGCGGTGTTTGGACCAGCAAGTATGGAGGGGGAGACGTCAGGCTGCCTTGAACTTCCTTCGAACGAGTAACAAGGTTAACAGCATGTATGAGGCACTTCATGCATAACCGATCACCTTCCCACCTGCCAGCAAACTGATTTGATCTTTACCGTCTGGGCATTCCACCTTCCTGTTGCCCGGATGAGCCCAGCGAGACTCAGAGACGTTGAGGTACAGCCCGAGTCACAGAGCCGTGATGAGTCCCACCCAACACGTCCCTCAAAATGTCCCCAGATGCGTGCGGCCACAGAGACGCATCACAGGGCAAGAGAAGAGGCTTGCCCCTGGAACCTATTTTTGGGCCACCAGCCAAGTATATTGGACTATTCTGCCCTCAACCTAGGCGGAGGTTTGGAGTAGGGGGCCTGGGGGGGCGGTCCGGAGGGAGCTTCCTGGGTGCTAATGGATACCACGTGAGCAAAAACACCCCGCGGTTAAGAGCGCATTTATTATCTCCATCTCTCTCACCAGAAAATTTATGACGCCTTCCAGTCCTGACTTGAAAGCTCACAGCCCAGGACCAGCAGCAATCCCTTCCCGGCGCCTCTCCTCTCTCACTATTTATTTGTTTTTTTCCCCTTTCTCTTGGGCTCGTGGTGTTTGCTTTCTTCAAATAGGTTGCTTTGGTGGAAACCAAGAGAGAACCCCACCCCCTCCCCCTCGGGGGCGGCTGTCACTTACTGGGGAGATTCAGGGGCTTGAATGCTCCCCCCACCCCACACTGTAAATAACCCTGCTCCCTCCCCAACCCACAAATCACTCCAGATTTTTGGAGTAAATAGTAATTGCTGGGTTTTCCCCCCATGGGCATAGCTGAGGGTATATGTATGAGCGTATGTGTGCTTCATTCCTTTTTTTTTTTTTTTTTTTTGAGCCTGTAAAAAGCATCTTCTGTTCCACCCACCAATTCTAAACACTCTGTTAAAGGGATTACCGCTCTCTGCCTCTGAGTCAGGGGCTTGGAAAGGCACTTGTAGGTTGGAGATTTACTGCCGCTTCAGGGAGCCCAGAGACGCTCCAGCTCAGTTCAGGGCTGGAGGAATGTTCTTCTACTGTTTTGCTTTGGGGACAGACACTAGGATACTCTTAAGGTCCTCCGTTCTATACCCATGCCCACTGCCCTGGCTCTGGCCTGGGTTATTCTTCAAGATGATGCTCGTAGCCTCCTAGCTCATCCCCCTCACTGGTAGTCCAGCCCTGTTCCCTCTAATCTCTCTTCCACACCAGCTGCTCCTGGAATGACCTTTCTGAGCCTCTGGTGTGACCATCCTACAAAGCTAATCATTGTTTCTGGCTCCTGCCTTCAGGCGTCCTGGAGTCCTCCCGTCCTGGAGTCTTCCCGTCGTGGAGTTCCTCCTCCTAAGTGGATCTGGGGATGGAATTTGGATGCAGGTATTTTATCTGAGAGACGCCAGCAGGAAAGTGGAGGGAGGGGGCAGGACGGTGCATCAGAGAAAGGAGGAAAGGCAGAGGTGATCAGTCCTGTGGGCCCCTGGGGCTCAGTCCCCCAGGGAAGCTCAGAGGGGTCTGTGCAGAATGTGCCTCTGGCCACAGAACTTCCCATCCTTGATTTGTTTCCAGTCACCTCCAAGGGCGTTCACTCCTCTGCCCTTCTGGTTTGTGTTAGCCTTTGGCAGCTTTGGAGGATGCCCAGCACAGACAAGGTGATGCCTGGTGGACGTGGGGAACAGAGGCTGCCTCCCGGGGGTGGGGGGTGGGGCGGGATTTGCACCTGCCGTACCTCATGTCATAAAGCCCCAACTTCTTCACGTGACTCAATGCCTCTTCAAGATCTGACCCTGTCTGAAGTTTCAAGTCTCATTTCTTTCTCTGGCTTTCTCACCATCTAGAACCTTCCATTCTGGCAGCACTGAGCTCTCCTTATACTCCCAAATGGATGGAGGTATTTGAGACCTCCATGTTGTTGTTCCTGCCACTCCTGTCCAATCATCTCCACCCTGAGGAAAGCTCCACTTGGGTCTGGATTCAGTCTGAGCATCACCTCCAGGGAGCCCTTTTGATCGCTCTGGGTTCAAGCCTCTCCTCTCCTCTTTGGTTAGCCCCACTACACGCTGTCCACACTTGTACCATAAGAATTGTTTATTTAAAATGTACACAGGGGGCGCCTGAGTGGCTCAGTCCTTTGAGCATCCGGCGCTTGATTTTGGCTCAGGTCATGATCTCAGGGTCGTGGGATTGATCCCTGCATCCGGCTCTGTGCTGAGCATGGAGCCTGCTTGGGATTCTCTCTCTCTCTCTGCCCTGCTCACACACACTCTCTCTTTCTAAATGAAATAAAGACATAAAATGTTCACCTGTGCTTAATTGTCTGTCCCCTCCACCAGAGTCAAATCCTCGGGGACAGGACTGGTGCTATGTGCATCAAAACCTAGTAGGTTCTCCATAAATGTTGAATCAATGGATGAAATGAAATGCATCATTCTGTATAAAAAGCCCTTTGGGTAGACTTTCCTCTTTCCCAGCCAGGACACAAATCCTTCACCCATGGCCTCAATGCACCTCTTGTCTGGGTGAAGAATAACATTGGGGTATGGTGGCAAATGCAGGGACTTTGGGGCCAGAAGGCCTGGGCCTCAGAACTTTCTGGAATGAGAACTTCCCTCTTCCCCCTTTGTAGCGGTCTGGAGGGGGCCGGCCTACCCTTGACTGGACTCTCATTCTCCGATAGCACAATTGATAGCTGCACAGGGTGCTGGGGATCACTCAGTCCCACAGGCCCCGGGGAGACCAACCTCCATGACCCGCACTGATAGCTCCCCCTTGGGTTCAGGGGCGGGCTCCGCCAAAGGAGAGCATTGGTGGGAAATCAGAAAGAACAACATTCAGGTGTGTGTTCCACTCACTCTCTCTCATGGCAGGATTGCTGTAGGCATTGGAATCATGGCTCCTATGGAACTGCCCCTTCCCAGAGCCACACCCTTTCTGCCTTCTGATAACCTCCCTTCTGGCCCCAGAGTGGTCATGTGCCCCACGCCACCAGCCTGTGGCACGGCACCGTTCCCTGTGAGCTCCGCAGGCTTTCTCCACCCCCACCCCCACCCCGTACAAAGCCCTGTGTTCACCTGCACTCAAATTACCAAATGTGGGGGGCACCATCTTCTTCCCACCAGGACCCCAACCAGTGGTCCAGGCAGTAACTGTCGAGTACACAGAAGTGACCCGTGAGAGGGAGGGCACTTGGCATCACGAGGACTCCCAGGCCAGTTCTAGCATTGAAATACTCTAGGGAACCCAAGACACCTCCTAGGGGGAAGACGGAGAGAATGAAGACAGCGCAGAGGTGAGGAGCTTGGATTCGGAGTCAGACACACCCCAGATGTGGTTTGCACGTCCGTGTGGGGTGGATTCATATCCCCGTTGCAGGGCTACGGGGAGGATGGCGTGTGTGTAACACATTCAGCGTATCTTCAGGTGGAAGATACTCACTGTGAGATACGTAGGATCGCCACCCGGCTCCCAGTGCCACCTGCCACGTGATGGTGGCAGATGTCCTTGTGGGTCTTTGTCTGCCAGCCTTTCCCATTAAAAACTCCACTAGGTGGGATTTCAGCCTTATATACTTCTTTTTTTAAAGTGTTTATTTATTTATTGTGGGACAGGGAGAGAGCATGCAAGCAGGGGAGTGGTGGAGGGGAGAGAGGGAGAAAGAGAATCCCAAGAAGGCTCTGCATTGTCAGCGTGGAGCCCGATGCGGGGCTTGATCTCACAAATCCTGAGATCAGCACCTGAGCCAAGATCAGGAGTCAGACGGTCAACCAACAGAGCTGTCCTAGTGCCCCATCTGCCTTGTATACTTCTATGATGCTCTCAATGCCAAGTTCAGGGCTGGGCAAACAGACACCTCATGATGGATGGCAGGAAGCCAACTTGTACTGGGAATCTGGTGTTGTTCTCATTTTGAAGATAGAATATGGAGACTTGAATGATTGGTGAGCGAGACAAAGTCACACAGCTTGAATTTAGAGCTGATTTGGACAGACAGATGCCCCGCCTTCCTGTGCTGTTTCACACGGAGACCCTTGCTGATGCTTTGTCCCATCTGATAAGGACAGAGACACCAATGACAAAAATCTTTATCAGGTGATGTGATACTGTAAGCAAGAGAAGCCCACTCTGGCTTCCCCAGGCACGGCAGTGGTTTTATCATTAAGAGCAGCAAGCCTTGCCCGAAGGAGCAGAACCAGATGTCAGAAGGGACAGGGAGCTTGTCAAGAGCAGGATCTGACTAGTAGGAAGCAATGGACGGGTGCTCCCAGGAGCTGCTTTGAAAGCAAATGAACACCATTAGGATCTGGTCTGTAAGTAACTCTGCTGAAAATTCGGATTCTGGGGAGGAAATGTCTGATTAGCTCAGCTTGGGTCACATGGCCTCTTGGCTGAAGGCAGGGAAGGATTGATGGACTTTGAGACCGCATGCAATGGGGGTGGATGGGGATGGTTTCCAGAAGGCAAAACCAGGGGCCTGAGATGGGAAGGAAAGGAAATAGATACCAGATTAGCCCCAAACAGCTGATGCCCACTGCAGAGCTAGTATCAGCTGTTTTCCACAATGGATACAATTTGCTGGGTCTTTCCATGTGTTACAGGGCTGCTGTGTACAGTTGTGTGGTCTGTGTCCTGCTCAAGGCCATTTGGCCAGGGCAGCACAGGGCTGCTAAGTCCCAGCCTGTTCTCTGCTAGCCAAATGGCTGTATCTACCCAGAGGAAGGGATCTCTTTCGTAATGTGCAAAAATACACCAGGCGCTTTGTATAAACCGTCATATTTAATCCTCTTAACGACTCTGATAGGGAGATTAAAGATGGTAACAAATCCTTCTCTTCTCCTCCCCCCAGGAGTTGGTCTAATCCTTGGGGAACGGGATTCATACTATTTGTATCATTGACGTCTCTTTCCCCACCCCATGAATCTGGAATCACCCCAGTGACTTGCTGATCAACAAATTGGTAAGGATAACTTCCTAGGATTTCCAAGACTAGACCAGAAAGACTCTTGCTGCCTTTTTCTGGGTTTCTTGGACCCCTGCGCCACCGTACATGAGGTCCAACGATCGCATTCTTGATCAGTTGCAGAGCTCGGATTCAGGGGAGGGAACACAGACATGATCCCTTCCTGGGAGAAGGGTCAAACCGTGTATGCACTCTTCAGTCTATCAAAACCTGAGATGAACTCATTCAACCAATATTTATCTGCTGAGCACCTGCTCTGCACCAGATCCTGACAGAAGCCCTGGAGGATATTGTGATGAGCAAAACAGAAAAGGTTTCCACATGCCGGTCAGAGTCCACGTTCTGGCTTGGAGACATGGATTCGTGAACTGGAAAGAAAAGTTAAAAATGTCTCGTCTACACCTCTCAACCTGATGCGTATGCACCACAAAATCATCTCGCTGTGGTACAAGATCTGATTCAGCCTTGCAGGGTTAATGACTTCATCATTCATCATCTACCTCGAGTTATCGTCTCGAGAACCTTTGAGAAATTTTGAAGTTGCAAGAAGCAGTCTACTGCCTCCTTCATTCCGTGAGATGCCCAGCACGTTGCGGGGCTTAGGAGCAGAGTGCTGCCTGTGGTTCTCGCGGAGGACTTGGGTCCCCTGTCACCTCACTCTCATGGGACTCTCAAAGGAGGGCATGAACGGGGATAAGGAGGGTAGAGTTGCATCATCTTGACTCAGGCCAGCCAGTGTCTGCACAGGGACTGAGGTGTAGGCTTCAGGATTCATAAGGGAGGTTACTTCGGGCCCAAGGGCTGGGGCTGGGTAGCGCTGAGGAATTTCACACGCGGTGCCGCCAGCCCAGGTTCTGTTCTGGAAGAACGCATGTAAGTGGCGGGGTAAACTTGTGAGTCATGGAGCTAACCTGAGCTCTTTCAACCTGGGTGCCTAAGCGAGGAGAAAGCCCAGACTTTAGCCCGATCAAAGAGGTTACATGACAATGTCAACAGTTTCAACGGGGAGCCAAAGGCTGAATCATGCAGGCCATTGCTTTCCCTTGCCTGAGTCAGGCGTAAAGGATTAAGTGTGCTATTTTGGGGAGTTCCTAAGTGCTCCCTCGGAGGGTTTCCAGCAGAAGTGTGTGGGTTCCCATTAACTCCCCGACACACCTTTCAAGATAGAGTCCATTTATTTTTGATTTCCATTATTGGGCAACCAATGAATTACTATTTATTGAGATCTAAATCTGAGCCCTGCACCCCTGATGCATTTTATGTTAATCACCTAGATTTATTTTTCTCCAGATGTGTTGTGCAGAACACAATCTCTAGGGGTGAGGAGGTGGGGAAAAGTCCCATCAGTAAATGCAAAATATACCCAGGGAAATACTTAGTTATATTTTTCTTCGACAGATTCCTGCACTTTAGAACTTTTAAGGTTTCCAATATGCTCGTGTACATTGAAAATCTCTAAAAGGGCTTTAGATGATTACTTTCCCCCCAAACTCATTTCGGGCCACAGGGTCCCCCTCTTGTAGAGCAAAGGGATGGTGTCTTGACAAAGACACTTTGAGAAATACTGTCTTTGAATTAACAATTTAGAAACATTCTTTCAAGTTATGGGTGTACTGTTCACCAAAGAGCTTGTTAAAAATGCAAATTCCCACCCCAGATGTTAAAATTGGGTAGGTCTTGGGCGGGGCTGGGAAATACTTCTTTAATAAACAGCTCAGGTGATTCTGATACCAGTGACTCATGACGCCCGCTGGACGCTGAGAAGTGACATGTCACACAACACGTTTTTGTAGAGCTGGAGATGGGCCTGGAGTCCCTGTTGCAAAAACAGAAATCTGCCCATCATCTGTTGAGGCACGCAGGGCCTCCTATGCATCAGAGATTTCAATAACGAGCGATTAAGTGTGCAGGGGTGGTATCGAATTCATAGATAGATAAGGAAAAACATAGATGAATAAATTACTGACTATATGCCCCTTATTCTAGGGCTTTATACCTCTTTTGAGGTAACCCAAGAGCATCAAATTTGCTTTGGTCAGTTCCTCTGAAGACAAAGAAAACCAAGGCTCAGAGAAGTTCAGTAATTTGCTCCAAGTCACACAGCAGATTAATGGTAGAATCGTGGTTGTAAGTCAGCTTTTTCCAATTGCAGATTCCAGGATCCCCGTTCCAGAGCCAACTTTGCACTCTAGAGTCAGATTGGATCATGTTTCTCAGATCGTTTGCTTATTAACTCGGTGGCATTGACCCACGCCCAGGACCTCTCTGGGCCTCAAGTGTAAAGTAAAGAAAATAATAAGTCGCTTTGTCACATTGTTGAAAGTAGTAAATGAGATGAAGTCTGTATACCCTTGGCATGGTGCCCAGCACCTTTGTAAGTATTGACTACTACCAGTAATATTGATGACCACGTGCGGTATGCAAAAGAGGGGACCAATACGTGGTGAGAAGGAATACGAATCCATTTTGTGGGATAACAACACAATGCTCAGAAATTAGTCAGGTTTGGCTTTCCCTCTGTGTCCAGTTGCGCCCATAGTACATCTGGACACAGAACTCACGGTCCAACCCTCAGGAGAGACGCATTGTGAGAAATCCCCGGCAGCCCTGTCTACTCTCAGCTCATCACCTCCACTGACGGTGAACTCATCACCTCAGGAAACAGCCCAGTCACTTCCTAGAAAAATAACAGTGCTTTCGAGTGTTGACCAAGCATCACTGCTTCCAGAAACTGTTCCTCCAGATAAGCTTGGGTAATGTCATATGCCCTAACCGCTTCCCTTCCTTAGAGATACTGCAATGTCTATTGTCATGTCCAAGGCTCTGAGAAGTCCTGCAGTTGAAAAAAAAAACATTAATCTTTGTGGACCCCAATGCTCTCTCTGAACCCATATGACCAAAAAACCACCCTACAGACAGCCTGTTGAGCTTTGTTTTTCTCCCTCTGTGGAATCACTTTGAGGACTTCTTCTATGTTAGAAAGTAGTTCCTAGGTGATTTTTTTTTGTTTGTTTTGCAATCGTGCTGATATGACGTTCGTCCAGAATCATTGGAGTCAAAATATGACTGTCATCCCTTCTGAACATAGATACTTCCCGCATCCAGGGCAGCTCACAGCTGGCACCCACAGGTGCAAGTGGACTGATGGGTCACAGCTGGTGTGTAGTCCCATTGGCCTGTGTCTGGACCATACTGCTTGTGAAATACCGTGACTATCGCTTCTGCCAACCGCTCCTTATTTCTGGAGCCGGGCAGCTCTCAAAAACCACCCCTCTACCTTCCCTTGTTTCAGATCAGCGTCGCAATGCCTGAGCCCTCCTCACCTCCTCGGGACCCTCCGCTCAGCTCAGACCCTGCGTCTGCGGCTCTCACCACGGACTTCAGTTTCTCTTTCCTGTCCCCCCAAAAACCACGCGCCTGGGAGGAGAGGTCAGTGGTAAGCCAGAGGGCCCGGCACGGTGTTGATGCTCCCACGTTGCTATTTGACCTTGAGATTCAAGCATGCGTGAGCACACACGTACGCACACACACACACTGGCCAAACAACCCCCAGAGCAGAGACCCAGCCCTCCCGCCCCTTCCCTGTTGCAGCGGGGATCTCCCACCTCTGCACAAGGCAAAGCCACTTAGAGAATTTCCAGAGCCCTTGCTTGGGGAGGGGAGGAAGGTTAAAAGTGTACATGAGCATTCTTTCTGGCTCCGCTCAGAAGCCGTCAGGGCAAAGGGAGTGGGGTTTCTGGTTTCAAAGGGAGCCCGAGTAAAGCTGCGTCTCTTCGTTGCAACCCCTCTTAGGAAAATGGAGAGCTTTCTTTTTTTCTCGGGCAAAGCGGCCCGTAAATCACCAGCGCTCCACTGAAGCCGTGAGCGGGGGCGGGATTAGGGCTGCTGGGTTGGATTTGTTCGAGTGTGTGTCTTTTGGTCTCCATCGCCCTCCCCCTTCATTAACATCGGCCGTAAGTTCCCATCCCCTAGAGGACACACCGAAGGCATCACGTTAAATATTTAGAACAGGAAACCTCCTCACGCTGCTGGATGGGAAAAGCAATCTCAGGGCCTCCCCTCTCTCCCTGGACCCCGTAAGTGAGAAGACACCCTTTTGACACCCGGCGTGTCACCCCAAACTCTTCCTGAGAAAAGAGAGAGGCTTGGCGGGCCCACAGGAGAGGGCTTGGCTGGAAAAAGGTTTCTCCTTGGAGCAAGGTTTTGTAGGCCAGGGATAATCGATAAAATACATTTTTAATAGCCTTTTTTCTTGTGAGTAAGGTGGTGATGGGGCTGCCTGAAGGGGGAGAAACACGGTCTGCCAAATCGTCTGCAAAGCACCGCCCGCGTCCAGGTGCCTGTTCGTGTTGAAATGCTCCTGCTCGTGGTGCTCTCCGATGCGTCTCCCCTCCGTGCATCAGACGCCACAGGCAGCCCCGTGGTGACCCTTTGATCTCCCTTAACTGCCGTAGAGCAGGTCTAGACCTCATATATTCCCCCCTCTACTACCCAAAAGAAAAAAGGTCCCCTTTAGATGGCTCCTGTGCAAGGCGTAGGACTCATTCTCTCAATGGCCCAAATTCGTTCTTGTGTCCGTCCCTGCACTGACGACTGGAACTGAGGGGATCATATCTATTTGCCTCTATAGTGCCATTCTCTCTATATGAAAAACTTTTTGTAGAACTCCTATTCAACCCTCAAAACCTGGCTCAGATGCCCCATCACGCTTCCCATTCCATTCCAACCTCTCCCGGGAGAGCGAGTGGCTCTTTTTGCCATGTTGCCAACATGCTCTGTTTCTGTTTCTTTGTGCACCCAGCCCGTGGCCTCGTGGTTGCATTTAAAAAAATTGCGACTGAGGTGCCTGGGTGGCTCAGTCGGTTAAGCCTCCGGCTTCGGCTCAGGTCCGATCTCACGTTCGCGGGTTCGAGCCCCACATCAGGCTCTGTGCTGACAGCTAGCTCAGAGCCTGGAGCCTGCTTCCGGTTCTGTGTCTCCTTCTCTCTCTGCCCCTCCCCCTCTCATGCTCTGTCTCTCTCTGTATTAAAAATAAATAAAATATTAAAAAATATTTATAAAAAAATTGTGACTTGCCTCTTGAGTTCTTCTAGGATGCTGACTACACTGGGTTTCTATCAATAGCCTGTATGTTGACTCACATGGTGTCAGACATACGGAAGGTCTAGAAATACCTGTTGAATGAACGTACGCACAGCGTGCATCGGACATCGGCTGCCATCACACCTCGGTTTTGAGTCATCAAGCAAAGTAGAGGTTCTTGACCTCTCAGAAGCAGCTTTGGCTTCGGGCTTGAGTTGATCTTAAGATGTGACACTTCCCTGTCAAGCCCCACCTCACTGTTGCAACACACACACACACACACATACACACACACCCATAGGCACACATACACAGGCACACCCCCCTCTCAAGGATCATCTTAGGATACACTCAGTCCTGAAAACATAATCCCAGGCTGGTTCTAAATGTGGATAGAATGTAGGTCAGACTCTCGGCAGGATGCAGGTGGGTGCCCCCAAATAGGGAGGGTTTAACAGAGGAGCATTTATGGTGGTGTGGCCGGCTTACGAAAGTGTGAAGCAGGCCAGGATTAGCAACCATTAGAGGCTGTTACAACCTCGAAGGAATTCAGAGAAGAGTGAGCTGAATGCAGACTGGCTTCTCATAGGCAGAGCCTCTGGGAAAAAAGGAGACAGACAGTTCCCAGCGTTCTAGCAGGGAAGAATCCAGGGAATAAATACCCGATCTCATTCTTCTCCTGCCAGGGACTCCTGTTGCCCAAACTCAAGCCGATATCAGGGGACCAGGGACCAGCCTCCTGGGACAGACAGCCGAGTGCAGAAGGGTGGAGGGGCACATGGAAGACATCCACAGCGTGAGGTCCTGGAAAATGAAGCAGTGATCAGTAGGGGCCTCAGGAGGTTCCGACATCCCCTAAAATGGCTTTGTCGCTTCTTTTTGGATCAGGGAAGAATGCAGACTGTCTACCTTAGTTCTAACTGGATATTTGACAAGGGTTTTCATAATGTGTTTTGGGGACCAGTGGCTACGGGTGGGGCACATGTCCGAACGGATCCACGGGCTTCCTCGCAGATCGGATAATGACAATGCAACTGCGGTGGTGGAAAAGTTGGAGACGGTCAGAAGGATGGATGTGAACCCGGATCGTGGGCAGTGCCCTGTCTGCTTATGGTACCAATGCGCTGGTTGAAGACAGAATACAGCTGTTCATGATACCTCCCAGTGACCAAAGGTCGGGAGAACTTGCTAGCAATCAGGAGGACAGACTGGAACGGCAAGTGGATGCAATGATGAGCTGAAGTCAGTGAGGCTGAGTGAGGTCTGGATGCTCACAACACAAAATGCAAAAATCCAAGGCCAAGAAGGGTTTTTAAGAAACAACAACAGGTTGGCCGGGCGAACGGGGCAAAGGCAGCTGGAGTTCATCCCAGTCAGAGAACCCAATGTGAACAAAACAGTGTCGATGTGAAGCAACTCACCAGTAGGGCTGGGTCTCGGCTGCTAATAGAGGTCTCGAGAGGCAGGAAGCGAGGAGAAGTAATGCAGGGGAGACAGAAAATGCCCTGCCTGAGCAGGACTTTCCGAACAGCATCAGGCTCACCCTGGAGGGGACTGGAATTCATGCACGGGTTTTTAGCAGGTGCATAAATAGACCAGATTATTTATTTATTCCCTCATGCGTGGACGCGTGCACTTACTTATTTCTTTTCACTTTAATCAGTCAAGTGGTGCAGTTTTACATCCGGAAAGTTTGATCAAAAAGATTTTCGAAAGCGCAGAAAAAATCAGAAGGGTTATGCAGTGAACACCCACCTACCCACTTCCTGGATGCTACCATTGACATCGGGCTGCATCGGCTTTATCCATACCCTTCCCTTCTTGCGTACGTCTCCTCACCCACCAAACCCCCTTTTTTCTCTGTTATGTCTCAATGGAAGTTGCAGACATTGGGACACTGGTCTCCTAAATCCATCTGTTTTCGTAAGTATCATAATGGCTGATGCTTTGGTAACGTGGGCTTGATTTCAAGTGTGAAATCACTGCCTATCACATCCAGGCAGTTGATCCAAACCGGGCATTTAGAGCCAGCGCCCATATCTACCATCACATGGCATCTGGTTGGAGCCAGCCAAGAGTTTTCAGTGAGGACTGAGCTACTAGGTGATGGATGGGTTGGCAGATCGAGCCTTAATAAAAGAATGAGGTCTCCACACAGATACCTGGGCAGGGCCAAGTTGGAGGGGCCCCAGGACCATGGAGAAGGGGTGCTCAAAGACAAGCAAGCAAGTTTTTCCATCAACCCTCTGGCCCATGACAGTTTAGACACTGGACTCAGAAAAGTCTTTGAAGATAGCGGAGCTTTTCGACGGACTGTGTGCCTCTGGTCTTCCTGAGGTCCTTGACTCAGCCCAGGGCACTTGCCTTGGGAGGAGTTGGGTGGGGCTCTGAGTCACAGGTCAGTGCTAACCAACTTCATGAGCATGCTTAAGAGGATGAGATAAAGTCCGGGAATGCTCATCATAGAAATACTAGAAAACCACAGTGGAAGAAGTGACGGCTTCACGTTAGCATTTGGGGCTGGAGTCCTCGTGCTTCTGTGTTTGGCTCCATGATCAAGTCCAACACAGTGTCCCAGTTTACTCATTTCAGTCTATATGGAAATCCCCAAAGTGCTCATTTCCCTTCATATCGGCCCCGGTTTCTCAAGGCGTAAGGGACTTTTCCTTGGGACACATGGGAGTTTCGATAAGACTCCTATCAAAGCTCTCTTAGCAATAAGTTAGGCCACGTAGTATATCATCTGCCATCAATACATGATTAAGTGGCAGCTTAGTAGGATTGCAGTCAATGAATAAAGGTCAGCTAATTGGGGGGAATAAAAGCAATTAGTTAATTCTTGAATTAGTATTCCTTTTCCCTATCAGCTATTGATGCTGATTTTGTGTGTGTGTGTGTGTGTGTGTTGGGATATCTTTTCCAATCTGGGACAGAGCTCCCTTGCTCAATGATAAATAAAGCTGTGTCTGAATTTCCATGGCCAGTTTTGCATCAGGTGGTGAGTGTGACCAGACACAGAGCCAACAAAACATTAAGACGCTAACCTTGGAATCAACACGTAAATTCTCACTTACATGGTGGGGGAGAATGAGACTCAGAGACAAGGAAAAAGTCATTAGTTTCCTTCCTGGCCTGGCCTTCATAGTAGAATGTAATTTGGCTAATGGAGTTTTGTGTTTTTCATTAAATTACATGGGCATTAAAGAGATCTCTAAAACAATAGAAATATTCCAGGGAGTTAATTACTCTTGGAGTTTACTCGGCCAACCTTGCCCTCTTCAGGAAACCCCCGTAGATTAGCTCTGACATGAATGAGGAAAATGCGGGTGAACCTTCCATATCATGATAAGCCCTGTGATTGGGCCTTCAAAACGTCCTTCGAAGATGAGGCTCGGAAGACACGTAGGAGAACGTCGTTCTTAACACTATTACTGTAGAGATGTGTCTGAAACGCAGACACACTGAAGTAATTTGGTTTTTATTTTTACCTAGAGGGAGCCCATGTGCTCCAGGAAGAAGGAAAACACTAAAGAAAGCATCACTGGGCATTGGTCACTTCTTCATTTTTTTACTCCGGAAGTATATTTTGAGATCCCATTGGATGCCATGGGCTCTGCCAGCAGTTTTGCCTGGAAGTGAAGGAAGTTGCCTCCGTCATGCTTATGAAGCCAGGCCCTTCTGATATCAAAATAGTTTGGGGGTGTCACCTGGGCGACTCAGTCCATGAAACGTCCGACTCTTGATCTCAGCTCAGGTCATGATCTTATGGTTGATAAGATCGAGCCCTGTGTCAGATACTCTGCTGACAGCACGGAGCCTGCTTGGGATTCTCTCTCTCTGCACCTTCCTCTCTCTCTCTCTCTCTCTCTCTCTCCCTCTCTCTCTTTCTTTCTTTCTCTCAAAATAAACAAACAAACACTAAAAACAATTGTTTGAGATCCTGGAGCTGAAACTATTCCCTAATGAAAACTTTAGGTGTGCCGCTAAGTGTCCCTGAATCATATCCGGTAATGGATCATTGGAGCCTTCCTGCCCTTGTCCATTTTTAGGCTGTGGGTTTGATCTACAACAGATTTGCTCCAACTCTGCCCTGCAGAGATCCAGTTTGATAAGTCGCTAATAGATGTTTAATAGGTGATCCCAAAACACAGCCAAATCAGCCTGAAATCCATCACACTGTGCCTTGCCCCCTGCAGATTTCCTTATTAAACTTCTGGAGAAACTCTGCCGTGAGAAATCTCAAACCTGCTGAACACACACACACAACCCCACGCACACGAACCGTTTCTTTTTTTGTTTTTTCTGGAGAAAGCAGTTAGGCAGGGTGCTCAACTGAGTACACCAGTAGCCAGCAAACATATCAGGAAAAGACAAATCACAGCAGTCCAGGAATTCCAGACACAGATTCCATCACATCGATTGATATTCCGTGCCTGTAAAGCTTAGTGAGCCTACGGCTGTCCAACATCATAGGTATCGCTTCCTGGTTGTTGGGTGTTTGGCTTTTGTTAATGTCTTTGGAACCGTCCAAAGAGGAGGGCCAAGTCCAGGACAAACAAATTCAAGATGAGCAGAGCCATAGTCGTGAGGGTAAGGACAGCTAGCATTTACTGGGTGGGTACCACATGCCAGGCGCGGTTCTCGATAATTCACGTGTTAGATCACTTAATTCTGCAAACAATCTGATGAGTTGGGTGGGGGACTGTTAGTATCTCTGTGTCAGAGATGGGGAAACTGAGTCATGGAGAGATTAAAGCATTTCGGGGACCCCCAGTTAGTGAGTGGCAACCAGGCTGGAGTTGAAACCAGGTACTGTGGTCCCAGACATGTGCTTTTAATTCTTGTGTGACTTCTGGCTCGTTTTTAGAACAGCCACCAATTGTTCTGAGGGATTACTGTGTGTCAGGCACTGTGCTAAGCACCTGACAAGCATTGTCTCATGCATGCACCTGGTTCAGAGAGGCTCAGCCCCTTTTCCAAAGTTGCGTGTTATGTGAGCGGTGGAGTCAGTATTCTGATTCAAGTCTAGCGAACTCGTGAGTCAACATTCTTAACCGAGCTGTGAGAAGGAAATAAAATGGTAGATGTCTTGAGGAAGGCAGGGTCTGAGTCATTATATGGAAGACCTTTCTAATAGCCAAGGTTGTCCTTCAATGGATACCTGCATGCCAAGATGAGAGTCGTCCATGGCTTGGCAGTAGTCAAGTATGGAGGGCTGATCATCTGCCAAGGTTGTTGTATTGGGACCCCTAATCCCTGGAGAGCCATCACTTGGACACTTTTTACCTAAGATCGTATAACTTTGGGAGGGTCTTTGGTAGGAGGGAGGATGAGGGAAATTCTGGTCATCAGAGATTGAGAGTATGCTAGGAAATAGTACATACTTCTTGGGTTCATGGGCAAAACTTGGGCTTTGCTTATGCTTACCTTATTCATTTGTTTATTCATTCACTTATTAATGAATATTTATTGAGCACCTACTGAGTGTCAAGCCTTATGAAGAGCGCTGGTGGAAATCTTGAAGAGTTTACAACCTAGTGATGGAGTCTGAATTTTTTTTAAAGATTTTTGTTTTCAAATAATCTCTACACCCAACAGAAAGCTAGCACTTACAACCCGGAGATCCAGAGTTGCGTGTTCTACCGACTGAACCAGCCAGCTGCCCCCGAAGTCTGAATTTTATCATGAAACAAGTAAACAAAATAAATAAACCATTGGCAAATACTAGAAAAGCTACAAAGAAAGAAACCAGAATCCAGTGATGGAGAAAAAGTGATGAGAAAAGACTCTTTGGAAGTGACATTTTTAAAAAATTATGTTTTTTATCTATTTTTGAGAGACAGAGAGAGATGATAAGAACAGGGGAGGGGGCGAGAGAGGGGGAGGCACAGAATCTGAAGCAGGTTCCAGTCTCTGAGCTGTCAGCACCTAGCCCGACGTGGGACTCGAACCCACGAACCATGAGATCATGACCTGAGCTGAAGCTGGACACTTAACTGACTGAGCCACCCAGGTGCCCTGGAAGTGACTTTTAAAGCTGAGGCTTGAATGATGAGAGGGGGCCAGCCCTGGGAAGATCTGGAGGAAGAGCATCCCACAAGAGGGAAGAGCTTAGGCAGGACTACATGCAGGAAAATCTTGCTCAAGCAATTGACCAAAGGCCAGTGAGATTGGAGTCACCATAGAGGGACACTTGGGTGAGTCGGTGAAGAAGTAGTTTGTACGCCAACCAAAAGAGTTGATGTCAATTACAGTGGAAAGCCAATCAAGGGCTTTAGTGAAGGAGGGCAGTGTTATAGGACTTAGGTTTTTAGAATATACCTGTAGCAGATGAGTCAAGAATGGATGAGAAAGGAGCAAGAGAAGAGCAAGCAGTTCAGCAGGGAGGATGTGACAGTCACTTAAATGGGACATGGTGCTCGTGGTGGCTTAGAGCAGAGTAAAGGTAATGGAGAGGTAAAAACATGGCAGTAACGTGATGCATGCTTATATGTATTTTTGCATTGGAGGTAGAGCAAACAGGACTTGTTGAAGATTGGAGGACACTGGGATAGATTATAAGGAAAGGAAAAAGCAAGAGATCAAGGGTACCTCCCAGATTTCTGGCTGGATGATAGTATTGTTCACTAGGACACAGGAAAACCCTTTGGTGAATATTATTGGTCTGTAATTGCCAGTCTTTTTGACTTGATTGCCAAATTCTTGGCCCAGAGACTGACGGGAAGAACAACATTTATTTATTTGTAATAACTGAACCCAAAGAAACACAGGCAGAGGAAGGTACACCACGCTCTCGTGAGCAGCGAAGAGCTGACAACCATTGGGGGTCCACAGTCATCCCCCTAGACAAGGCAACTTAACACACACGCGTATTCCTAAATCGTCAGGGCTCTGTCAATTACCAATGGTAAACCGCACGCTGGATCTCGACCAATCCCGGGCTCCCACAAAAGCCAACAATTAAAAGGTGTATCCTCCGTGGATGACCAGCCACTCTGGAGACCCTGCTGTCCCTGGGGCTTGTCTAACAGCTTTCAAGAGTACCCCCCAGCTCTCTCGAGCTCCCGAAAACCTGGCCCAGGCCCTAGGAAGTGCTTCAATAATGGATGATCACCAATAAACAGCCAGTGATTTGCTGGAAATTATGAGCGATAAATAATTGAGAGGTAGGGAGCCTGACCAGCAGTACCCTAGCCTCCTGCTGATTCTTCTTAATGCATTTTCTTGATGGAGTTCCCTGCAGTGTAGGGTGCAGACAGATCCACAGTCCCCAGAAGATGCTGACCAGCGAGCTCGGAGAGTTATAAATATACGGGTCTCTCTGCATTTTATGACATGGTAACATCTGCCAACCTCCCAGCGAGGACGAGGGCTGGCGGTAGACTCTGCTTAACCCACCTGGACCCTGCTGGCCGTGGTGTGAGGCACAGACGTCCCCAGTGGGCAGCCAACCTCTGAGACTGAGAAAGGCCGCACATTGACAACCGACATGAGTTTAGGGAGAGATGAGAGGGACTGAGTCATCCATGAAATGCAGGGAGGGATGTTTTAAGATGAGCCCCATTGCCCAGGTCATAAAGCATTTAAGCTGTGTTTTCTCATCAGGTGTCAAACTCTCCAGTCTCCATGGCCCCTGTGGGTCAGGCACATTAAAGTGCCCAGGGCCTCAAACCCACTGATTCTCATAACCCTTGCTGTTTCCATCCAGTGCAGTCCACGGTCACGGTCACCTGTGGTGTGGTGATAGCCTCAAGCAGCCACCCCCTCTCCCAGTCTCAATGTAAGACCCAGAGGAGATCCGTCATGGGTGCATCACAGTGTGTCTCTCTTCTGCACGAAGCCCTCCAATGGGATTGGAATAAAAAGTCAAAGTCCTTCCTGATCTGGGCACCAAGCAGTCCCCTGGCATCACCTCCTGCTACTCTCTCCATCGCCGCCTCCATTCCCACCACACAAGGCTCCCTGTTGTTCCTGGCAGGCCCGACATACTCCAACCTCTGAGCCATCGTGCTGGCTGTTCCTTCTCCCTGGCAGGCTCTTCCTCCAGGTATCAACATGGCTTTCTACATCCCTTTATTCAGCTCGTTGTTCTTTTTAAAAGTTTATTTTGAGAGAGAGAGAGCACAAGCTGGGGAGGGGCATAGAGAGAGGGGGATAGAGAATCTGAACGGGTCTGCACTGACAGCACAGAGCCTGATGCGGGGCTCGAACTCACAAACCCATGAGATCATGACCTGAGCCCAAGTTGGACATTCAACCGACTGAGCCCCCCAGGTGCCCCTCCGCTCTTTGTTCCATATCACTTTCCTGGGGAGGTGTGTTTTGACTGCTGTGTTCAACACTGAGTTCTCGCCCTGGCTCATACACATGCCGTGCAGAGTGGGCACTTCTTGTGATTTTATTTTTCTGCCAGGGCTTACCCCCATCTCTTTCAGTTTTCAGTCGCTGCTGTAAATTACCGCAAGTTTAACAGTTCAAAGAACACAGAGTTATTGTCTTAAGGTCCTGTAATTCAGAGACGTGGCACAGGTCTGCAGTTGGGTGCCGTCAAAGTGTGGCCAGGGCTGCCTGCCTTCTGAGGGATGCAGGGCAGAAGCTGTTCCCTTATCTTTCCCATGGAGGTGTCTTCCATGGCTCGTGGCCCCTCCTTTGTCCTCAGAGCTACAACGCTCTGCGGTCACATTTCCCTTGGAGCTCTTTTTTCCCTGCCTTCGCTTTCTACTTTTAAGGACCCCATTGAGTACATTGGGCCCACCTACCTAGACCCTAAAGAATAATCTCTGTATTTTAGGAGTGCCTGGGTGGCTCAGTTGGTTAAGAGTCCAACTTCAGCTCAGGTCATGATCTCACAATTCATGGGTTCAAGCCCCGCATTGGGCTCTGTGCTGACAGCTCAAAGCCTGGAGCCTGCTTCGGATTCTGTGTCTCCCTCTCTCTCTGCCCCTCCCCTGCTCACACTCTATCTCTCTCTGTCTCTCTCTCAAAAATAAACATTAAAAAAAAAGAATAATCTCCATATTCTAAGGGCAGATGCTTATCAAATGCAACTCTATCTGCAACCTTCCTCTGCCTGTGGTCACGGAGCTGAGCACACTCAGAGAACAGACGTTAGTACGGGGACGTCTTTGGGGGCCATTGTTGAGTCCATTACACCATCCAGCGGTCAACTTTGGTGACTGATCACCGCCTGTCCCTGACAAGTAGAATGGAAGCTTCAGGAGGGCAGGGCGTCTTTTTGGATCGGGTCATTATGTCATCCCCACTGGGCGCCTGTAACAGTGTCTGACACAGAGCAGTGGCTCAAAGAATACTTACATTTGAAAAAATTTTTTTACTGGTTTTTTTTTTTTTTTTTGCGTGCACGACGGAGCACAAGCAGGGGAGGGGCAGAAAAAGAGAGGGAGACATAATATCCGAAGCAGGCTCCAGGCTCTGAACTGTCAGCACAGAGCCCGATGCGGTGCTCAAACCCACAAACGTGAGATCATGACCTGAGCCAAAGTCGGACGCGTAAGCGGCTGAGTCACCCAGATGCCCCCCAAATACTTACTTTTGAACAAATTCATGAACACATGGTTCTCTGGGATCATCCCCTGCCCTCCTCCACTCACCTTTGGGTCCTGGGAAGGTGATCTGGACACCCTGGGTGCATGCTGTCCCCTGTCTGGAATGTTCTCTTGCCTGTCCTGTACATTTTTAACTGAGGCATCCTTCACCCCTCAGACTTCGGCTCCCTTCTGCAAAGTGTTTCGATTCTCTCGGAAAGAAAGAGATTGCTCTGTCCCTTGCCTTCTTCCAGCACCTTCTGTATTCTTGAATCTTGTGTCTTCTTCCCTGGAATGCTATGGGAAGATTGCCATGATGTCTTTTGGTGTTTGTCTTTGTACTCTTTATCCAGCATATAGTAAATACTAGAGATTTCTTTTCAACAGGTGCCTCTACTTACGTTAGTGGAAACATCCAGATTTAGTGGAGATGAGCTCTATGATCCAGAAGGCAGTCGTGCCTGGGTCAGGAGGCTCTGGAGACAGTGTAGATTATATTTTGGAAAGTAATAATACTAAAATCGCTTTGAGTGCTTACTACTTGCCAGGAACCGCATCGAGTCGTTTACGTGCATTATCTTATTTGCTTCTTACAACAAAGCTACTCTGATGCCAGCGGCCTTGCTATTAACCAAGGGGCTAAATGCTTAGGACCGTTGGAACCAGAAATAAGTCATGGTAGAACAGCCAGAGAGAGAGGCTGTGCGTTCTAGTGCGTACATCTTTCTGGTCCTTTATAAAGAGAGAGAGTAGCAGGTGTAAATGCCAACGAGGAACAGAAGAAAGAAAAAAACAGTAGAAGTGCGAGATAGAGAAGGCAAGAAGGATGGGTGTTCCTAGCACAAGGTGACATTTCCTACGGCGGTGCTTCTGTTGGACCCGGTGTCACCTGGGCACTGGTCTCTGGGTCTGAACCACAGTGAGGCTGATGGGACTAGATAGGACAGCCCTCAGGATGAGGAACTTAATTCAAAGTCACAAAGGGATGAGGAGACACCAGACATGTGGGGAAGTTCAGTGGAGGGAATCTTTTGAGGAGGACTCTTCTCTGAGTCCTGCACTGTCCATGGAACATCTGGTCCACATCCACGTGAGCCCTAGGGCTTTCCAGAGCCTGACCCTAGGGGCTGAGGGTGATGTCCAGCAGGGGCATCCTGGCCTCCCCACCCCCACTGAAGTGGGGTGGGCTAATTTATATGTTCTGTGGTTCCAGCCTGCTCCGTATGTCGAGGTGGGGACTGGGGATCAGAGAGCTATTTGTGTAAGATGAATTCCATGCATACCTTCTGACCCACATTCGCCATTCTCCGCTCTGCTTTTTGCCCTGAGAAATGGCCCTCTGCGGTTCTGGAAGCATCGTCAGCCATCTCCTTGTTTCTGTCTGCATCTGGCCAATGGGGGTGCTGGCAGATCAAAGAGAGGAGGATGCAGGAAGGAGAGAAGGTCAGAGTACTTTGTTCTCCTGCTCTCTTCTTGCTGGGTCATCTCAGACCTCTGGTCCTTCGACCAAAGGCTGCAGCACCTGCTGGGTGACCCTCTGGGCACAGCCTCTGGCTCCCGGCTATGACCTGCTCCCTTCTCTCACTCTTCAGGTCTGGGCTTGGTAGTGTCCACTGGTGACTGGTCTCTGCCCCTTGTGATTTCCCCACCTCCTGCACACATCTTTGTGGAGAGTCTCTTCATTAATTTCTTCCCTAACTATCCTGACCCGTGTCCTTCGTTTCTTGCCAAGACCCTGACAGATATCAGGCAACTTACCCAAGATCGCATGAAGGAATCAGGCTAGAGCACTAGTCCCTCCACTGTCTTAGATCAGTGGCCCTTTGGTCAAGTGGGTCTCGGTGGGCACTGCCTCTCTATTCTAGGGAGGCCTTGGTAGGGGAGGTTTTCTGGCTTCAAGCGGGCCAGAGAGAAAGTGGGGAGAATCCCATGGATCATGCCAGGATGGCCACAGAGTCTGCTTTGAGCCACACTGGAAGAGAAAAATGGGAAATTAGCCAGACCTAGGACTTGGGAAGACATCAGCTTCTAGAAAGTCACCAGGCAAAAGATCAGCTGGTGCTGACAGAACAGGAATTGTGCAAACATGAACTGGTCAGATCCGCATAACAGTCCTGCAACGAACTTAATTTCTTAACAACATTGATTATAATGCATCCTGTGCCCAGAGTCTTTTAAATGAGCATTTACAGGGGTGACTGGGGGGCTCAGTCAGTTAAGCATCTGGCTTTAGCTCAGGTCATGATCTCACGGTTCGTGGGTTCGAGCCCCACGTCAGGCTCTGTGCTGACAGCTCAGAGCCTGGGGCCTATCTTCAGATCCTGTGTCTCCCTCTCTCTCTACCCCTCCCTTGTTCATGCTGTCTCTCTCCCTCAAAAAAAAATAAAAAAATTTTAAAATGAGCATTTACACATCAATAAAATAGGTTTTATTTCCATTATTCGCTACCGAAGAAGAAGAACCTCCTCCTCATTAATTGTGTTGTAGTTATTTTCTGTATTATCATAGTCATTCATGTTATTTTTCTACCCAGACCATGCATCAGACTGGGGGCATCACTGTCTCACAAGACTCCCTTGGAAGGAAGCCTGGTGAGGAGATGTGTTTCTCCATGATGTAGGCTCTGTGCAGGCTGAAGCCATCTGTGACTCGTTCTCATTAAGCAGCATCATGTCTGAGCACAGTTCCTGGTACACAGTGGACTCAGTAATCAAGTCTTCATTGAATGGATGGAGGAAGGGATGAAGGAAGGAGGGAGGAAGGAAGGACAGAAGGGGAAAAGGAAGAGAGTAAAGAGGGAAGGAAGGAAGGAAGGAAGGAGGGAAGGAAGAGTAAGGAGGAAGGAATAAGGGGAAGGAAAGGGAAGAGAATGGAAGGAAGGAAGGAAGAGAGGGAGGGAGGGAGGGAGAAAAAAATGAAATTCTGAGGTAATGGCCTTTGGAGCACCAACGCCAACTCCAACATTTTCAGCTTAACTTTCTGAATTCAGGCTCCTCCTATTCTGAAAAAGGGAACTGACAACAGAAGCTGTCCCACAGGCTCCTTGTGTCATGTATAAAGTGCCTGACTGTGCCAGGCACAAAGTAGGTGCTCAATAAACGCCGGTTCCCCATTCTGCCCTACCACTGCTTACCAGTGCTCTCCCAGCGCTGACTGAGCAGGGACGAGTCAATTCGTTCCCTTCAGATACTCCCCCTGTCCCCGCCCCAGGGCACTGCCTACGCTGGGCGTGAACATGGCCCCAGGTGGCCGTGGTAGGGTAGCCGGGTACCAGCTGAGGTTTAAGGAGATTCATGACCTTGACTGTTCTCTGCAGCCTGATTTACGGGGCAGTGCGGTTACTTGGATGAGAGGCAGACAGTGTGAACGAGAGGCCCGAAGAAAGCCTTAATCCCCAAATGGTAGAAAGAGACACTCCAGAGTCCAGGATGTGTTTGGTTAAATACATCAGGCGGGGCATGATTCTCCCAAACAGAATCCCATCAGCTGGCCGTTTTCTGTTGGCGTGTCTGGAGCAGGAATGAAATATTTTCTTTAGAATCCTTGGTTGATTTGCTAAAAACAAGCAAACAAACAAACAAACAAAAACCTCAAAAACCTGGCCTCAGACTATTAGAGTCGTATCATTGACTTAGTCTCAGCACAGAGGGGTAGGAGATATGGGGGAGGGGGTACGGTGGGAAGAAAAGCCCTCTTCAGGAAAAGAAAGGTATCCTATCTCTTTTGGGTGGTTGAAGGAGTGTGGGCAGACGCGATGTGAGTGGCCCCCCGGGGAACACCTTGCTGACCCCTGGGGGAGCCAAAAGTCCGATGAGACCAGAGCCTATGACTTTATTTTCATTGTATTTCTAAGGGTGGAAAAGAGTGTGGGGCACACAGTCGATGCCCAATTGATATATATATATATATATGCACACATATAGGTATATGTCTATATCTATTTTTATCAATTGTTTAAACTTTTCATGTTGAATAATTATAGAAGTTGCAAAATCACTACAAAGAGTTCCATGTACCTGTTACAGTATCAGCATCACCCACGACATCTCAGACATCAAATCATACGTCAACTTGCATACAGATGTTAAAGCCAGAGAGTCTTGACCTGCCTATTTTCAGCTGTGCACCCCGGGCATGTTACTTAACTCCTCAGAACCTCCATTTCCTCAGCTGTAAAACCTTGTTAATAATCAAACCTATCCACTGGGCAGCAAGGATTTGAATAGAAAACACATACAAAGAATTCAGCCCAGCAGTCAGGACTTGGTAAGCCCTCAATAAATGCCAATGAGGACAAGTACATAGCATTTCACTCGACATTGATTTCCTGATGTTTCCAGACCCAAACACACCGCTCCGAGTTGTAGACATCAGTCTTCCAGGTGATGCTGGGGAGATCAGCTTAAGACTTTTTCTAGGAGGACCCCTTGCTGTTGGGGTTGAAGGATTCCTTCCTTCTGGGAGATCGAACTGCAAGGAATTCTGATGAGCAGGGGCAAATGGAATGGCTCTGAGAAGAATGGGGTAGGGGCTAGAGAGGAAGGACCACCCATGCACTTTATGCCACATTTCTGGACTAACCTATTAAATAGGACCTAAGACTTTATGAATGCTTTGAGGACCAAGAGAAGATCCAACCCATGACTTGCCTTGCTCACATGCAATCAAGTATTTATCGTGTCTCACTTCCAGCTCTGGCCACCCTCAGATGTTGGGAGCCATCCCAAACTCACTGGTTGAGTGAAAAATCCTGGTGAGGGTACGGCAAGTTTGCAAGGTCTGCCTTGGGGTGCCTGGGTGGCTCAGTGGGTTGAGCGTCTGACTTAGGCTCAGGTCATGATCTCACAGTTCATGGGCTGGAGGCCTGTGTTGGACTCTATGCTGACAGCTCAGAGCCCAGAGCCTGCTTCTGTGTCTCGCTCTCTCTCTGCCCCATTCCCTGCTAATGCTCTCTTTCTCTTGGTCTCTTGAAAACAATAAACACACACACACACACACACACACACACAAAGAAAGGCCTTGAGGAGGCCAGTAATAAAACTGCAGAAGAGAAAGAGTCTGAAACCAGGAGCTGTAAGGAGAACAGTGGCCAAGCCACAAGGAAAGAGCAGCTAATGATCCCAGGACTTGGCTTAATTCTGCATAACTGTAGCTTGAATCAGACTTTTTAAATGCAGCAAGAATGATGATGATGGAGATTGTAAGAGCAATAGTAATAATAGCTAACATTTAAATAACACCTCCCTCAGTCAGGGATTGTTCTGAGCGTTACATTTCTGTTAATTTATTTATACAAATGACCTCTCCGTGCTTGCTAAGGTAGGTACAGTTATTAATGTTTTAAAATTTTATTTCACAAATGAAGGCATGAAGGCAAAGAGAGGTGAAGGAATTCGCCCCGAGTCGCACAGCCGGGGAGAGGCGGGGCTGGGATTCGAACCCAGGCCATGCGGCTCTACAGTCTCTGCTCAACCACTGAAAGCACCAAGTCGCTCCTCATCAAACAGCTCTTATGGAAGCAAGTTTCCAAAACAGTCCCTTGGGCCCAGGGGTCAGCAACCTTTCTATAAAGGGCTAGATTTCTGTAAATCTGACTTTGTGAACAAGGGGCCAAACCAAGGTATTATGTAGGGACACTGGGAAAAAACAAACAAATTTTCTGCAGTGAGAAATCATCCCCCATCCCACAGCGATGTTACTGACAAATTTCAGTGAATGATACTAATCGAATGTTTGGCGGTCGAATGGTAATAGAGCTTGCTAACAAGAAAGGGATTCTTTTATGCGTTGGCTAACCCTCGTCATAAACAGAGTACAGCGTGTTTCCTACTACCGTGGTGGAAGCGTGGCCCCATTCTACAAAGCCTTTCTTTGCTGTCCCTCTTGGGAACTCACCAGGACACCGGTGGATGTCTCCCTTTGGCTTTGCACGCCTCCCTCACAGACTCTGAGCACGTTCATATGGGGAAGCAGTTAGGAGCAGCCATGGTGGGGGGCGGGGGGGCGGTACTTCCTGAGTCTGAATTCCAGGTAAACTCATCACTCACTGTGTGATCTACTGCTGACTTTACCAACTTGGAACAGAGGCTGTTAACCAGCCCCGATTCTGTCCCCAAGGGGACACTTGGTTGGGGAACCAACTAAAAATGGTTGTCACAACTTGGTGGGGAGGGAATGACTGGCGTCTGGTGGGTAGGGGCCCCTGCAGCCAAGAATTATCTGGCCCCAATGTCAACAGTGCCAAGTTTGAAAAACCCTGTTCTAGAAGCTTCTAGAAGCTTCTGTTTTTTCATCTATCAATTGCGTGTTAGTGCCTGCTCCGATAAGCTGAAACAAGCTAGGAAAAAGCAGAGAGACAGAGCAGGGCATGCCATATTGTGAAGCACTTGGGAGAAATCTCCTTCTTCCAGTGTTCAGGCAATGATTTTGGAACATAAAACCGCCGTATTTGGCAGGCCCCGCGGTAGTCTGAGGTGGGAACGGAGGCCCTCAGAGGAAAGACCATTTTGTTATTGTCTCTCTTCCAGCTCATCCGCCAGCACCCCTGCCCTCCCCTCTTCGCCACGCTCAGAGACTGGATGCAAAAGCCATTATTAAAAAATGAACATGAGTTGTTTTTTCCCCTTTTTGATCAAATAATCCAGTTTGCTGTCTCAGACAAATCATTATTCATATGGAACTTGCCCGCGCCATCCCTGGGGAGGAAGGCCAAATTGATTTAACATCTAATCCAGTTTGTACCTTCTGCTAACCCCAGTGGAATGCTAACTTCACCCTTGCAGGATGAGGAGGAAGGGGTGGGAGGGAGTGGGGCAGAGGGAGGCAGGAGGAAATTAACCCGAGGCGCAGTCTCTGAGCAGCTCTGCCGGAGAGCGCTGGCCATCGTGGTACCCGATCCTGCTACCTTCCTCGGCGGTAACCTTCTTCCTTTCTTCCACGAACTTTAATAACACCATCAGGGACGCCTGGGTGGCTCGGTTGGTTGAGTGTCTGACTTGGGCTCGGGTCATGATCTCACGGTTCGTGGGTTCAAGCACCGCGTCAGTCTCTGTGCTGACAGCTCGGAGCCTGGAGCCTGCTTCAGATTCTGTATCTCCCTCTCTCTCTGCCCCTCCCCTGCTCACGCTCTCTCTCTCTCTCTCTCTCTCTCTCTCTCTCTCTCTCAAAAAGAAATAAAACATTAAAAAAAAAAAAACACTGTCACCACAAGAACAGCCGTGTTTCCGTGCGGAGCAGGATCCCTGAGCACACCCTGTAGGAGGCACAACACGGCACCCACCTTACAGCCGGGGAAGGGGAAACGCAGGGAGGTTGAAGACTGTGTGGGAACACATAGAAAGTTCTAGAACCTGGACTCTACATCAGTTCTGTCTGCTTCCGGAGCCATAACCAACATAACAGAGGCTCCCGAGGGTAGGAAAGTGTTCAGAAGAGTTTTGCAGTATTTCTTCTTCCATAGAGGTCAACCTGTGTGACGGTTGGGGCACCTTGGGGCTGTCTCTGTGCGGTGGCTGAGGAAGGTCAGCTGACCCGCTTCTGAATTTTCTGCTCCTCGCCTCGAAGCCTAGCTGTCCGTGTCTCTGGGCCTCTGGGTGGCGGTGGGCGAAGCGAAAACAGCTTCCGAGAGCCCCTGGAGAGGAAGGTGGCATCCACGGGCACTGGGCAGGGTCCTCTGTTCTTCCTTTACATGGCAACATGTTTTTTGTCTAAATTTATTTTTAATTAAAAAACTTTTTAAATTTTTGTTATTTCAAGAAAAGTTTCTTTACGTTTATTTATTTATTTTGAGAGACAGCATACAGGCGAGTGAGCAGGGGAGGGGCGACGAGAGAGACGGAGAGAGACAGGAGAGAGAGACGGAGAGAGAGAATCCCAAGCAGGCTCTGTACTACCAGCACAGACCCTGATTCAGGGCCTGAACCTGCAACCCACGAGATCGTGACCTGAGCTGAAATCGAGAGTCGGACACTTAGCCCAGGCGGCCCCAGAGTGGCCCTTCTAGGTGGTCACCCTGGGCCAGCCACTGGTAGATCAGGTCTTCCGGCTCCCAGCTGGGAGGCTCTCGCCCCTCCCCCAGTGCTCTGTGCCTTCTTCGCTCCTCATCAAAACCTGCTCTTAGGAAGTGGCCTTGAGTGTCTGCGGGAATGCTGTCTTTCAACTCTTCACAGCAAGTAGCTTGAGGTGAGCTTCTGGGGAAGAGATGGGAAGGGTAGGGAGAGGCAGCGAGCATGGGGGGGTGTGTGCCGTCCTCAGACATAGGGAATGGGAAGAGGGGAGGGAGGGAGAAAGATGGAGGGAGGAGGGGAGGAGGGAGAAAGATGGAGGGAGAGAAGGAGGGAGAAAGAGGGAGGAAGGGGAAGCAAAGGAGGGAGGAAGGAAGAGGAAGGGAGAGAGTGGGAGTAGGAGGAAGGGAGGGAGAGAGGGAGGGGAGAGGAGAGAGAAGAGAGGGGAGGGAGGGGAGAGGAGAAGAGATGTTTTCATAAGGGTTTTGTGAGAAGGGTTGACATAGCATGGATAGGAGTCTGGGCATCAGAGTGAACCAGGGAACTGAAGGCTCCCAGCTTTGCCCAGCCCTCCAGGGGGTTGGCATCTTTGCGAGGACCAAGAAACAGTTCTGGCGCAAAGCTGGCATTTACATGGTAGATTCCGACCCCCAGGCTGCGTGCGACCAGTCCTCAGGACCCTGCCAACAGCCCCCTCGCGGGCTGGTCATCAGAGTGGAAACACAGATTATTCTCCATGAGTGTGTGTGAGGTACCTCCTGGGGGATTCTGGGAGAAACTGAGTGACACTGAACCATGGGACCCCAAGCTGTGCGGGTGGGAAACACAGGGACGGTGGCGTTTGAGAATCAACTTCCATGGACCTAATTTCACAAGCACCGGTGACATGCCAGCCCCCTTCCGTGCACACTGGAGGTCCATAGAATCATCACCCCTCTTTCGCCTCAGAGAGCTGGAAGATGTGGGCGCTGCATTGGCCCTTAAGGAGCCAAAGCTCTGGAAGGCCACCAGCAGGTGGCCTGAGCTCTCTGTGTGGGTGCCTGGCGGGGGGGGGGGGGGGGGGGGGGGGGCGCCGAGGGTGCGTGCCCTTCTCCGCACATGGTGATGTGTGTCCGTGTGCTTCTGAGTGTGTGTTTTGTGTTTCTCTGGGTGTGTCTGTATGTGTTGGCTTTCAGTGCTTGGCTGTGTATGTGTGTTTCTGTGCATGTGTGTGTCCATGGTGGTCTGGGTTCTTGTGTGCGTCTCTACCTGGGCCCGTGTGCGTGTCCGCATCGGCGGTGTTGTGACTGTGCCCCTGTCTGTGTGTCTTCATGCTCTTGTGTCTGTGTTGTGCATCTGTGTTTGCTCTCCCGTGTGTGTGTGTGTGTGTGTGTGTGTGTGTGTGTGTGGCTCCAGCACGTGGCTCTGTGGCAGGACGCGCACGCGTGGGTTTGGGTATCTTATCCGGTGGAGGCCGGCAGACAGAGAGGCGGCAGGTGTGGGAAGTACGTGCCCATGGAGCCGAAGTGACATGGCCGGTGTGGGATGTGACAAGGCCCCACTGCGTCCTGGCCACCCGGGGAACAGCTCTCTTTGCAGAGGCTCCTCCCCACTGTCTTCATCGCCTCCCTCGGTGGACACAGGCTGCTCCCTGTCCCGCCCGAGTTCCTGACCACACGGTTGGGACAACCCCGCACCGTCCATGGGATGGTGTCTTCGGGCCTGTGAGCAGCCAGCACATATTGCCACCCACTCCTGGCCTTTGGCCCGTGGGCCCTTGAGTCATTCAGACAGGAGAACCGCACGGCAGGCCTGGCCAGTCTAGTGACGGAGGAGATGCACCATATGGAGCCTGTCCCCTGAGCTCTGGGTGGACAGGGCCCCCCAACACCAGCCCGAGTCTTGCAGCAAAATCTGCCAACGCTGGCTGGTATGTCACCGGCTGATTCAGGCAGCAGATGGGCCCCGTGACCCCTGACATGCCCTGCGGTGCAGGATCAGAGGAGGGGACCCCTTCTCTGAGCTGAAGGCCTTTGCAAAGAAAGCAAGAACCACTTGTAGCAAGATATTTCCCCATCTGCCCCTGTGGCCACAGGCCTGGAGGGTCCCTGACAGTGTCCGGCGGAGACACGAGGCTGCCGTCTTGGCGTGTGACGTGACGGGCCACTCCACCACTGCCCTTAGCTTGAGAGGCCGTTTCTGGACAAAGATGCCGGAATGGGCCAGCGCCAGCCTGCCTGCCCACCAGGAGCCAGAGCCAGGGTCAGAGTGGTAGGAAAAGTGCGCTGCCTGGATTTGGGTTCGTCCTAAAGTGGACCCCAGTCAAGGAATCGGGGCCAAGTGGTTTATTAAGAGGAGGGACCCCAGGAAGCAGGGATGGGGGATGGGAGAGAGATAGGGCAGGAGAGGAGCCAGTAAAAGGCACATCAGTGAGGACGTGACAGCGAGGACACTCTGGGAGGCTACAGAGCACTCCCCAGCCAGTACCCCCCAAGGGCCAGCCAGGCCACTTACTCACTGGTTCCCATTCATTGTGGGCTCAGCTTGGGGGGAGCGCTGAGCAGGTGATTGAGAAAGGCAGAGAGAGGCAGATGCTTGAGGTCAGATGCCATTGGCACCGGGAGAATTGTCCCTGAAAGCAACAAGTGCCTTGCTGTGGCCAAGGGGCCATGGAAGGAGACTGCTGGTATTCGCCACATGGACAAACAGGTCCATGAGCCACCCTGCCTCATGCATTTGGTTTGTTGTTTTCTGTCCTCTGGGAACACTCCCAACTTGTCCTGACCTCAGGGCCTTTGCACTTGCTATTTGCTGAGACTGTGACACCCTTCCCAGCTCTGGGCCCCATTTCGGAGAGAACTTCCCATCCTCCTCCACCCCCACGTAGCCCCCCTCTGAAGTAGGATTTCTCTACTCCATTTGGGGTCAGGCGATTCTCTGTGACAGGGGCTGCCCCGTGCACAGAGGACGTTATGTCATATACCTGTTAGTCTGTCTGGGCGGCTATAACCCAATGCCAAAGACTGGGTGGCTCATAAACAATAGGAATTTATTTCTTTCCGTTCTGGGATTCGAAGCCTGAGATCTGCACAGCAGTCGAGTGGGGTTTCAGTGAGGCCCTCTTCCAGCCGCAGACGGCCGTGCCGTACCAGGTGGCAGAAAGGACAAGGGAGCTCCCTGGGGACTTGTTGATAGGGACGTTGATCTCGTTCCCTAGGGCTCCACCCTCCTGACCCGGTCACCTCCCCAGAGCTGCTCCTCTGAATCCCATCACCTCGGGTGTTAGGACGTCATCACTGGGTTTTCGGGGGACGCGAACATTCGGTCCGTCGAACGCAGTTAGAGCTCACCCTCGTTCGGAAGCGTGCTCGGGTCCCAGTGCGTTATTTCACTTGATTCTTACGCGCGCTGTGTGTGATGGGTAAAATCATGTCTCTGCAGTTACAGCCGAAAAGCGGAGTTTAGAATCGCCAGTTACTCCCCCGCAGATTGAATAAATGAATGTGAGAGACGGCTCTGTGACCGATCTGATGCCCTGCTGACTCGCTTACATCAGGGGGTCGGCAAACTTCTTCTGCGAAGGGCAGACAGTGAGTGAGTGTTTTAGGTTTTGTGGACCAAGAGGAGATTGTCATGTAGGGACTGATAGAAGCATTTTAAATGGATGTGTTTACTGTAAAAGCCTGTAAAAACCACTCTTAGCTTGCTGCTTGTAAAAAAAGGAAGGAAGGGAGGAAGGAAGGGAGGAAGGAAGGAAGGAAGGAAGGAAGGAAGGAAGGAAGGAAGGAAGGAAGGAAGGAAGGAAGAAGAGTGGCACCAGGCAGGATATGGTGGCTCCTGGGCCCTCGTCTCCCTGCTCCTGACCTAAGTGTAGGCAGTTAGAGATGGGATTTCACAGTAGAAGGTACTCAGGAGGGATTTGGAAATAAAGGTGAATACCAGGTTTAAAAATAAGGGTATGACATTCTTGTATATAATGGGGCCCGTGCTCCTCCCTCCAACCTGTCCATTTCTTTTTTTTTTTTAATGTTTATTTGTTTTTGAGAGAGAGCAAGAGCATGAGCATGAGCAAGGGAGGAGCAGAGAGAGGGAGACACAGAATCCAAAGCAGGCTCCAGGCTCTGAGGCGTCAGCACAGAGCCTGATGCAGGGCTTGAACTCACAGACCAAGAAATCATGACCTGAGCTGAAGTCAGATGCTTACCCAGCTGAGCCACCCAGGTGGCCCCAACTTTTCCATTTCTGGTCTTCTCACCCCTACCCAGAGCTTTCCATGCTCTGACTTTGAACAAACGGGCAGGCGGGGGCCTGGAAGGGGAGCATTGGGTCCCAGTGCTGCTCATGCCTGTGTGAGCTGGGGGCAGGGTAGGAGAGCTAGCGGGCATTGCTCCCACCAGACCTTGGGGGGCATGCCCGTCCCCCAAGCTGGCAAACCCAACTGCAACGTCAACCCACCAGTAACACAATTTTCCTTTAGATGCCTTCTGTCTTTCCCCGGGTCACTCTTTGGCTCTTTGACTCTTTGGCTCTTTGGCAATTGATGTTGTGGGATTACGACAGGGCTGGAGGCACTTACAAGGGAAGGTGACCGTTCTATTTGCTTCTAAGGGTGCCAAGGACACTGATGAAGAGGCCCCATGGGTACCAGAGCCCACTGGATTCATACTGCTGTTTGTGTAAACTTCCATCCCGTCCCAGCACCCAAGGCAGATAGAGACCCAAGGGGCTTCCCTGATTTGCCACCTTCCAGGACTTCTGAGCCAGCTAGATGGTTCCCGGTCCATTCTGACTATAGACGGATCACTGTGCAGGCACAACCCTCTAAGGGCCAGAAACCCCTGGGCCAGGTGGTCATCAGGGGAATGATATTCCCCCCACCCCTTCCTTGGGACATCTCTGAAAGCCAGTCAGGTGTCAGGGACCTGGCTCCCAGGCACCATGCTGATCCTGGACTTCAGAGCAATGCGGGGCAATGACCAGAGCTCATTTGTCCTCACTCTCCCCATCCTGTAGAATGGGACCAAACACCGTCTAGCGGTGGGTGTTCTTTTTCCGCCAGGAAACTGCTGTTAGGACTTTTATCGATTTTGATCAGCGCAGACCCTCCACTGAGCTTTGGCTGCAGGTGAGCTTAAATGCGAGCCTGGGGTGGTCCAGAGACTGCCCACGTGGCTAAGGGTTGCAAGAGATTGGGGAGAAGAGTCTGCGTTTTCTGACTCCGACCTCAGTGCTCTTTCCACTGGAAGAAGAAGACGTATGCCTGACGTTTGCTGGTCTTACGAGGCTGTGATGAGTGTCCGAAGCGTGTGCAAGCAGGTTGGGCGGCTCAGAGTCATGTCCAAGGATGTCGCCCTAGACCAGCAGCATATAGGCCTACAGGGGCAGGAGGTGGAGCCTCACCGCCGTGGTTCACCTTTGGGCTCCACTAGCTGGGTGAGCTCGACAAGTGACTTAACTTCTCTGTGTGTCATCGTCAGCGTCTGTGAAAGGGGATGACAACAGCAGCCCGCCTTCCAGGGTCCCAAGGGTTAAGTGAATCTGTACACACGAAGCCAGGCACATGGCATTCTGTGCGCATTGTCCTTGCTGCTGTTATTACTCTCTGTCAAGTGGGGATTTCTTTAGTGACTGAAGAAAGCATTCATCCTGCAGGGGCCACACCTGGATGTCACCGTCACAGGCAGAGGAGGAGGTAGATTGTGAGCCCCCCAAGAGCTAAGCTTTTCCTCTCCCATGCTCTCCACCATCCCTAGGAAGCCCCAAAGACATGGCACCTTGTCCGGGCACAAAATCTCAGCATAAGAATTTGAAACTCAAAAAATTCTAACGATGCGGGGCGCCTGGGTGGCTCAGTTGGCTAGGCATCAATTCTTGGTTTCGGCTCAGGTCATGATCTCACGGTTTGTGAGTTCGAGCCCCTGTATCTGGCTCTGTGTGATCAGTGCGGAGCCTGCTTGAGATTCTTCCCGTCTCTCTCTCTTTTTCTGCACCTGTCCTGCTCGTGCTCTCTCTCTCTCTCTCTCTCTCTCTCTGCCCCTGCCCTGCTTGTGCTCTCTCTTCCTCTTTTTCTCTGTCTCTCAAAATAAATAAATAAACTTTGAAAAATTATTAAAAACTTCTAACAGAATTTATTTCTATTTAATAAGATGCCATTGTCCAGCTTACTTAAGGATGGTTTTCTCCCCATTGAGTCATACCGCAAAAGAACTTGGCATCTGAGGCCATCTGGGTTTTCTAGAGGGAACTGGAGGGTGGTGGAGAGGGTGAGAGAGGACCCTCCAAGCTGGGAGCAGCCAGCTGCCCTCACGCAGCTCATGTGGGCTGAAGGTCTCGCCGGTGCCCGTTGGGAGAAAAGGCAGTAGACGGACGGGCCTGCCTTGCCTCAAAAGGGCAGCATTCCACTCGGCCCGCCTGTGGTACACCCAGATCATTCTATGCCATCGGCACTGAGATTCCAATAACTACTCCAGGCTTTTCATTTACTCCAACTCGCTTTCCCAGGTTACGTTTTCACTTGCAGGTGAATGATTGCTTGGGGAAATCAATGACTACACTGGCAAACAGAGGCTGCGAGAGGCTTGTGAGGGGGAGGATGGAGAGGAGTCTGTGTCAACCAATCCAGAAACTGACATGGGAAAAAAAAGCAGAAGCAACCTATATGTCCAACCATAGGGGATCGGTGTAGGGGATCGTTTTAGTCCTTGTGTTTCAATACGAGCTCTCAACGTTCTGATGAAGGTATCAGGCAGTAAGATCATCCTGGGGTATCCCAAACCTCTGCCCTGGTGTGGCTGCGTGCATTATTTAACCTGCTGACGGGTCAGGCAACCATCGATTCGCCTTCCTTCCTCTCATCTGTTCTGTATTACAAGGAGCTGATCCCTACACATGTGCCTTGGTTTCCAGTCTCCCTTGGTTTCAGCCAATGGCAGTCACTGGTGAGACACTGGAGGGTGGGAATCCGGGAGGAGCCTGGGTATCTGTCCATCATGCTTTGGGAGACCTCTGGGAGGTGCTGGCTCTGTCTTCTGGGTGATTCCAGCTCCTCCCAGACAGCCTCTCCCTCCCGGCAGCCCCTGGAGGAAGGAAGACCAAGGGAAAAGGAGTGTCTGGCCCAGTTGCATGTTGGGTTGTCCGGGGAATAGACTCTGAGACAGAATTCAGGATAAGGATATTTATCAAGGCGTTCCTACAAGGATCCACACCTGTGGGAGAAGCAGCGTACTTCTGTCCAGGGAATTGGACTCTGCCTCGAGGAATTTGTAGGAGGAAAGCATTTTAGTAGGAGACAAAATACAAATGCTGAACCGTAGCCCAAGCCAAATTTGAGATTCATCTACACAACCTAGCTTTGTTGAGTGTGCCAAATTCTACGTGAATGAACTAGGGCTACGACTAGCTGTTAGTGAAAGGAAGCCCCTGTTAATGGTGGTGTTAAAAAGAAAGGATGAAGGGCGCCTGGGTGGCTCAGTCGGTTGAGAGCCCAACTTGGGCTCAGGTCATGATCTCACGGTTCGTGGGTTTGATCCCTGCATTCGACTCTGTGCTGACAGCTCAGAGCCTGGATTCTGTGTGTCTCTCTCTCTCTGACCCTGCCTTGTTCACACTCTGTCTCTCTCTGTCTCAAAAATAAAATAAATATTAAAAAACGAAGAATGAATGAGATCCAGAAGAAGAGGTGTGGGCACTGTAATGTCAGGGACCAGGCTCCTTCTGTCTTTTTGCTCCTCCGGGCACAGCCCTCATTCATAGGGCACCTCGTGTTTCAGTCTGCTGGAATGTGTGATCCAGGTCGGGACCAGCACGAGGCAAAGGAAAAGAAACGGGTCCTGGAGGCTGCTACTGCACACTTCCCTTTACGGTGCAGTGGCCAAAACTTAAGTCATATGACCACATAGAGGAGGCCGGGAAGTGTGACATTTATGCAAGGAAGTTGTGTGCGTACGTGAAACATAGGGTGCCGCTAGGAATCTCTGCCGTGACACGTGCATATCGTATGCACCGTCTCACTCCGTTCTCCTGATAATCCTAAAAAGTGAATGACTCCCATTACCTGGATCAGCAGATGGGACCCAGAAGCCCCAAAGGGATACCATTGATTATAAACAGCACTCAGTTTTCAGCCTCCTTTCTCAAGGTCTCCGTTAGCTACAGGCCATGTATTCAACTCATTGGGGGTTAATTTTTCCCTTTCTTCGGAGTTTCAAAAACAATATGTAAGCAAGACGGCCCGGCCCTCCTGGCTGACCTTGCTTGTTCTCCACAGCACTCCAGCTTTGTAAGAACTCAGAGCTCTGTTTGTCTTGCAATTACCACGGGTTAAGGGCCCCCTGACACTTTCACAGCGGGTGGGGGAGCCCCAAATCCTCCCCTCTCCCCCCTGATTCTTTGACTGTCATTTCCTCTACCTTTGAAAGAAAAATGCCTAATGGCCGTCACTTGGGCACCTTTCCAAAGCACTCGAACTGCATTAGCGCCAAGGAAACAGCCCCACATGTCACACGCCGAGTTACGAAGCGAAAGAGAGTAGACAGTGCTCCCTTTATCGAGATCCCTCGGGTGACAGGGCCGCATGGGCACCTGGGCTGTGGCTATGACCCATCCTCCAGAGCCCTGGGCCAACGCAAACGATATCGAAGTTGTTAGTGAGATCTGGCCCCATTAGGCTCATGTGAACATTTGTAATAAACCTTCAAAGCCTCTGTTAAATATATATGTGTGTGTATGTGTATATGTGTGCATGTGTGCGGGCATGTGTGCATATGTGTGTGCATATGTGTGCACACACATGTGCATACGTGTGCACTGTGCGCATGCACACATATGTGTGCACATGTGTGTGCATGTGTGTGCATGTGTGTGTGTATGTGCATGTGTGCACGTGTATGTGCATATTCCATGAGAATGTGAGCAGCTGAGAGGGACTAACCCCCCCCTTTTACATCAGTCCCTCATGGGACGGGTCTGGGGAAGGTAATGGTCTAAATTAGGGGTGGAAGGCGACAAAGTTGGTGTGGTCACTTGTTGAGTGACAGATTAACCTTCGTCTGTCTCTTTTGCAGGACTGGCTTCTCTCAGCTTTCTTTGGTGAGGGCGCCTCATTATTTTTCCGGGGGGACTACCTCACGCGCCGCTCACTGTGTGTGTTTTGGGTGAGGCGGCCTCTCTTCCCATGACTTTGACAAATTGGCATCACCTATTCCACGGCTTACAGTGCCATGATTCAAGTTCAGTAAGATTCGGTTCCGGAACTGTGGTGACAACTGCAGGGAAAGGGCATGAAGCAGGACCACGTCTCCCTGGGTGCTGGTGGTCCCCATGCTGACCAGCACTTCCAAGCACTTGAAAACCTGTACCTGAGGGTCTCAGACCTTGCGGGGGGCAGACAGAAGTGCTGTGGGGTTAATACCCTTGGGAGCAGCCTTCAGCCCATCACGGACTGGTGGTAGAGAATCAGTGCATCATCTTCCTTGCCCCTGGAATGGGACATGCATTCAGTACTATCCCCCCCGAAGTCCCCAGTGGGATGTGGTCTTTGTGGTCTCATGGGGGTCCGTTCCAGTGGGATTGAACATTGATTACCTACAGTGACAACCTGCTCATTGATGCCCCTCCCTTCCTTTCCAAGTTTCCAAGGGTGGCTTCCCAAATAAACCATTTCCACTTGAGAGAGAGAGAGAGAGAGAGAGAGAGAGAGAGAGAGAGAGAGAGGCACCTTGACACAATTGGGTGAGAAAGAGAGGGAGAGATGCATTCCAGATGCTGTCATGTTGGGCACCTGGATCCAGCCATGCCTGAAGGTTGTTACCCTTGGAGATGCCTGAGGAAAATGCATGTAAGAACAAAGAGTCCAAGGTCTTTGTCATGATTCATGTCATTTTTCCAAGTTTTTCTGTATGGCTTTACATATCTCACCCCACTGTACTTACACAGGCCAGTGACATGGCACTTACAGAGTCCAGGGACACGAATTGATCCCAAGGTCTGTTGGGCCTTATAACTGAGAGGGGCTTAAAGACACCGGGGTGGCAGATAGTTCTTCGCTGCGGTTTCATGCAAATAACCTTCTGGCAGCTTCCTTTTCACTGCTGTGCTCTTGTCTGCCAGCCGAGCTCAGGCCGGGCGTCCCCCAGGAGATGTTAACTCATCTCCCTTATCTGCTTGACTGACTGTCACCTTGACACATCACTGAGCTGGTGATGAAGCCCTTAATTAGCACATGTCTCCAGGGCTCGCGATTTGCCACCTCTCCCTCCATGGGCCCTCCCTGCCCCTCTCTCTTTCCCTGTCTCTTTGCCACGTCCAGAGACGCACCGCGACCCGCTCCCTGGCAATGCTGTCCCTTTGACTCTCCGCACCGCACCTCGGTCTCTTCCTCCCATGTCGCATGGTCATTGCCTTCTGCGCTCACTGCAGACCAGGTTCAAAGGCACGCATCTTGTGGGGCTCTCCCACCTCGTCCTCCCAGCCCCCCTCTGAGATGGCAATGGGATGCCCAATATGTGGGCCCAGGGAAGTGCACTTATGGGTTTTGGCTCTGGCAAGGCTTGGTTCGAGTCACAGCTCAGTCACTTACAAGCGTGTGAGTTAACTTCACCTTTTACCTTTCATTGTCCTGCAACATAAGGGTGAGAATAGGGACGTCTTTCTTTTTTTATGGCCGAATAATATTCCATCACGTGTGTGTAGAGGTATGCACGTACATATATATGTAGATATGGGGATTAGTCATAAATGAGGAGGAAACTCTGACATTTGCCCTTCCCAAAAAATGGCAGACCTCACAGAATCCGAGAGTAGAATGGTAGTCACTGGAGGCCACAGGTTGGGGAAGACAGGAAGGTGTCGGTCAAAGGTCACAAACTTCCAGTTATGGGTAAGTCCTCATCAAAGGTACCCGTGGAGACCTGGCTTCCTTGAATGATTCCTAATTTCCAAAGGATAAGCAGTCTGTTTTCTCTGTTTGTTGTTGGCAATGGGGGAGTCACGTGAAAACTAGAATTGTAATAAGCACTATCTTATTCAGGCGAAGGGGCCAGTAAATGAGATAAGCCATATCAAAAAGTTTGCACAAGGACTTCATGTGCTGAACCCTCAGTAAATGCTTGTTATAATGATTGTAATATCAGTTGCTGCTGTTGAATGGGCTATACTTTGTAAATCGTAACTACCATTTAATTTATTGCTCAATACATTAACAAATATTTATTAAGTGTCAACTAAGGGCTAATCATGGAGGATTCTGGAATATGTACATTGGACCAAGCCCCCCTCTTCATGGTGTTTGCGTTCTAATGCAGAACTACCCAATAGAACGTGATGGAATTGTTCTGTATGTACCCTGTCCAATGTGGTAGCCACTAGCCCCTGTGACTACTGAGCTGTTGGAATGTTGCTAGTGTAACCAAAGACTTGGACTTTACATTTTTATTACATTTTAATTAATTTTAGTTAATTTTAAAACATCCACATTTGGGGGTACCTGGGTAGCTCAGTCAGTTTAAGCATCTGACTTTGGCTCAGGTCATGATGTCACAGCTCGTGAGTTCAAGCCCTGCATTGGGCTCTGTGCTGACTGCTCAGAGCCTGGAGCCTCCTTCTGATTCTGTGTCTCCGTCTCTCTCACTCTGCCCTTCTCCCACTCACGATCTCTCTCCAAAAAATAAATAAAACATAAAAAAAATTAAAAAAATAAAATACCCACATTTGGCCATTGGCTACTGTATTAGGCAGTACAAGTCTAGTGGATGGCAATAGATAATCATTTATGAGTTAAAGCCTCACACTGAATTTAGTAGCTGATGAATTAATGATGTCTATCAAGTATCCACAGAGTGCTAAGCATGGGGGGTTTGGTGTTAAGTAAGTTGGACAAAATGCCAGCTCGAAGCATAGGATCTTTAAGCTAAAGCCAAATGGGATGGGCCTAGTTTTGTCTTGAGATGCTCATGTCCTGTGATGAACCGGAGGAAAGCATTCCAGATAGAAAAATCAGCAAACATAAAGGCCGTGAGGTAGGAACCAGCCAGGGATGCAAGAGGAACATTACAAAAGGCATGAGAGGGGGAACCAAAGGGAGCGGTGGCGTGAGCATGGTGTGAAACCAGAACAGACAAGGACAGATGATGGCGAGGCTTCCGGATTCTCCCAGGGCTCTGTGGGAATCCACTGGGGGCTCTGCATGTTGTTGATGTGATGAGACTAATACGCATGAAAAGTCCCTTGTCTGCTCTATCCATGAACAGACTGTCCCAAAACTAGAGTAGGCAGAGATCAATGGCGAAGAGGTTGTTTGAGTCATCAAGGTGAGAGATAATGGCATAGACTGGCCACGCTTACAAAATGCTTCATACGCTGTCCATCTCGAAGCAACTGTTTGGAAGAGAACACTTAATTTTGGAAGCTACTGGCTTCCCAAGATGAAAACAGTAGTTTCCTGTAGTCAGCCAACCTCACAGTGTAGTCTTCATGATACAGATCTTGAGTTCAAGGGCTCCTGGAGTCAAGTTAGACAGAGGCTCCTTCTTTAAGGAATCCCAGCCTAACTGGCGAGAGCAGTCCAATGCGCTATAAACCCCCGAGCAGACCCCGAGCTAGGGCATGACCAGCAGCTGGATGACGAGTGCCCCCGTGAGCTCAAAGGAAAGAAGCTGCCAAGAAAGACATTGCACGATTCATCCCCCCACAAGAATCCTCCTTGTGGAAACAATGGCTTTTTCCATTTGGAAAGCACTGATGCATCTTCAAGAAAAAAATGGAGCCTGAGCCCATGCAGATGGGCAGCCCTGCCATTTCCTCGGGGAGCGGAGGAGACAAGCACAAAGATGTCCCAGACCTGATGAACAGAGAGGATGTTTTCTGTGGGCAGAGGGTGGGGGCGCACTGGGAACGGGTCACTGGGGGTCATTACGTCTCTTGAGCGAAGGAGCCGTCTGTGGTGTGAAATGCCACATCCCTTCACCGGGAGACTGAAACGGTCAAGGGTTGCATCCCTCCCCTCTACCCACGCCAACCACCACCATCTTGGGCCCTACTATGTCCAGAAACAAGAAGGTTTTCTCCGGCACACTGGCTCAAGGCCTATTGTGTATTACCAAATTCACGACAGAGACAAATAGGAGGAGAAAACAAAGGAAAGATCTGTCTGCTGGGACCGGACTCTGGGGAATGAGAAACCCACGCTTCGCTGCACTCAACCTCCATAATGACCTGTTGGGTGTAGCGTTTTCACTTCTCGCCACCCCTGGCCGTGAGCGGAACAGGAAGAGTCTTCCTCCGTTTCCCACACTGAGATGATGTCACCGCCAACCACGGGCAGGTGGTGTGACTCCGGGCACACAAGACTTGCAGTGCCTTCTGGTCTCAGCAGCTGCCTTGGAAACCAGGGAGGCATCCTTTCCACCTTACAGTCTGTTGTAAAGACCAATGGGGACGTGGAGGTAAGAAGTTGAATGCAGTGCTGGCACGTGGCAGGGCAACTCTATGAATTACGCGCATTGAAACATCGGACTAGCAAATACTCTATCAGGGACCGGAGCAATGCCTGCCACATTCCAGGCCATGGTGCATGGGTCACTCAACTGAATGATTATAGTTGCCTAAAGACCCATCTTTCAAGGGTGACACACGTTTAGAGAAGAGAACGGGGTCCCGGAGAACTGGCTAAGCTAATAAGGGCAACCTTGCCTTTGTGCACTGCCTTCTCAGCCGGAGCCGCACAGATCTGGGTTTGAACCACAGCTGAGCCATTTAGCATCCGGACAGCCTTGACTGACTTCCGTTCTCGAGATTCCTCGTGCGAAAATGGGGGAGCGTAACCCACCCTATCATAGTGCTGTGACTTCATCTTAATCTGGTGCTGGATAGAGCCAAGTGGAGCACTGGCTGCCTCAGTCATTGTCATTGATATAAAATCCGTATTGCAATAATAGAAGTATTAGCATCAATAATAATAGTCATAATAAATAGTAATAATAAATAAGTAGCCCATAGAGTACTTATTTAGTCAGCCTTGATGCAGCTTGGTGCAAGATCCAAGAGTAAGGGAGGCTTGAGTAAAAAAATCACTACCAGCTCTACGCATTCATCCACTAAAAAATCAGTCGCTTATTCTCTGACTGCAGGCCACACACAGGATGAGGAACTGGGGACACAGTAGATATGACAGGCAAGATTTCTGGCCCCCTGGAATGTCGTGAAGGGAATATTTAGGAAATCAGGTAATAGATAAACCATTAAGCATAGAAATGTTGATCATGTCTGGTAGTGATCAGTTCTAAGAAAAAAAAATGCAAGGTCAAGGGAAGGAGTGACGGGGGCGCCTGGGTGGCTCAATCAGTTAAGCATCTGACTTCAGCTCAGATCATGATCTCATGGTTCATAAGTTCAAGCCCTTCATCGGGCTCTGTGCTGACAGCTCAGAGCCTGGAGCCTGTGTAGGATTCTGTGTGTGTGTCTCTCTCTCTGTCCCTTTCCAGCTCTCTCTCTCTCTCTGTCTCAAAAATAATAATTTTTTTAAAAGAAAGAGTGATGGACATAAACAGGACATAAGTGGGTGGTCAGGAAAGGCCTTTCTGATAAGGTGACATTTGCACAAAGACCTGGGGGAAGAGTGGGAGTGGCCTTGTAGATATCTGAGGGGAAACGCACTCCTGGCAGAGATCAGCAAGTGCAAAGGCCCTGAGGCTGGAGGAAAAGGAATGGAAACCGAGGTGGGCAGAGGACATCCGGCCCTCCCATAGCCTAGCGCAGGCCACAGAGTGGGGCACACAACTCCTTGTTTTCTGGGTCAGTCTCAGAATGCTGCATGACCATGCCGTGCGCTGGAGCCATGGCGCTGAGCAGATTCTGTTCTCATTTTCAGACGACTGACCGATTCCCCTTAGTGGGTCTTCTGGTCCCCCTGCAAGTCACGCCCAAGACATCTGTTAGAAATGGTCCCGTCGAGACAGAAGACGCCGGAACCCTGGCCACAGCCCCTGGCACGCGGCCTTCCTGCAAGGCGTGTTATGCAGATCCTTGGAAGGATTCCTTCCCTGTGGCTTCCCTGGGACAAGAAGATGCCAGCCACTCCCTGGGTTGCATCATCTGTGACGTCTGCGACCAGAGAGCCCCAATGAGCAGCAGCCTTCTGCTGCCCAGATGGCTGGGGGGACACCGGAAGACAGAGGGGTCAGCGGCTTGGGTGGCTTTCTTGGAGCACCAGCCTCGTCTCTGCTTAGCAGGCAAAGGCCATGGCTGGCCAGCGGGGAACTGCTAACATCCCCCGCGCCACGCCGCCCCACCTTCCAGAAGCTGGGAATTCCCTTCCAGGCCCAAAGGTCTGAGACGTGCAGAAAAGTATAATTGGATGGAATGTGTCCCTGCCTCTTGCGGAGGGTGCTCCAAGGGGTCTGGGGCCCAGGAGCACAGGAATGTACTCAGTCATGTTCAGGGCAGCTGGGCGGCGGTGTTCCTAAGTCATGTCCCACTCAGGGCTCTTAGAAATGGCTTCGCGAGGTGACGGGGCTGAGGGGCCCGAGTGTTTGCAGAGCACCGCTGCTGGGCTGAGATATTTACTCCCTGAATGTTCACAAGACACCTCTGAAGAAGGCACTTGTCACGATGCCTTTGTTCTGCAGAGAAGGATGTTGAGACCCAGAGAGGGCGAGAGATGCCCTGTAAGTCCCATATCTATTAGAGAGAGTCAGGGCTTGAACTTAGGTGGTCCGAACACACAGCCCGTACCCTCTGTCTCCCACATGGCTCCCCAGTCTCTCTGTCTCTGCCATGTGGACCAGGGGACAGGAAGCCTCATGTAAAGGGCCAGATGCTGACTCTTGTTGGCTTTGCCAACCACGTAGTCTCTGCCACAGCTACATAGCTTTGTCATAGGGTGAAAGGAGCCACTGACAGTCGGGAGATGGATTTGTGGCTGGATTCCAACCGAACTTTATCTGCAAAGGCAGCCAGAAGATCCTGGTTTGCCCTGACGGGGGTGGTTGCCCACTGTGTCTGCCATGGAGCTTGCCCACCATGACACCCTTCACCGGCACACAGTTCCAGGACTGACTAGGCATCTCCACAAGATCACCCAGGATCCCAGACCCAGATTCATTTCACATTCTGCTCAGCCGTCCTTGGTAACATTGGTCTCCCATCATCACTCTTCTTGCCTCACAGTCACAAAATGGCTGCAGCAGCTTCACGTATGATATCCCCAAACTACAGGAAGTAGGGGCAGAGGCTATGTAGCCATTGCATAAAGTTTTGCCTTTCTTTTTTATTTTGCCAGAGAGGGAATCCTCCTATGTGCACCGGGCTTCCTCTGTCAGTTCATTGGCCAGCGCTGAGTTCCGCATCCACCTCAGCATCAATCCCTGGAAAGTAGGGAGCATGAACCCATTATACTGAGCTCTGAGGCTCAAGGAGGGTCCCAAATTCCCTCCAAATCTAGGGATCACCAACCATCACGCAATCAGGTGATGCTGACAAGGAAGAAGGAGGAGGAGGCTTTTGGGTAAGTGACAGGATTATTTCGCCCAGTCATTTTTAGGAGGGATTCGTGGTGATCCACGCTCCACAAACACCTTGGAACTTGCGCTAAGCCTCTGAGGTATGAGGTGTGGTAAGAGCCTGTCACTCACTCTTAATCCCCAGCATGAGCGGAGCAGGGAGCAGGCATCCGCCCAGAGCTGAGACGGGAGGCTTGCTGGGGAAGAGGGACAGGGAAGCAGGGTTTAGCCCCTTAGACATGATCTTCCAGACCTTGACTGGCTTCAGCCCCCACTTCCAAACAAGGTCTTCTGCTGCACGAAATTGAATGTGGGAAAACCAGAAGTGCTTGTGAGCTAAATTAAGCTGTGGCCCTCCTACATCCCCTACCCTGGGACCGGAACACAGACCCACGTCCCAGTGTGGGGCACGTGTTAGACACATTTTTCTTGGTTTCAATAAAGGTGTTTTGAGGTCTCAAGATGGAAAAACCATGGGATCTGAATTAAACACTCGCCATTCATTCATTCATTCACTCATTCATTCATTCATTCATTCATTCACTTATTCATTTATTCAGTCACTTTCTTGAATGCCTGCTCTGTGCCCAAAACTGTTCTAATGGGTATGGTTTCCTCAGTGAAAAGAATAGGTAAAGAAATCTCCCCTTCTTTGCAAAGCCTACTTTCTGGTGAAGAAAACAAGAAGTAAGATAAATAAGAAAGCTTTACAGCGATTTCCTTGCTCTAGGCATTTAACTTCGCTTAACCCATTTTCACATCCCAGTTTCTTGTTACCCACTATTTATTATGGTTAATTTTATGTGTCCCCTTGACTAGGCTGTGGTACCCAGATATTTGGCCACACATTTTATTCTGGATGTTGCTGTGAGGGTGATTTTTTGGATAAGATTAATGTTTTAATTGGTGGGCTAGAATGTGGGTGGGCCACACCTAAGCAGTTGAAAGGCTGCAATCAAGAAGGTGTTCTGCAGGGCCAGAATTGCAGCATCAGCTCTTCCCTGGGTCTCCAGCTGGCCAAACCACCCTGCAGGATTTGGGCAGGGCCGTTTCAGCGTACAGAGGTCTGAAGCAAGGTGTATACACATCTCGTTGGTTTTCTTTCTCTTGGGAATCCTGCCTAATACACTAATATACAGACATTGTGCTGGAGACTCCACAGAGACTGTATTTTGCGCTCAGACAACCACATGGGGCAGGTCTTCTGTTTGCCCTCCCGGTATAGATGAGCCACAGGAGTCTCTGGACTCCAAGTCTCACCAGCTATTTGGCCTTAGGTGAGCTGTGGAATGTGTCTGCACCTGGGTGCCTTTATCTGTAAAATGAAGAAAACAGTGGTAACTAGCTCCCGGGTGTGGCCCGTATCATGAGTTAGGAAGAGGATAAAACCACTGCGTCAGCACCGGGCCCGGAGAAAGTGCTCCCTATGCTCTCAGTCAGATATCCGGAAGAGGGGATTTAAAGAATAAGAATGGATAGGGGCGCCTGGGGGGCTCAGTTGGGTGAGCGTCCGACTGGCTCAGGTCATGATCTCACGGTTCGTGGGTTCGAGCCCCACGTCAGGCTGTGTGCTGACCGCTCAGAGTCTGGAGCCTGCTTCGGAATCTGCATCCCCCCGCCTCTCTGCCCCTCACCCCCTCACACTTTGTCCCTTTCTCTAGAAAATAAATAAACATTAAAACAAGTTTTTAAGGAACTCAGTTTTACACCTTACATGGATTTCTGTTCTGTATTAGTTTGCTAAGGCAGCTATAACAAAACAACCACAGACTTGGTGGCCTAAGGCTACACTGTGTTTCTCACAGTTCTGGAGCCCAGAAATCCAAGATCAAGTACCAGCAAGGTGGGCTTCCATGGTGGCCCCTCTCCTTGGCTCGTGGATGGGCTTCTTCCTGTGTCCTTACATGGCCATCCCTCTGCGTGTGTCTGTTCTAATCACCTCTTCTCAGGACACCATCTTCTTGGCTTAGGCTGCATCTTTGTGACTTCCCTCCCTTACCTCTTTAAAGACACTATTTCCGGGGCACCTGGGTGGCTCAGTCGGTTAAGCGTCTGGCTTCTGGCCTCGGCTCAGGTCATGATCTCATGGTTCGTGGGTTTGAGCCCTGCGTCGGGCTCTGTGCTGACAGCTCAGAACCTGGAGCCTGCTTCAGATTCTGTGTCTCCCTCTCTCTTGGACCCTCCCCTGCTTGCGCTGTCTCTCTCTGTCTCTCAAGGTTAAAAAGATTTTTTAAAAAAGACACTATTTCCAAATGCAGTTAGATTTTGAGGTGCTTGGGACCTCAACAAGGGCAGCCCAAAGCACGTTCTGGAGAAATATCATACCACACTCATCGCACTGCGGTACCAGCCCCACCGTCCATGGAGCTCGCCCTCCCCTGTCATGTGTAGGAACGCCTAGCACGGTGCTGGGGGCTGCTCACTACTGTTGAACAGATGGCTGGACGGTCCTATAACAGGTGCGGCGAAGACAGATTATTCAATAACATTCTACATAGATGCTGAGGCTTGTGAAGGGCTCCGAGCTCAGCTTCCTCTCCTTTGGCAGCAGGGAGATCCCATGTTCTCGAAAGGCGTTAGAGACACGTCAGCACTCACCGCAACGTTCCATCCATCCAGTTAGAGGGACTGACAGAGAAAGAGAATAACTTTCTCTCTGTGTGATTTAGTGTTGTCTTATTACCCCCTACCACCGTCTCCTCTCCCACTGATGGCTTTGATCCCGCACCTCAGAGAACACTGCCCTGCTCTCAGGGCAAAGCCCACTGTCACTGGGGCACCTGGGGTTCTCCTAACCTCTCCCCTGCCCCTCTGTAGCCACCCCCTCTGCCTCTTTGCCCACATCTTGCACTCAACTTGACCCATCCTTTCCCATGTCTTTACATATCCCTCTACGTCTACCGGGAACATCTATCTCCTTTCTGCCAGCCTGGCGAACTCCTCTTCATCCCTCAGGACCCATCCAAGGATGCCCCTGGGAGAGGGACAAGTCGAAAAAGTAAAATACCAGCTAGCACTGGTACTACAGTTTCATATTAAAAGGGAAAAAATACGAATGTTCTTCTGGAAACCATACACATGAACTTATTAAAAAGTGATAGGAAGATGGTGATTTATTTTCTTTTCACTTATCTGTGGTTTCTGATATTTTGACAGCTGACTTATATTCTGTAATCGTAATAAAAAGTTACTTTTGATGTTTTAAGAGAGCAAGCATCTTCATGTCTTCCCTGGGGAACTCATTTCCAATATTACCCTGCTCCTCAAGATACTTGTGCGCGTGCGCCCGTGTGCACACACGTGCCCAGGCAGGCACACACAGTCACCTTCTGCTAACTTTACATTTTGCACGGGACTCTGTTATTTTTATTAATTATGTCAATTTGACATTATCTACTTACTTATCTCTTTCCCACCCCGCTCTGCAAGGCAGGATCATTTAGATGTTAAGACCATGGATTGTGGAACCACAAACCAGCCCTTGTCCCCGCCATCCCTGGCTTGAATTCTGGACCCACCACTTTGTCCGTTTCATCACTGAGCATTAGGCATGGACTCATGCCAGGCACTTGAACCAGATACAAGGGTGTCCAGACCAGACAATGGTCCATGCATTGATGGAATGACCAAGACAGTCATCAGAAAGGATAGTAAATCCACAAACTCATAAGATATTAGAAGGTATAAATCTTCTACAAAAATGACTATGTAGAGCACAGGGAGAAAGACTAGGCGTGGAAGAATGTGTGGGGGGAGGAATGAACATTTCTTTGGAGTGGCTGGTCTAGGCATGGCAGAGAAGGGAGTGTCGGGGCACCCGGGTGGCTCAGTCGGTTAAGCGTCTGACTGTTGATCTCAACTCCGGTCTTGATCTCAGGGTCCTAAGTTCAAGCCCCACATTGGGTTCCTTGCTGGGCGTGGAGGCTACTTAAAAACAAAAAAACAAAAAAGGAAAGGAACTTTGGAGAAAGAACCTGCAAACACTGAGGGTGTTATCCATGCAGGTCACAGGTGGAAAGGTAGTCCAGGTGCAGGGAAGAGCCAGTGCGAAAGGACAGAAACAGGAGTATGCCAGGTGCCGTGGACTGAACTGTGACTAAAACCTATCTCTCGAAACCTTAGTCCCCAGTGTGACTGTATAAGGTGACAAGGCCTGTAAGGAAGCAGTGATGATCAAATGAGGTCCTAAGAGTGGGCCCTGGGCCTCTAGGACTCGTGTCTTTATAGGGGAAGAGAGGCCAGGGGTGTGCACAAGGTGGGAAGCAGGGCCCTGTGGGCTGTTGCGTGATTCTGCGTTCAGTCTGAGGGAACTGGGGAGCCATGGCAGGGTTTTGAGCTGAAGAGGGACACACTCTGGACTACGCTTCAGAAACATCCCTCTAGTTGCCCAGCTGAGAATAAATTAGACAGAGAAAAAATAGGAGCAGGAAGGGAAGACAGTCAGAGGCTGATGAAATAACTCAAGGGGAGCTGACGGTGGCTTGGGCCAGCGTGGACGGGAGAGCAGCTGTCAGATCCCTAACGGGCGGGACGTGGGGGCAGGGGTGAGAGGAACGTCAGGGATGAGTCCAGCGTTTCTGAGATGAGCAGTGGCAGGAGGCACCCGCTGTCCACTGAGATGGGAAGGTGTCGTTCGGGGGTGGTCAACCTTGGGTGATGTTTTCCCCGGGGACACTGGGCCATGTCCGGGGCGGCTTTGGGTTGCCATGAATTGGGAGGCGCTACTGGAGTCTGGAGACTAGAGACCAGGAGTGCTGTTAAACATACTTGCGCAGGACAGCCCTCCTTCCGCATCCACGAAGGACGGGCCAGCCCGAAAGTCAGCGCTCCTGACCTTGAGGAACTCTTGTATATTACACAGAATGGGGTTGGGCCAGGAGTGAGACATGTCAGAGACAAGATCAGTAGTTCGGACTTGGACATATTAATTTCCCTTCCTGGCTCTCTGTATACTGCTCGGGTGATATTAGCACATCATTTGACCTCTCTGGACCTCAGTTTTCTTATCTGTAAAATGGGGGTGCATTTTCCACTTAAATCGTAGGGGTGTAAATGTAAAGCATTTGGGATGTTACCTAACACAGGGTAAGTGCTAAATACATCTTCTCCATGATTATTGGAAGGGACAGTGTGCCTTATGCATTGCTCCCAGCACCAAGAACAGCCCTGGCATGCAGTAGGCACTGAGTGAATGCTTATTGAGTGAAACATCAAACTGATCACAGGGTTTCTGTCTGACTGTACATGGGTTTTCTCCAAGGACCACTCCAGCTGGAACTTAAAGGTGAGTACTGAAAGCCAGGTTTGCTGGCTTACTTGCCCAGAGCCTGGCTAAGGACGTGCAAAGTAAAGTTTCAGTTGAAACTTATTAGCAGATAAGCATAGAGACTGGGGGGCCGGGTGTAACCAAACCTCACTGTCAGTTCAGACAGGCTTTCCAAGAACCTCCCACTGGTTCTCCCTGAAGCCTGGACTTTTTTTTTTTTATGCAGTTTCATTTATTTACAGTTTTCTGATTTATAACTCAAGTGGCTTGACATGTCAAATTTTGTTAACTTTTCAGTTCACAGACAAAAGTTTTATTAGGTCCAGCCCAGAAAGAGATCACACAATCTTTTAATTATGAGGCATGCATTCCTTGTGACTTGAGCTCATGCCTTTGTTTCTGTCCAGTGACTTCAGAGAATTTCTCTTGGACTCCGCCCCCTCCTACGTGGCCATCGTCTGGAGCCTGCTATGGCTTCATTGTCCCCCGTCCCCCCACCTGGCAGCCCATAGGGATGTTTCCCCCATGCCCCAAGCTTCAGCTTGATGATGTGTGATTATGCACCAAACACAGGGGAATACGGGGATCTCTCCATGGGCCAAGACAACAAAATCCCTGACCTCATGTTGCTTGCATTCCAAAGGCTTGTGTCTATCAGGATGCCTTCAGGTACAAGCAGCAAAGTTGACTCAAACTTGTGCATGTGAAATATTTAGAACATTCATATATGTATGCATCTGTAAGATACAAAATCGCCAGAACAGATCACCGAGAGGTAGAGTGATCCCAACCTCGGCTCATTCAGTGGCTCAAAGTAATTATCAAAAGCCCTGATACTCCACACTATTGTATTCTTGACAGCTAGCACAGTGCTGGGTGGATAGGAGCTCAAAGAACGTTTGCCAAAAAAATGAGAAAAAGTAGATTTGATTCCAACTTGGCACCTTCTTATTGTTACAAGATGGTGGCCGTATTTCTCCGCGTCCCACGGGGACACAACAATGTCCGGGTAAAACATTATTTTTTTCCTGTGTTGGGATTTTTTCCCCCATATTTTTGTTTTGAATTATTTCATATAAACAAGTATGGACATATATGATTTTATTTAATTGTATGTAACTTACACATAACGTACATAGTAGGTTTAAAGAATAGTAAAATTAACGTTCCTGTAAGTTACTGATCAGTGTAAGAAATAGGACTTAAACTACTGAATCTTTCCATGTGTCCGCCTTCAATCACATTTCTCTCCCTTCTCACTCACTCCAGAGAACTAATCATTAATCTGATGTCCTGTCACTGCTTCATGATTATCCTTTCTATATTCCTTTGTAAGAGTTAGACGACAGTCCTATGGACACTCAGGATTTCCACTCATGTTTCATTGGCCAGAACAGGGTCATATGCCTGTCCACTAACTGATCGCGGGCCAGGGATTGGGGTTGGTTACCTGCTTGAGTTAATCAGAACTTTTAGTTTCTTAGTCTTAAGGGGAAAATTCCAAAGGGTATATTGAAGATTAAATCAGAACGCATATGTTACCTCATCACGATGTTCAGTGATTCAATTATCCAGAGCTATTTCTTCCAATCTGTAGGTCAACTAATCTGCCAGTTGCTATCCTGAATTTACACACACACACACACAGTTACACACATGCAAACACACAACTCTGGAGTTTGATAGTCCTGCGTATATATGTCCCAGCTCAATAATCAGGCATATATATATGTATATATATATTTATACTTATATATATATATATATTTTTTTTTTTTTAACTCTCTTTGCCCTCATTCCATTGACCCTTAGGTGCCTCAAGTACAATAATGAGTTTAAAACAGAATCCTGTCCCTTGGGGAGAATAACCATTATCTAAAGACTCCTACAACCAAATGCAAAATCATAATTCCAATCTATCTAAGTAGGGCGCATTGCGTGCTGTGAAGGCACGTCTTGGGTGCTTTACGGATGAGATAGAACTGGGACCCGGAAGAAGACGAGGCATTGGCTGGCCAGCAGCTGTGCGGTGGAGCTGGCCCACAGGCCACATGGGAAGTGACCATTCTATTTGCAGGAATTTTGCAAGCTGTTCAGTAAGCACAGTCATGAATCAGAAATCACACATGCATACAATTAAGTATGCTATATTCAAACAAGTAATAAGTTCTCAAAACTCATCATTCCCAACTATCATATTACACCTGTGCCCTCAAGATCACATGCGCCTATTCCAGCAATATGGTGGGAATGCTCCCTAATGATGGGGTGGTGCCGGGGCGTTTCTTCCCAACTGCGTGTTCGGGGACGTCATGTTCGTAACTTGACATTGGCCATGGTGGCCATATTTACACCACAGAAATTGGCAAACGTTACAGATCAGGTTTTATTTTTGTTTCTGACTCACCCCATTATTAAACATTTATGAATATGTCACTGGGCCAAGGGGCCTAGGGAGAACCTTCTAGGCAGCAGGGACAGCTTGGGAAAAGACCCCACGATAGAGAATAACATGACCTATTTGAGAAATTGAAATAAGGTCACAGAGAATATTAAGACTCTCTGCTTCAAAGGGTTTTATGGACTAAATGAAATGACCTATGTAAAAACCCATTTAACACAGCCCCCAGCACATACTACATCCTCAATGATTGTAGTTATTTCTTTTTAAATGTTCACCAGAGCTAAGTTTCTTCAAACGGTAGCTTGTTTCAGGTCCAGTGGCTCGAACAGCATGGCGGCAGCTGGTGCAGGCTGCCCGCCCCGTGTCCACCCCACGCTGCGATCATGCTCCGTCCATAGTACTTTGTGACCTCAGGATCCAGGAGGCCAGGGACAGCCACCTCCCTCAGTGCTGACTACTGTGACATAAGCTGAAGTCCTCTGACAAAGCTTTCCACTTGCCCATTCTTTCTGGAACTTCCCCCAGACCCAGAATGTGGACGTGCAGCCTGAAGATACAAGAGGTATTTTGCATTCATGGGGCTGCAAGCACGGAAATGAAGTGGGGAGGAGATGTGGGAGGCCCCGGGTGGGTGAGCTACTCCAACTGCCCTGGACCTTTTTTAGCCGTTAGCTTTGAGATCCCCGGTCTAAGCTGCTGAGGCTGGAAGGTCCGTTACTTGCAGCCAAACTCAGTCCTACCAGACGCAAGTGGGTTTTCCAGCCATACGTTCCGGAAAACAATAACGCACTAAGAGGTCAGAAGTCTCTGGAAACTTGCTTGCATGAACAAACGGGACCAGCAACACGTGGGAGTTTGCTCCCCCTCTCCCTAAGCAACCCCACCCCCACCCCGTCTCCCAATCAAATATACCTTAAACAAGATCTCCAAGCATTTCATTCGGAGATTCCCACAAAGCAGTTAGGTTTTGGGTTTGAAGGCACCTGCTTGAAGATGCCCTAAGGATGCAAAGCCAGAACCAACCACGTTAGCAGATTTTTTTCGACGCTATCCTGGAGCCCCTCTCAGGCATTTGGCGTTTGCTCTGAGCAACCCCTCAAAGTGATCTCCAGATTACCCAACACCCAGCGACCAAGCCTAAATATCCATGCCTCGATAAACACACTCAGGCCCTTGAAAGTTCAAACTCTGTGTTGGGTCCTGACCTCTGAAATGTGTGTACACAGTGATGCGCCTTCCAGATAACATCTCTTGGAATCTGCTTACCAGCCAGGTTTCAAGCGGCCGGAGTTAATGAATGCTCGCTTTGTCTATAATTCAGCAAGAGCGCTTTCGCCGAGCCCCCAGACGCGGCTAAGAATAGGCAGGTTCCTTCTCGTCTTCAAGAGTGCCAGCATCACAAATAAGTTTCTCTCCTTCCTCCTCCAGACTCCACTTTATGGGAGCTCTCTGGGTTGGTGCACCCTGGCGCAGGCCCAATAAATACCCTTGTTTGTTGGAATGGATTCAAGCGCTTGGCCGATTTCTTCCTTGTACTATTCCTTGCCAGACTAGTTCAATCTTGGGTCATCCCTGTTTGGGTTTCTTGATTAACCCCAAGTCTCCCAGGGAAAGAAAGAGACAATACGCTTTGTGAGAACAACACCGTCATGAGCCAAGCCAGCCTGAGCCTGTCTTCTCTCCCCACCGAGGCTCTTCCTGACTGTGGACAGTCCTCCACTCTGCCTCGGCCCCTGCCTGTCCCCCAGACCGGAGGGGAGTCTGGACACCAGGAGCCTCACAAGGAGGCAGAGACCAAATTCAAAGCACAGCTTAGACTCTCACCAGCTGTGTGACCAGGATTATGTGATCCGGCCTGTCCAAGCCTCCGGGTTCCTATCTGTGACACGGGGGAGGAGGATGCCTGTGGACAGCTCGTGCCCAGAACCATGCCCCCACCCACTCACGTGTGTCCGGGGAAGGCAGGATTTTTGCTGTCACGTCTCCAGAACCTAGAACAATGCCTGGCCTGTTGACGTTACTCGATACAGGTTGTTAGGATAATCGACTCTCACAATAGTCCTCTGAGGTGCATTCTAGATTGCTCCCATTTTGTAGATGTGGACACTGAGGTTCAGAACATCTACTGTCCAAGGTCCCATAGCCCACATGGGGCAGCATCAAGATTGGAACACACACCGTCCTGACTTCGAAGCCAGCACCGGCCACCCCACTGAGGTATAGACAACTAGATAGTTGACCAGATGCACACACACATTTCATACATCATGGGTGGCAAGGTCTGCTTCCTCTTCTTCTTGACCTCCCCACCCCACTCTGCCTTCTGCCCCCCACCCACCCCAAACTCTACTTTACGTTGGAGAACAAGATCTTGAAAGTAACAAAAAAAGAATCCCTATGTGGGGCTTCTTCATGTCTCACTGGTGATGGAGAGCAGGGCTTCAGACCCAAGGAAGTGTGGAAATGGGCATATTCATCTCCAGGGCATCCCAAGGACTTGGCGCTTTTGCCCAAGAGCTTAGCCTTCTCTTCCAACCTTGACTTTTTCATCACAGGTGAGTTCTGGCTTCACGCCCACATATTATGTATGATCTTTTGGAACATGTGCTCCGTGGGCCAGCTGCTTGTTAGAATTCAGACCCCGGGGCCCTGCCCCCACTTCGCTGAATCCAAATCTTTGGAGGGGGGAGGGTACGGGGGGCACTGGAGTATGCATTTCCCACAGTCCCCCCAAGTGGCTCTCGGGCACACCAAAGTCTGGAAATCCCTGGCATAGGTAGACCTTGGGCACGTGGGGAGAAAGGACAGCTGCGGGGACTCCCATCTTCTCCTGCCCTCAGACGTTGGCGCTCATGGCTTTTGGATCTTCAGATCTAGGACTCAGATCCAGATGGACACTGTCCACCCAGTTTTCAGGCCTCTGGGGACATTTGCTCCCGGAAGCTCTAAGTACTGCCTTTTCCTCAGAGGCACTTTGCTGCTTTCAGGCACTAATGGGACCGAATGACCTCATGCAACTGGTTCCAGATTCTCCACTTGTAACAGTTTAGAGAGACAATGGCTTGCTTTCCATGCCTTATTCCCGGAGCTTCGCCCAGACACCTGGCACATAGTAGGTTCTTAGTAAATGTGTGCTGAATAGGTGTATAAATGACTAAACCAATGAGCGAATAAAAGAACGGATAAATGCCTCCATGGGACACGGATGGGCAGTATGTGCTGTAGAGGCCCCGGTCCACACCCACTGTGGATGTTAACAGGTCCCTGTGGCCTTTCCCCCCATGTCCAGAGGCAGCCTCTGTCCTTGGGACGCCACCTGCTATATTTTACTCATCAGATCTCAATCAAGGGCCTCCAATGCACCAAGCACTATTCTAGGTGCAGTGCGATGCAGCCCCAGAGAAGAAGCCAGCCCTGCCCTCTAGCTGCTTACGTTCTCCTGGAGCTGACAGAAGAAATGAAACCCATTTGCCACCTGGGTCCTCCTGGAGTGGCCAGAGGAGGGGCAAAGTGTTGTGAGGGAATCAAATAAGACAAAGTACATTAAGTGCGGTAGGTACGCAGCGCTCTAGCGTCTAGATGCGGTTGCTATTTTTCCGGATCAGGCCAGTTAAGCATCTTTTTTAGACGAACTTCTCGCACACAGGGTATTTTGAGCGCTCTTGTGCACAAGGAGCCAACTCAGTGGGGACGTGCGGAATGTTCTTCTGTGTACATAGGCCGACGCCTACCTCTGCAGTTCTCTCCCTGTTAACCGCGGGAAGGATGGCGCTTCGTGCTCACCCCTCCAAACCTGCCAAATAGCGGAGCTTGTCTGTGCGCTCACAGGCGTCCTGGTGCCTGATGGGTCTCCTGGCAACGGGAGAAGGCCCCTGGCGGCTGACCCCCACCTTCAACTGCTGGACAATAAATTTGGGGACCTCATCCCCTCCTCCACCAGCCTTTCCTCCCCCTCCCCTGACTATTCTTAAGCCCTCTGTCAGTGTCCGTTAGATTTTTCATTGGAGAAAAAAAACCCTACTTCCTAAAATGTTCAAAAGTCTTTCCTCAGTTTGTTATTAAAGCAATTATCTAGCATAACACACCGAAATCGCAAAAGGTATTCTAATGGGAAACAAATGCTCCAGACAAGCGACTGACTGGACTCAGAATCTTTATTGAAAAATGAGGGGAAGGCGATTAGGAGGGAGGAAAGGGGAGGAAAGATTTTCCACCTGGCCTTGGACAGTACATCAAACGGCCGTCAAAAGGATGCTATTTATAATCATTATTGCTCTGTCTTTGGAGTCCTGTCAGTCTGACCGTTCCTCCTGCCTGTTCCTTCCTTCTCTACCTGCTCCCCAGTCCCCACCTCTGCACGCAGCCTGGTTCATGTGGCCACCATCTTTTACAGCTGGGTCACCAGGGAACACGTCTGGGAGAGCGCGTGTACGTTTTGAGGTCCATGTGCCAGCCAGGCGGCTTCTCCTGTGTCTCCTCACGCCCCCAACATCTTTACACACTCATTTCAACTTCCCACTATGTAAGTTTCGACAACAGAACTCAACACCTAGAAGAAAAGCTGGACCGCCCCAATGTCCAATGGAAGCGAGTTTTCTGGGGATGTGGGCTAAAGTACAGCGGGTGCCACGGGGGAAAAAAGCCAAGGGGAAGATAGAGTCATTCCACAAACATTTATCAGGCGCCTGTGACGTGCCTGTTGCTATGCAGAGCCCTGGGAAGATGGGGCTGAAAATAAAGGTGCCACAGAGCTCGCTTCAAGGGTTGACGCTCACGGAGAAGGTGGATTTAATCTTGAGCCGGTCCCCACTGACTGGCTAATGCTGCTGGAATCGTGGCATGAGAGGACTCGAACCTCAAAAGAAAACAACTCTGTGATTGACTGTGGATGCCTGCCACAGGCCGCAGAAAGGAAGGGCAGCACTCTGTGTTTGACCAAGCTGTCTAGCGCTGCTCCTCCTTAACTTGAACGTGCCTGCAAATCAGTCAGGAGCCTGTTAAATCGCGGATTCTGATTCAGTCGATCTGGGGCAGGACCCAAGCGTCTGCATTTCTCACCTTCTCCCAGGTGATGTTGAGGGCTCCGGTCCACGAACCGCATCCAAGAGTGGCAAACGTCTAGTGAAACACACAGGTGCAGCCACCGCATTCCCAGATCAGTCGTTCCCATGGTCAGATAGCTTTGTCTCCATCGTCGAGCCGGGAAAGAAGAGATTCCTAGGCATATTCTGAAAGGGCAAGTCAGCATCTGGTCTCGAAGCTTCCAAATTGGAGGCGGTGGTCCAGCCAGCTCAGACCTTGAACAGGCGGCGTCCATTGATTGGCTGAGAACAAAAGAAGGCTCCCCGAGGGCTGCAGCCTTGGCTCAGATCCCCAACCAGAAGTTCAGATGTTTTTCCAAACCTACTCCAGGGCTTCCCACATGTCCCTGGGGGCCTCCTAGGTGCTCCGTCCAAAGCTCCAGAAAACTACATTCCTGGGTGAGCCTTTGGGCCACACCACCTCCTCCTTGGCTGAGCAGACGATTACTTCAAAGGTCTTCTTTCTTGTGGCATTTCAGTACCTCTGACCTTGGCCAGGGACCACCAGCCCAGAGGCGTATGAAAGTGAAAAAGAAAAGGGGAAATGTCGTTCGCTGATTCCCCTATTCCCGGCCAAGCAAGCTTTGCCAAAGCTCTTGGGCCTAAGTTTGAGTTTGGATGAAGATCCAGGGGGACCTTGCAGGGTCAGTTACCCTTGGATTTAATTCCGCACTTGAACCCTTTTGTTCTTGGAGGAGCAGACGGCATATACCAGGTAGATGGTACGGTGTTTTAAATACTGCAGTGGCTCAAAGAAAATCTTGTAGCCATGCAGGGAGTGGAGGGACACAGTGTACAGGAAATCCATTCTTGGTGATAAGCTAGTCCTCCCCTGGGCATGGATGGGTAGGGCAAGGTAAAGAGAAGAGGACTTAGAAAATTGACTCTTGGGGTTCACCACTTACGTGCTGTCTCTCCTACTCTCTCCTCCTCATGTGGTCTACACTTCCCACTCTCTGTTTCTCTAAGCTCATTCCTACCCCAGTGCCTTTGCATTTGCTATTTCTGTTTAGAAAGGTCTTCCACAAATCTTCATATGGCTGCTCCCCTCTCATCATTTGAATTATCCCTCCTATATCACCTCTTCAGAGAAGACTTAACTGACCATGCCGGCTAAAGGAGCCCTCGCCCTACCCTGGACATTCTTTAGCACATTGCCCTAAACTAATTTGTTTCTTGGCACTCAGCTTGACCTGGAACAGAATTGAAATAGAATTTTTCATTTATTTGTTTTTACATTAGCGGGCCATATTTTCTGTAGAATATAAGCTCTGTGAGTTTAGGGTTTTGTCTTCTGTTCATGGGTGTATCTCCATACGCCTTGAAGAGTCCCTGATGCATTGAAGATATTCAGTATATATTCATTATTGCTGCTGAATTCATGACCTCTTGGCCATAGTGATCGGTTCAGGGGTGATGGTGTGATTCAGATAAGGCCAATACGAGGGCTCGGGGCTCTTACGAGAAATGTTCTCAGATCTTGAGTTAATGGAAAGGAATGCTACATTCCACTGACTCAACTGGAAAGATGTGGGTGTTGAGCTCTTCCAAGTTATCTTACCTATTGGGTGGAGAAAGCCCATCCAAGGGATGGGTTAACCCCTGAGTACCAAGTGTGAGCTATGCTTGAAACCAGGAAGGTCTACCTTTGCCCTTTTTGGTTACAGGGACAATACCGTTACCTGGTTGCCCCCTTCTCCCACCCCACAGCCACCCACAAAGCTTAAGCCGCTTAGTTTCTATCATGCAACCCTGACAGAATCTTGGGCACTACATGCCGAAAGAGGGCAAGATGGGGGTTGAGTCCTCCCTCTACTACTCCCCAGCTATGGGGCCTTGCCATTGGTCAGATGCTGGTCCCTCCAAAAATACGTCCACCCGGCATCCGGAAATGTGACATTAGGGAAAAGGCCTTTGCAGATGTAATTGAGTCAGGATCTTGCAATAAAATCATCCTGGAGGATTTGGGTGGGCCCGACATCCAGCGACAAGAGCCCTTAAGAAAGAGGGATGAGGGAGGTTGGAGATGGGCCGAGGAGGCCACATGAGGCAGCAGCAAACATGGAAGGGATGCGGCCAGCAGCCGTGGAAGGCTCGGAGCCCTCGGAAGCTGGAAGAGGCAAGGAACGGGTTCTTCAACCAAAGCTTTCAGAGGATGTGCGGCCCGACAGACAGGTCCGCTTTGGCCCAATGACACTGACTTCAGACTTCGGCCTCCAGAACTCTGAGAAAACCAATCTCTGTTGCTCTAGGCTGTCAGGTGGGTAGTAAGTTCCTCAAGCAAGACCACAGGCCTCCGGACTCTTTGAAGATTCAATTTCCATTTTAGGAAAATCAGAATAAGAATGTCTGCCCCCTTTCCATCAAAGAAGGATCAAGTGAAGTCAAGTTTGCTTGGACCCCCAATCCCAGCTCCATTACCCACTGGCTGCATGTGTGACCTCAAGAAGCCAGTGTCTCCTGGGAGCCAGAGTTGTGCTTATTTTTCAGAGAGAGAGGGAGACAGAGAGTGAGAGAGAGAGAGACACAGAGAGAGAGAGAGAGAGAATAAGCGAGGCAGGGGCAGAGAAAGAGGGAGACACAGAATCCAAAGCAGGCTCCAGGCTCTAAGCTGTCAGCACAGAGCCCAACATGGGGCTCGAACCCACAAACTGCAAGATCATGACCTGAGCCGAGGTCGGATGCTCAACCGACTAGGCCACCCAGGCGCCCCTCCCTGTCATTTTTAGATCAGTGATTTTTCAAATGTCACGATTGGTTACCAAGGAGGCTGAATAAGGATTATTCGGAGAGATGGTTAAACACACAGCTCCCTGGCCTCTGCTGGACGCTCCTTCATGAAGATTCAGGAAGCAGGGCCCGGGGCGTGGGGTTCCAACAAGCAGAGCTGCCTGTGGGAACACTCTTACATCCACATTTGTGTTACTAGTGCTCAGGAAACAGTTGCTGAAATGTGCCAGATCCGTCCTAACCGGTGCGCCCTTCGGAGCGTCCACGCCTGGATCTCCTCCCCATTCCCGGCGTCTATAGCCAAGTGCGCCGGAGGGGTCAGCTGGAGACAGCCTCTCCCCAAGGGTGCGTCCCCCCGGGACCGTTTTCAGGAAGTCAGTGAGAGTTCTCTTCAACTCCCACAAACCCTGTGATGTGGTGTTCCCTGTCGGGCGAGTCGGAGGGAACACATGTGAGGCATCAACGGCATAAAAAGCAATGGAATCCATAAATCTCGGGCATTTTGTCTGCTTCCTTAATTCCAGTTGCGGAACAACAGGCAGGGCCAGACATCACAGCCAGACCCGCAAGCCGCCCCATCTGCCTGCGAAGGCCATTTGCTGGAAGGGAGGTTTGCGTTTGGAAAAGCTTTGCATTTCTTAACCTTTTTTTTTTTAATGGAAGGAGCAAAAACTGGAGAAGTTAAAAGACGGTGTTTAACGTTCTTGCCCGTGACCTTGGGAAGTACAGGTCACAGGCAATGCCAAGCACGGTGGTAGAAACCCCAAGTGTGTTCCCAAGGCAAACGGTTTTGGAAGGAAGCTGGCCCCTGAATGCAGATCCTGCCTCTGTGTCAAGATATTTGTTTTCTGGCTCACTCACAGCTGAATTAAGAAGAGAATAAAATATTTCTGGTATCCACGTCTTTGACTGATAAAGAACAACTAAGAGAACATTGAACAGGCCCCCTGTCTCGGGAACAATAGGAAGTTTCCATTCTCCTAGCCCTGTGTCACTTATTTACATGCCAGATCTCTGGAAAGTTCTGAGTTTGTAAAAAAAAAAAAAAAAAAAAAGGTTCAACTGTGCTCCAGGCACGGGGCCTGACGGGGACCTATCAGGGCTGATGGAAACCCCAGCTTCAGAACTGGACTAAGTTTGTGGACTCTGGCTCCGACGGACTGACTCTGAGACCCGTCTGTTTCACGGCCTGGGTAACTGCACCTCCATTTCCCAATCTGGAAAATGGGCGCAGCGACAAGACCTCTGAGTTTGCATTGTTGTGAGCCTTAATTACTCAGCCCCGAGGAGCACTTGACCAGAGCGGAGCAGGTGCCCAACTCTCAAGGCGCATTCGCTAGTAGTCTGATCTTGCGAAGCTCTCCTGGAAGCTAAAATGGGGCGCAGTCTGTCTGACTCGGAGGCGTGTGGCCAGCGTAGAGGAGACAGCACGTGTGTTGCCTGTGATACGCTACCTGGGACCCAGCACAGGCGTGCTGTCAAAGTCAGGTGCCCGTTTTCCTGCGGGTGGGTAGGAGTTCCACCCGCAAGTGCTTTTTTGTTTTTTTGGTTTTTTGTTTGTTTGCTTTTTTTTTTTTTTTTTTGCAAGGAGTAGCGGGTATCACTGAGTTGCTCATGAGTGAAAAGGCAAGGACTCTGGCCCTGGATAGAAAAACACTTCACTCTGTCAGCAGTGCAGTGGGGCGGCCATGTGCCTGCGAAGGCAGAAGTACAGGGCACAATGGAATTTGCAGTGAACTCGGCATCCAGAGCCCTGGGCCACACACACTCTCTGTGTTGGCCCCTGACCTCCCCGGGCAAGGTCCGTGAGCACTGCGAACGTGTTCTCTCGTAACAGGCTGTCCTCGGCCTTCTCAAGTGACGATTTAATGCTTCGAGCCTCTAAGACGGGGGCCTCAGGCACGGAACTAGACACAGCAAGGTATTAAGGGAACGAGAGCACTTGTTCTGCCCATTTGAAGAGTTCCCTTGGTTTCTTTAGGGGCCTGGTGCCAACAGCTGGCTGGGACACAGAAGTTTCTGAGCATTTCCAGGGTGGCAAGAAGGGGTTTCCCTGAGTAACACTGCAAATGATTCTTTCCACCGGTGGGGCGCCTACTGGGAACACAGCAGTGAATGAACCAGACAAAGCGCCCTGTCCTCTTGGAGCTGGGCGGGAGGATTAGGAAGAAATGAAATGGTGTTTGTCATTCCTCCCGGTCCTGGCTTTTCTCTAATTGGAGGCACGGAGCAGAGAGTCTGCGGATGGTTGTCCGCGTTGTGCACTGCACAACCCCAGGGGAGACAAATCACTCTTAAGACTGACAGGGGCCCTCCCTAGAGTCGTGCAGTGCCCAACCTGTTGGACCATAACCTGCAGCCCTGGGGAATGGGGAAGGTGACAGTGTTTGGGTTAAACTTAGATGGAAACCAAAAGTGTCAAGTGAAAGAAAAATACAAGAAACGCCGTTACTAACAGGTCCTACTCCTCTCCTGCCTGGGTTGGTCTGAATATTTAACACCTGCCAGAACAACATTTGTCATCTACTGGGAAGTGACAACGCGTCATACTTGGCATTAGTCTTTAAAATATATGACCTCACATAAGGCCAGTGCATCAGGTTTGGAAGCGTCAGGTGCTATCAGGACTAAGTCACATCAGCTTAGAGGCCACACGCAGCGCAGATTTGTTTCTCACTCACACAAGGGTCCGATCAGGTATTCCTGACAGTTCTTAATCCACCCAAAGTCCTTTCTGCCACGGCGTGGGGCCTCACTACGTGGCGAATCCATCCATCAGAAAGGGAAAGCGAAAACACTGGGAGCCTCTCACAGCTGCTTACTGAGAACTCTTTCGGCCACCGCGCTGCTCGCACTCCATTGGCTAGATCTAAGTCACGTGACACATCTTACTGTAAGGGAGGCTGGGAAATGTAGTCTGGCCGTGCGCCCTGGAAGCAGAGTAGAGCGTGCACCACAGGGGTCTCTGCCCTGGCTGATTTCATTACTCCCATCGAACACACTGGGGAGAGAGGTTCAGAGATGTTCAGTGACTTGACCGAGGTCACGCAGAGAGCAGGAACTGGGAGTCAGACCCACATGATTAAGCAACCGAGAAGTTTTTTATTAAATGAGGACGTGAAATACTGAAATGGAGAGTACTTTTCCATCCGTGGCCTTGGGTCTTACCATTACCTCTCCACGGAGCGCTATTTCCTGCCCTACTTCCTCCCTCCCAGTTTCTCTCTCTGTCTCAAATTCTCCCCGTACTCCTGTCGATTTCAAATGTTATTTCCTCCGTGAGGCAGAAAGCCTCCTCTGATTCGTGAAACAAATCCTTATGCATTTAGCTCATCCCCCAAAGCTTTAAAAGGGAGGCTCTGCATTTCACCCATCCCCGGAATTTTTTAACAGCCAGTGAGCACCTGACACCCAGGGGAGGCTCAAAGACCTTTCTCAGTTTGAGGACAAAACAAGCAAAACACTTATGAACACGTCTTACTTGTCTATGTAACTTTCAAAAAAAATGATGCTAAATCCAAATTCTTAAAAAAAAAAAAAAAAAGATTCCGTGGGGCCCCTAGGTGGCTCAGTAGGTTAATCGTCTGACTTGGGCTCAGGTGATGATCTTGCGGTTTGTGAGTTCAAGCCCCGAGTTGGGCTTTGTGCTGACAGCCAGGAGCCTGGAGCCTGCTTTGGATTCTGTGTCTCCCTGTCTCTCTCTTCCCTTCCCCTGCTTGTGATCTGTCTCTCTCTCTCTCAAAAATAAATAAACATAAAAAAACCCCAAACAATAAAAGAAAAAGAAAGAAAAAATAAAGAAAATAAAAGAAAAAAAATGGTTCTGAGTCTTCTGTATAGATTTAGAAGTAAGTTTCGCTGTGAGTAACAGAATCCCAAACTTGCAGTGATTTGCACAAAGTAGAAATGTGTTTCTCTTTCACATATACATCTGAAGGTCAGGAGCCCAGAGCTAATACGAAGATTCTGCATCCCAATGCCCCAAGAGGCATTTTTCCTCTGCCTTCCCCAGGATGTGGGCTGTGCTTGCATAATCTAGGCTGCCGGCATGATAGTTAACTTCTTCTCTTTCCAGCCAACAAGAAGGTGAAAGGGACAATAAAAAAGGGAAACAAACACACGTCTAGGCTTTAGGGGAAAGTTCTTATTTTTTAAGCTTATTTATATATTTTGAGAGAGAGAGAAAGAGAGTACATGTGTGTAAGTTGGGGAGGGGAAGAAAGAGAGGGAGAGAGAGAATCCTACTGTCACCGTGGATCAGGGCTTGAACTCACAAACTGTGAGATCATGACGCGAGCTGAGATCAAGGGTCAGGTGCTTTTGGGGCATCTCGGTGGCTCTGTTGGTTAAGTATCTGACTTTGGCCCAGATCATGATCTTGCAGTTCATGAGTTCAAACCCCACATCACACTCTGTGCTGACAGCTCAGAGTCTGGAGCCTGTTTCGGATTCTAAGTCTCCCTTTCTCTGCCCCTTCCCCGCTCATTCTCTGTCTCTCTCTGTCTCTCAAAAACAAATAAATCTTAAAGAGAGACACTTAACCAACTGAGCCATCTACGTGCCCCCAGAGAAGCTTCTTATAACCTATTGGCCAAAACTTGGACTCATGGACTCTCTTAGGACAGGAACTTCACTCCTTCTCCACGCTTCTTACCCTCATGAACTCCTCTGACCACTCACCCTAACTACATGCATGAGTTTCTCATCTGAATAATCTAATCCTCAGACTTTTCCATTGGGTGACATTTACTAGAATAGGGTGCACTCCCTGCACGAGCTCCCTCTACCCCGTTGTCTGCATATGATAAGAACATTATCATATCCTATCATGATAAGAAGAGCATCAGGTTCTACGGGGTGGCCTTAGCTAGACTGCTTCCTCCC
>NC_043713.1:77845311-77920471 GCF_006229205.1 Suricata suricatta | reverse complement strand
ATCTCAAGCGCCAGTCAAGCTCTACCAGAAAGTTCAGTGTTTGGTGTCATTGGGTCTTGATTCTGTTATTAATTACTGTTGTGTATTAATGAAGCAGCACCCTTGTTTCCTACATGCTGTGGGGCCCGCCTCCCCCGGAAGAAACCTTTTTGGGAGGAGAGGTGAATGCCGATGCATTGTGCTCTTAGGCTTGACACCATTTGCCCCCATTGGAAACTTCACCCTCATCTTTAAGAAGCACCTATGATGTGTGAGGTACTTCTTAGTGCCTCTCCCATGCACTCATCACAAAATCCCTCTGCAAATTTAGTTACCTCCATTTTACAGACGAGGGAGCAGAGACGCAGGAAGGTAGACTATCTTTCCCAAGCTCGTGAGCTCGGAGGAGGCAGCAGTTCCAAAGCTAGTTTCCGGGTTCCAGCCACTCATTTCATCTCCTGGCCACAGCTCACCCCTTATTCTCTCATTTCCCCTTGTTCCATCCTTTTCTGCCTTTATATATTTTCTAGTTCCTTGACTCTTACTTAATTGTTCTTGTTTTTATTGTCTTTTTTTTTATAACCCTGTTAAATTCTTACCAGAACAATAAACAAATTAATAGTCCCATATCATTGTCTGTAGATTTTCATTTCTTCCTCTGCCGAACACCAGGTTCTTTGAATTCCGTGACTGGCTCTCCACTTCGGCAACTTCAGAATGTTCTTCTATTGATGTGCCAGTCCTCAATCCATTCCGGAGGACAGAATCTCCTCCCTCTCCAGAGCGAACCAGCAAATTGGGATTCTGTTCCCTGGCGAAACAGTGCCTGATCTCTTGAGCAATCTCTGGCTGGACAGGGATGGGTTTTCTTTGATCTGCTTGGGTGATCTTGGGGGACTAATGAAACCAAGCTGGGCCAGCAGATTTGGTCAGCATCTGGATCTATGGTCCCATGTGGTGTTTAGAACATGATTCCAAAGGAGCTGTGTCTGTCTTCATTTTGTGATGGCACCTGACCTTCTAGAACATTCCAAGCCCTGATGCCTCCACACTGTCACTCCTATGGGATGGCCTCAAGTCCTCGTCTCCCCTTATGTTTGGTCGGGGTAGTTCAAAATACTGAATATTGTCCAAGAAGTCTTTTTAACATGCATTAATTCACTTGACCTTCACAATAACCCCTTGAGCTAGAAACTAATAGTATCTGCCTAGCTACAGATGAGAAACCCCACACGCTTAACCCGGGGTGGTTGGCTTTTTCAAGGTCACACCGTAGTTAAGTGCTGGGGCTCAAATCCAGATAGTCCAGGTCCAGAGTCTGTCCTTACAACCACTCCACTGGATGGAGACTCCCTGAACGTAGTAATGTCCACCCCTGCTTAGAAGGCATCCTGGAAATGTTGGGTCAACCAGGTGGAAGGCACAAGTGACCATGTCCAGGGGCTTCCTTGTCCAGTCTGGTCCTACTTTGAAATGGTAAAAGGTGAAGAGTTGTTTGCCTGCTGTAGTCTTATGAGCTAGGCTCACTTGGGGTTCATTTCTGGAACTGTCTGTTTCTGGGTGTGGCGCCCCCATTCAAGCTATCTGTCCCCTTCTAATGGCCAAGTTAACTGAGTCATTCTCCCCCAGAGATTGACCCTGGGAAGCCATATTGTATAATATGCATGTCCCTGGTGTTTGATCAGAATTAAACCCTGAATCTAGCTAAGCCGAGAGCACTTCTTGGCTAGGAATCTGGACTTGAGGTTGAGAGAGACAGGGAGTTGCTCTGTTTCAGTGTCAGAGTTTGTTGATGGCCGTTTTTGATCACTGTGTTGTTGGGGGAAGAGCCAATAAACTAAAGGGCAGAGAAGAGAAAAAACTGTAAGTCACATTTCTCTTGCTCTTCATTTCATCCCTTCCCCAAACCCACCTGCATCTTTGGGGTGTGATATAGAGTTAAGGTGGCTTCAGGATTCCATGACTTTCAACCCCAAACACATATGCTTTCCCCAATTTTCTGCACCAGTGGTTCTTCCTTTAATTATCTTTTAACATTGTGTTTCAATCATCATTTACATGGTGTCCTTGGCACACTTAAGGGCATACTAAATAGATGAATAAATGAAGAGAAATCTGACGACTCCTTGGTGTCACTTGGAGAAAATTCATTCCCGTCTCTGAGCCTCAGTTTCCCCAACTGCAAGATGAAGCATAAAGGACAAGGGGGCTACAAAAGGCTAAAAGAAAAAGGTGCAAGGTTTCTGGCACACAGGAGGCACCCCTGGGAGCACCACTCTGGGAGGCAGTGATGCGGACCCAGACTGCCATCGTTTGAGGGTCCCCAGTGATAGGCATTGGAATTCTTCCTCAGGTCATGTGCCCTTTCTAGGTTTTTCCCTCAGCCCCCCAGCAGGGTGAGACTGTGGAAAAGGAGTAATCCGAAATTAGATTTGCCACTATGATTCTCAAATCCGAATCCATTTTCATTGCCTGTGTCTCTACGCCCTGAGCAATGCAGCTGTGTAGGAGATTAAACACGGACAGATCTGTCTCCGAAAGAAGGGAGCACTTCCTGCACTCATCTGTCAAGATAGCTTCTTTCCCATCGTCTGTCTGGGTTGGATCCCAGATGTCCCCCCCTCATTGGCCACCCCCCCTGCAATAACCCAAGATAATATTAAGCATCGACTCTTGGAACTGAGAAGGGAGATGGAAACACAGAAAGGTCATCATCTCCAGAGGTTTTCAAAAATAAATATTATTCTCTCCCTATTCCCGGTGCCACATGCTGGGGGTACCTAGTACTTATTTGCCCACTGTGCCGGCAGCTCTGCAAGGAGATACCATGGAAGAAAACGGATCACAGACACGGAACGGGGGTTGGGCAGGGGGTGAGGGGCACTTTAGGATTCATCACTCGAAGAAATAACAAGTGAAAAAACCCTATCTCTTGAGTATCTCCTATGAAAGCCCCATCGCTATTTCATAATCATTTTTTAAAACTAAAAATTTTTAAGTAGGCTTCACCCCAACACAGGGCTTGAACTCATGACCCTGAGATCAAGACCTGACCTGAGATCAAGAGTCTGATGCTTAACTGACTGAACGGCCCAGGCGCCCCTATTTTCATAAGCTTCCCAATCCAACCGTGTGAATTCAAAGGTTCCCATGGATTGTGAAGGACTGGTACAAAGTGGGGCATTAAAATTATTTAGGCATTGAGGCCATTTGCAATGAAAACGAAACGGGGGGGAGACGGCTTTAAAAGGAACCATATTGTGTAAGTCACCGCTGTGTCACATGTTAGTAGAAGCAATAGAAGTAACTGGACCCATATTGTAGCCATGTACACAATCTTTTTCTTTAATCAGCCTCCTCTTCTCCCATGGGTGATGGGAGCTGAATCTTACGGTGCTGGGTGGACAAGACATCAGACTACCGTTACCTAGTAACATGTTATATAATTTGGGGCAAGTAACTTTCATTCGGGACTCAGGTTACCAATCTGGGAAAGGGGGCAGTAGCGCTGTAGGTAGGAAAGTGCCTATTTGGCTCATATGTTTGGACTATTCCACCCACAGCGGACGGTATTAATCTACCCTGCTTTTCTTTCCTGTTTATTTGGCTATGGTTTCAGGATCCACTTCAGCCCAGAGGTTCAGGCAGCCCCCACCAGCGGATCAAAGCTAGACTTTGAGAAGTTTCTCTGTCAGTGCCACACCAGGGGACCTTCAAGGTCATTATACTGTACAAGCGCTGTATTCACGTAGGGCCAGCGTGATGTGCCCGTCACCCTAAGCAGGTTTGTAGCGGGAATGTTGACTCTCTTGCCTGCAGCCAAATTCTGAGCTGCTTTCGAAAGAATAGCATTTAAAGGTTAAGATTTCCAAATAATAAACCAAACTCAAGTTTCTTTTTAAAAAATGGTTGAATCCTGTAAAAGCTTCTCACAAACAAGGGAGAACGAACTGGGGATGACCTCGAAGCGATTCAGAGGACCAGCTCCAAGTTATCAGCAAAATCTGCCCTAAAACTGTAAGAAAAGGAAACTTCACCGGACTCCTATGTGAAGTCGTTTTACGGATCCAAGTGCAGTCCTTATCGGCTTGGCGAGGACTCATTTTTCTTTCAGATTATGCCCGATAAATGCATCTGCCTGCCTCTCAGAGGTCCCTGGAAGGAACATGTGAAATCGTAATTAGGCCTGAGACGGTTTTTGTACAAACATCCTGGGAGCAATAAAAGGGCATCCTGAACCCGGTTCATCTGTTGAGGCCAACATGGAGGGGCGCAACATTTCCCCAAAGTACTTCCACTTCCGGCAAAGAGAAACTGGCCACAGGAGAAGGAAATACGGGCCGACCCCCATTCGTGTGCTGATGTTAGCGGGCGTAGCTGCGTCTGGCCTCGGGGGCATCAAAACACATCTCAGAGGGGCGCCTGGGGGGCTCGGTCGGTTAAACATCCGACTTCGGCTCAGGTCGTGATCACACGGTTTGTGGGTTCGAGCCCTGCGTCTGGCTCTGTGCTGACATTTCGGAGCCTGGAGTCTGCTTCGGATTCTGTGTCTCCCTCTCTCTCTGCCCCTCCCCTGCTCAAACTCACTCTCTCTCTCCTCTTTCTCTCGCTCACAAATAAATAAGCATTACATTTAAAAAAACAAATACATCATCTATGAGCTTTTTCTCCACCAACCCCAGTATTAGAGGTAATGAAAGTAGAGCCCCATAGAAGGAAATTGTCTGGTGCTATTTCTTGGGGACACAGGCATCAGACTCCCTGCGGCTCACCATCCAGGTTTCTCCAGCCCAGAACCTTCTCTTTTTGGGCAAATGCCCCGCGAAGCAGAGGTATCAGAATAAGGCTCAAGGTAGCAGCAGAATCGGGGGGTTGGTTGGAGTGGGGGAAAGGATCGTGAATTCTGCGTGCCCTACCTTGGTCTGAAGTGCACACGCCTCTCAGAGTGATATCACCTGTGATGTCGCACATCTGGCGCTCAGCACACACTGGCAGGTGGACAGAGCTCAGTAACGGAAGCCACTGAGCTGATAATTATAGCAGCGTCATCAGCAGGCTCCCTGCCCCTGAGGTTACCTCTTCCGGTCCTCTCTCCACTCTGAAGAGTGATGGTGACAGATGATCATGGCGGTGAAAATGATAGAGGAGATAGAGCAGCAGTGGTTTTCCCATATTAAACACCTGCTGCATACCAAGTGAGTGTTTGCCTCCATCGCCTCACTTTTAGTGTTTATATATACCATGATGCCAATTGTAAAGTCGTGGGAAATGAGGCTCGGAGAGATGAACTTGCTAAAATCTTGACAGCTGGCAGCTGTATGAGCCAGGATTTGAACCCCACCCTCTTCTCTCTCTCTCTATTTTTTAAATATTTTTATTAATTAATTAATTTATTAATTTATTTTGAGAGAGAGAGAGACAGGGTGAGCAGAGTGGGGTCAGAGAGAGAGGGAGACACAGAATCTGAAGCAGGCTCCGGGCTCCTCACTGTCAGCACAGAGCCCGATGCGGGGCTCGAACCCACGAACGGTGAGATCATGACCTGAGCCGAAGTTGGCCGCTTACCGACTGAACCACCCAGGTGCCCCGGAATCCTCTTTTCTTCATCCCTCACTTTGCTATACTGTCTCTCATTCACTCACTCGATGATGATTTACTGAGGACTCACTACTATAGTCTAGTGCACCATTTCTGATTCTGGGGATGCGGGAGGGAATGAGACAGAAAAGGACCCTACTCTCATGTGACTTACACTTTCATCAAAGAAGACAGAATAAAGAAAAAAGTGAACTCGATGATTTCAGATAGCAATAAGGATTCCAGAATAAAGACAAGCGTTATAGGGGCACCTAGGTGGCTCAGTCGGTAAAGTGTCCAACTTAGGCTCAGGTCATGATCTCACGGTTCATGAGTTGGAGCCCCGTGTTGGGCTCTGTGCTGACAGCTAGCTCAGAGCCTGGAGCCTGTCTTTGGATTCTGTGTCTCCTCTCTCTGACCGTCACCTGCTTATGCTGTCTCTCTCTGTCTCTCAAAAATAAATAAAAACCATTAAAAAATAAAAAAATAATAAAGAAAGAAAAGTGTTATATATAACACAGAGTAATGGAAGGAGGAAGGACAATTGAATCAGGTGCCAAAGAAGGCTCCTGGGAGAAGGACACACTGACAGCTGAATAGAGCAAGTTGTTCCCATATAAGGATCTCAGGGCAGATCAGAGCAGACATGTGCAAAGGCCCTGAGGCAGAAATGACCTTGGCATGTTTAGGGAAAATCAAGGCGAACAGAGTGGCTAGGGATAAAGGAAGTGATTCTTCCAGCAGTGGATGAAATTGAAGAGGTAAGCAGGGACTAGTTCCCTGGACACCTCTAGCATCTGACACAGAACTTGGCACCTCTGAGATGGTCAATAACTTCTCCTTTTCATTATATTGGTTCCTGACCAGACTTTCTTTCTCTTTACTGCAACAAATGCATTTCCATACTTCTTTTTGCTCAGAAAGCAGTTCGGGCTCGGAAATTCAAGAGTTATGTTAAAAGGACTGGAAAGAACTTTCCAAGTGAGGCTCAGCTGACCTCATTCACCAAACAAACATTTCTTGAATGCCTACTGGGCTCCTTCGCTACGTCACTACAGCTCTGTGTTGCCATTTGGAAGGTAAAATCGGTCCTGTTATTCCTCTGAGCTGAGGAAGCCCAGTTCTACCCACAAGTCACCCTGGGCTCAGGCAAGAAGTTACAGACACACGTGAGTCAGAAACCCTCGAGTCACTAGATCAGCAGCTGAGGAGGTCAGTTAGAGAGTCTCTCAGAATTTGGTTGAAATCCTGCATCTGCTCCTTTCTGGCTAAATTATCCTGGGCCAGCCACTACACCTTTCTCAGCCTCGATTTCCTCATCTGTATTATGGGGATGCTAATGATATCTTACTGATGAGAAGATACAGGCCCTCTTGTTTATGTGTGGTCTGCTCTGCAGAACCTGGCATAGAGTGGGTGTTGCCAAGATGGGAAGTATTATTGTTATTAATTATTACATAAATTGCAAAATTAATTATTACATAATTATGGCAGATAAAAATGATGTAAATAATAATTTTCCCTCAGAAAGGAATCTGGGGTAATTATTTGTCCTGTAAACTGCAGCCCAAGTGCTTCGAAAGAAGAATTCGTTGGCATTCGAAGCCGTGAATCCCAGCTTCCAGTTCCAGCTCGGATCCCTACTTGCTGTGTTAACTTGGGCAGGTCACTTCTCTCCTCTGGGCTCTGGGTTCCACGCTTTGCCTCTCAGAGATAACCAGACCTCATACCCCTAGAGCAAAGTGTCCAAGCAGGTGAGGACTGTGTTTCCCCAAGCCTGCAATGCCTTTCCTGGCAGGGCCCAGATTGGTCCTGTAAACTTCACACCTCGATCCTGTGTCAACGGGTGCATGGGCTGCCACGTGGGGATGTCTATGTCAAAACAAGCTTTGCTTTGCCCTATGGGGTCAGCCTTGCTTCTGAACATCGAGCAGCTGCCCGAGTCTGGGTCCAGACCTCGTGGCGGTCAGAGCACAGCGTGGACTCCTGTCCCGTGATAATTACATCCAGGGATGAATGAACCAGCTCCTCGACAGGAAGGAAGTTCCTACAGGTTGGGGTGGCCTACCCAGCAATGCGTTTATTTGACAGCCCAAGGCAATGGATTCAGAGAGGCAGGGAAGAGAGGAGGAAGGGAAGCGGGAAACAAGGCTACTGAAGCACAAGAGTCTGCAGAAAACGTGTGAAGCCGTAATGACAGAAGATTGCATAAGCATGTTGAGAAAAAAGAAGACAATCAGAGAATGGAAAGTCCGGGAGTCCAGAGTACGAGGAAACTCATCCTTTGTCCATCTCAGCCCTTAGGCAGATTACTGGTTATTGAATTCCCTCAGCACCCAATAAATAGTTAAGAATGATTGGTGACGTGATTGAATGGCAGGAAGTCATCATGCTGGCTGGACCCACTATTAGAGGTGTTACAGGTTAAATGGGTTGCGGGAGACACGTAGGACTGGAACTGCTGGGGGAGGGAGGCATCTCAGGAAGGACACCAGCTGTAGCAGAGACCCTCATGAGAGACTGAGCTAGGGAGTGCTGGAGGATGTATTAGTCAGCAGAGGCTCTGCTCTGCTGCCATCTGTTTTCCTGCAATTTCAGTGACTCGGTGGAATAAAGGTTGGCTTCCCACTTGTGCTGTATGCCCAGCGCCAGCTGGCCACAGGCTCTCCTCCACAGTCACTCCAGGATGCAGGCTGATGACAGCCCTGACACCTGTTACCTGCATCTTCCACCACAGGACTTCTTGAAGGTCCCTGGAGTCGGGGAAGAGATCTCATGGAGAAGTCACACATGCTCTTTGGTGTTTCGGCATGGAAAGGATACAGGGGTCTTCTGTGCAAACTGCCCTGGACAGAACTGGAGATCTGGTTCCACCGGGTTCTAGGGGGCTGGGAAGTGTCATGAGCTCATATCATAAGTATCCGTGAGCCACAAAAAGCTCTGCTTCTTGGCAATGGTTAGAACAATGCACTAAAGTGACAAACACGTTCTAAGTGAGGTAGAGAAGGATTAAATATTTGTAACTTTGCTATGGACAATGTCTCTCCAATCACATAGGAAAGCTCCCTCTGCAGTGTCCTAAAATTTGTCAAAAAATGGGAAAATATAAAAGATTATTTTCTATCCTTACAATGTCAAAGTTATTAGAAAACCACTCCATCATCTTGTCTCTTGGGTTTTCTCAACAATATATGAATGAATTCAGGTATCTTCAGAAAGTATTCTTAAGAAAGACAGACATTCTAAATGTACCTAGAACTGAGTCTGGGTCTTGGTGCCACCATATTTGTCTAGACCCTTAATCTCCATTTCTATATTTATTTCTCTAATTGCTATTTATTGAGTATCTACCACACACTGACCCATTAGTCGGGGATGATACAAAGGGAATCCATTGATACAATTTTTGTCATCAGTAAGCTTTCAGACTAGTGGATGAAGCTTGCACTAAATGGCCTGACAATAAAGCAAGAAAGACAGATGTTAGACTATAGGGAAAACTTCCTGGTCTTTGGAGTTGCAAAGGGTCCCTGAAATGGGGGAAGGCAATGAGTCTCCTACCTCAAAGCCATCAAAGCACAATACAGATATTTCCAAAATATGTGGGGATGGGAGTGGCTGAGAACAGCTAACGGAGGTCCAGTCTCCTTCCCACCAGGCAGATTCCCCACTTCTAGAAAGATACCTGCTATTCTCAAAATACCCATAAATCACCCTAGAGATCTTTGATAGCACCCAAGTTCAAGACCATTGACCTCAAGAAAAAAATGACTCTATAATTATTAGGAAGCCACTGTGCATGGTAATGGGAATCAGATTTAGGGAATGAGAGTAAATAAAATAGGGACACGTGGATAACTCACTGAATTAAGTGGCCGATTCTTGGTTTCCGCTCAGGTCATGATCTCCCAGTTCGTGAGATCCAGCCCCATTCCAGGGTCTGTGCTGATAGTGTAAACCCTGCTTGGGATTCTCTCTTTCCCTCTTTCTCTCTCTGCCTCCCCCCTCCATGCTCCTTTCTCGTGCTCGCTCTCTCTCAAAATAAATAAATAAAAACTTTAAAAAAGAATAAATAAAATGTACCATCCCTCACTGAACAGAGATGGGCATGAAGGGTAATCACGGATATCCAAGACTTTCCAGCACACGATCTCTCCTATGGCAGACTGTATTTTCTCAGAACAGCTGCAATACCATCGTAGTCTCCTAGTTATTCTTCCAGTACAACGTTGGCCATCCTCCCACTGAAAGGAGGTGGTGAGATCCCTCCGTGTGAAGCTGGGTATGCTTGTGATGGTAGAGAGCAGTGAAATGGTGCCATCTGACTTCTGAGAATAGGTCACAAAGGGCAACACAGCCCTGCCTGCTTCTCCTGGGAGGTCTGTTTTCGGAACCCAGCAGCCACGCTGTGAAGAAGCCCAAGGAGCTTCATGGCACAGTCACACACAGGCTTCCCGGCTATGAGCCCAGGCTCCTGGAACTAGCTTCTATGCTGTGAGGAAGGTCACACCCTATTCTCACCCAGAAAGACTGTGGGGAGAAGCCCTATGCATGTGTTCTGGCCAAGAGTCCTGCCGAGTTCCCTGAAAATAGCCAACACCAACCACAAGGCATGTGAATAAAGATGCTTCTAGATCCTTCCAGTCCCCAGCTGTCAAGTTACGCTTAGCTTTGAGTCTTTCCTGATAAAGCCCTGGTGTCCTGGAACAGACACTGCTAATTCCCACAGTGCCCTGTCTGAATCCCAGAAGGACAAAATGGTGGTGTTACCCCAGCCAGATTTAGGGCAATTTGTTCTAGAGCGGTAGTGACTGGAACAGCTTCTCGATGTAGCCGAGTGACCTAAATATTTCGCCCAATGATAACATTCTGGTTACCAGAACATCCTAGGTAGGTGACTGACCTGGCTAAGGCACTCCCATGCCAAGGTTGGCATGCCAAGTTGAAAGTTTATTGGTTTTCAGCAGCAAAGTCTTTCCAATTTTGCTCTATGCAGGGCAGCGTTCCCTGAAAGATCGCCTCATAATGTTCTGTGGCCTGAATTTCCCCCAAGATGCTGCAATGCAGAGTTTAGGTCAGATTCGGGGTGACATGCCTAATTACGTAGTTGGTGAGCGTCTGTTTGCATAACATTAGATCTTCGAGTAACTGGTCTTATTATTTCTGGGAGTCTCTTAACATCGTGCATCTATTTACAGAGCCTTCTCGTGTTCTTCCAGAGCTGAGCTTCCTTATTTATACTGGTATGTTATTTGCTGTCCTTCATTTCAGAGCCCACTCTCTGGGAGAATTCTGCATTCCTGTCCTGGGGACGTCAGACTCAGGCTTGTGACCTGCCTTGGCCAATGACATATAGACAGAAGTGGCATGTGCCGTTTCTGAGAGGCGGCTCTAAGATCCTTTAAGAGCCACTGAGTGGTAACACCATGCTCTTTTTCTCCCCCTCTACCATTAGTCCACGAAGGCCCAGGGTATTATTTATTTTGTAACCCTCAGTCTCAAAATAAGGAAGACATTTAGCCAACACACAATGGACACATCGTGTGAAGAAATAAATCTCAGCTGTTGTAAAGCCCCGGGGTTGGAGGCGTTTCTCACGGCAGCAGAACTTAACCTAAATTGACTGGTTCACCGTCAGAGCCTCACTCCTGAGACCACAGTGATGTTAATACCAAGAGTTAGTTTCCTGGAGCTTCCAACGCGGATCCTTGGCCAGTGTCCACATGGGTCTTTTGTTCCTGGCTATCTCCCCCAAGCCATGCCCATGCCGAGTTCTGGAAGAAAAATAAGGAGAACACCTTTCACCTCTACCTCGTGCCACATCTTGTTACCTGGGACCCAAAGCAGATTATTTGTGCCTCACAGATCTCAAAAGATCTCACATCTTGGCTCCTACCCCGTCTGTCCCAAGGATTCATAAATGGACTCCAAGAAACTGTTCTGGCAAACAAGCCTTTCTGACATCTGACAGTCTTTCAACTTTTCGCTGACTTGCTCTACTTCCTCATCAAAGCTCCCTTTCTCCTATGCAAATCAAGATATGCAAAGTCACTCCCATGGGCGTGGGCCCTATCACTTTATCAGACACTCCCAGACATATTTGAGTCCCAAGTTAGTTGAGACAAGATCCTATCTCTCCCTCAAGAGCAGTCTCTAGCTCCCTTCCCAAAAATCCTCAGGTAGCTCCCTGGCTTTCCATGATAAGGTTCTCATATCTAAGAGGGAGACGCCTCCCTTATTATCCTGTGTGAGAGGCAGACTTCATGCCCCCTAAGTCAATCCCACTCCTCTCTTTTTCTTTTTCTTCTTAGCGTTTCACAGTATTCGTTTGTGCTCTGTGGCCTCCGTGAGAATGTGTTTGTGTTTATTTATTGCTCTTTATTAGCATCTTGAATAGTGCATGGTATACAGTGTGTGCTCAATGGATAGGTTTGAATAAAATCTCGAAAGCCCTATAGATTTAAAATAATATTGTTGATGAACCCCTGGGTTTTCAGAAGGGAATCTGGGGAGGACCAAGCCTCCATGAGGACCAAGCCTCCATATGGAGTGTTTATCTAGATCCTTCTAGTGACAGGTGCTTCAGAGAAACTCGGGTTCTATTTGCTGCATCAGGTTCAGGGTTGGAGAGAAGATTTTATATGAAAAATAGGTTCAACTTAGAAAGAGTTTGGAAATCACAGATACGGGCCACATCGGTCATGGAATGGATGCATAAACTGAGGTCTAGCAAGACGAGGAGTGTTTACCAGAGTGCTAAGCCAATGAGTGATAGAGGCAGGCCCAGAGCACAGCTCGTGTGTTGATTTTCTTTACATCGTTGGCATTAAAAAATTGGGCAAGATCACGTATTAGGCCTTCTTCTTCCACGAAATCTGAGTCAGAACTCTGATATGAAACTGAGTTCAAGGTCAGGAGTGGCTTCTTGTTAATAAATTCTCCCTTGTAAATTCTGAGGTCTGACCCTTGACCTCTGGAAAGGTCCACAAAGCTGATTTCGAGCACCCGTGCATGTACTTCTATGGCGTCTAAGTGTTGTGGATGGCACAGTCTGTCCAACTGTGGCCAACTCTTATCAAACGGTCAGCCACTTGTGGGGTGGGGTCCTCGTATTGGTGAGGAGGGTACTGATGATCTTGCAAAGGGGACTGAGAAAGGGAACCCCAGGACTGGTAGATTCAGCGGTTCAATGGCATCATCAAATGAGTTTTTGTGCTATTTATACCTGCTGACATTTTTCAGCAAGTTTATCTTAGTCGGGCTTCCTCATGACCCCAATGTGGCTCCCAGCTCGTGAAGCGTAGAGGCACAAAAGTGAACATCTCTTTCCTTGTGTCCCCCTTCTGAGCAAGGCACCGTTACCCAGAAACCCCAAGCTGAACTTCTGTCTACGTGCCCATGCTGGAACCAGTGTGCATGACTCACTCCCTGATGGTCTCTGCTGGAGGGTGGGTAAACAAAACAATTGTGTCAGCACAATGATTAGCTTTTCGTGTCAACTTGGCTAATAAACACTAATCTAGGTGTGCTCTGAAGGTATTTTGTGGATGCGGCTAATCTGTCCAATCAATTGCTTTAAGGGAGGATTATCCTTGATAATCTGGGTGGGCCTCATCTAATCAGTTGAAAGATCTTCCAAACAAATGTGAGCTTCTCCTAAGAAAGGATTCTCCCTCAAGACTACATCCTCAGTTGGTCTGTCCCTAGAGATACTGGACCTTCCAGTGTCTAAAATCTCATGAACCAACTCCTTAAGCTTTCTCTTTTTTCCTCTATTTCTCTCTTAAATTAAACTGCTTAATGAGTCTATTTAACATACTCTATCTATAGATAGTTATAGATAGATAGATAGATTTATACATAGATCTACAAATAGATAGGCAGTCATTTATGTGTGAATGTATAATATATATTATATTTCACATACATTTGACCATTTAACAATGTGGGGTTTAGTCACGCCAACTCCCACACAGTTGAAAATCCACCTATAACTTTAAAAAAAATTTTTTTTAATGTTTTATTTATTTTTGATACAGAGAGAGACTGAGCATGAGAGGGGGAGGGGCAGAGAGAGAAGGAGACACAGAACAGGAAGCAGGCTCCAGGCTCTGAGCTAGCTGTCAGCACAGAGCCTGATGCGGGGCTCGAACCCACAACTGTGAGATCTGACCTGAGCTGAAGTCAGAGGCTTAACCGACTGAGCCACCCAGGCGCCCCTCAGTAAGTACTTTTAAACATAACACCATGAAACCCCATCCATTAAAAGATACATAAGACAATGTACACCTTAATGGGTAAGTGATCTTGTAAGGGAGCTTGATTTAAAAAAAGAAAAAAAAATAACAAAAACTTTTTTGGCTTTCCTGTCAACCTAAACAAATTCCCGTGGATGAAGACAGTACAGTTCATGGAGACGTGAGTCATCGCTAACCATCTGTTGTCCTTGTCATTCAAATTCAGATGAATGACACTCTAATCTCTTCCAAGTGGGGCCTCCTTAGTAATTTTAAATTATTCTGTAAAGTATGGGTTTCTTTTTTTAATGTTTATTTGTTTTTGAGAGAGAGAGACAGATAGAGAGAAACACAGAGAGAGACACACACACACAGAGCATGAGAAGGGGAGGGACAGAAGGAGAGGGAGACACAGAATCTGAAGCAGGCTCCAGGCTCTGAGCTGTCAGCACAGAGCCCGATGTGGGGCTTGAACCCACGAACTGTGAGATCATGACCTGAGCCAGAGTCAGATGCTCAACCGACTGAGCCACCCAGGAGCCCCTGAAGTGTGGGTTTCTTATAATTTAGTTATAAGACAAGAGGAGCACAGAAGCTCAATAGAAGAGCTGCATCGCATTTCGTGACGCCATCCCACGGCCATCTGAAGGAATGGAATGACAACGTCCAGAGTTGGAGGCAAAAACGGGAGAGGCCTACGCTGGATGGAATTTAGACCAGAAAAAAAGAGAAAAAAACATACTATGCAGAAATTAGCATGAGAAAAACTTAGAGGGACAAGACAGTCATGTGAGCGTAGCAAGAGGGACAACCCAGTGATGACAGTCTGGCGAGACTGAGCCAAAGTATCACTCTTTGTCAGACAGAACCTGGAGATGAGACCAGTGAGGAAATGTCACTGCTGGAGGTCCCCAAGATTCTGGCTCTGACCGTGGCAGAGGCACGTGTTCAGGTGTCCTGGTTGGTGTCCAAGGCCACATATCTCCCATCGTTCACTCAATATCTTTTTTTAAGAATTTTTTAAATGTTTATTTATTTTTGAGAGAGATAGAGACAGAGCATGAATGAGGGAGAGACAGAAAGAGAGGGAGACACAGAATCGGAAGCAGGCTCCAGGCTCTGAGCTGTCAGCACAGAGCCCAACGTGGGGCTCGAACTCACGAACTGCGAGATCATGACCTGAGCTGAAGCCAGATGCTTAACCGACTGAGCCACCCAGGAGCTCCTTCAGTATCTTTCTATGGAGCCCCTGCTATGTGCTGGCCATTTGCTAGGTGGTGAGAACACAGACCTCAAAGTTGGGGAAGATAATAAATGCATGAATGGCCCAGTGCAATGTGCAAGATGTTTTAAGGCAGCACCTTGTGCCCGCAGTCACCATGACTATGAAAGTCACAAGAGGTGCCGTGTAATGAGCGCTTATTCCGCCCGAGGCACTTTTCTTAGGCTCTACCGGCATTCCTCTACTCGATCCTTACAACCAAACTGTGAGGTCTGTACTGATACTATTCCCATTTTACAGGTGAGAACAAATGAGTCTCGGAGAATAAAAGGGTCTGCCCTAGTTTAAAAGCCAGAAAGCCGAGGCTGGGGATTCACAACACAACTTCCACAGGTAAAGTCTTTGCTGCCACCAGGGGCCTCGCACTGCCTCCCGCGACCGGCCTGGGACAGACCCTGGGCCGGGGCGCGTGTCCTGGTGAGTGATGGCTGGCTAAATAGGGAGCCACTACCATGAAGTCAGCCCGGAAATGGGGAGGCCGCTAGAGGGACATCACTGAAGCAGTCCGGGCCGGTGGCTCTCAAAATGTGGTCTCCAGGCCGGCAAAGACATCACCTGGGAAATGGTTAGAAATGCAAATTCTCAGCTCCTCAGTCCGGACCCATGGGAGCAGGAAGTCGGAGGACGACGCTCAAGAATCTGCATTTTGGGGCGCCTGGATGGCTCCATTGGTTAAGCGTCCGACGCCAGCTCAGGTCATGATCTCACAGTTCAGGAGTTCCAGCCCCGCGTCGGGCTCTGTGCTGATAGCTCTGAGCCTGGAGCCTGCTTCAGAATTTGTGTCTCCCTCTCTCTGTCCCTCCCCCCGTTCATGGTGTCTCTTTCCTCTCTCTCAAAAATGAATACACATTTAAAAAATACCTTTTAAAAACAGAATTTTGACAAGCCTTCCAGGCCATTCTGATGCCCCGCAGCATTTGGAGAAGACTTGCTCTGAGACCTTGTTCCAGAGGTCTCCGTATTGCTTGGAGCAAATGAGGAGCCCAGGAGCTCTGAACCCCATCTCCTCCCTGACAGATCTGCATCAGAGGTTCCATTGCTCCAAGTCCCCAACGGATTCATTTGCAAGTGAAACTGTGAGACGCCCTGACCCAGGCCATTGGTTTTCAAACTTAGCTGCTCCTTGGAATCAGCAGGAGAGTTTTAAAACTGGTTGATGCTTCACAAGTTGGGCTTGGACATCAGGGATTTTTTAACCGCCCCCCCCTCGATGATTCTACAGTGTGGGGCAGTTTGAGAATCAAGGAACTCCAAGACTCTCAAGACGTCCCAGAGGGGCTGCGTCCAAGCCCGGTCCCAGCCCCCACGGAGGGGCGTTTCCCCCGAGGGGAGCGGGGAAAGCCAGAGTGGTTTTGGTAGAACATCCATCCCCGTGGCTACCTGTCTTTGGTCGGAGAGGGAGGCCCTCCCAAATCAAAAGCTGTCAGTCCCCTCCCTGTCAACAGCCTCAAATTCACGAAAGCACTTGAGGCCCGGGTTCAGAAGCAGGGCAGAATGAGGGAGAGGTTTTATTGCATAAAGCCAGCGTTCTCTGCGCTGCCCATTAATTAATTTCAAAGTAGGCCGAGTGATGAGGGAGATCTGGGGCAGGAGCACGGGAGTGAAAAGACTTCCAGAAAGGCCCTCCTGCCTCTTGGGGGGACTTCTGGCCCAACCTACCCAATCACGATCGGAGAGAAAGCCCAGCCTCTGAACTCCAGGACTTGCTGAGGCCTGGGGTGCTGCTGACAGGGACATGGTCCTCCCCCTTGCTGGGAAGGAAGAGATGGGGGCGGTAAGAGCACAGAACTCGAGGGTAACCCGTGGGGCCGGCGGTGGCGGGGCACAACGGTTGGGGGGGGTGGGTACAAGCGTTCCAACGGGGCGCCCCAGAGAGCGAAGGCGAGAAGGACACGGAGGGAGTCCTTTTTCGGAAAGAAGGATCCAGAGGCATCACAGTTGGCTTTCTGGTCTCCCAACGCCGTTTCCAGTCCGCCCACTTCCCCACCTCCTCCCCCTCTCCTCTGTGACTAATGATTCTGACCCTTCCCCAACCCGATCTGCAATATCTCAGGCCTCTGTCATAGTCGGCTTCCGGCCATCCGCAGGTCAGATGCACAGGACGGCCAGCCCTGTGGCGGCAAAGGGCAGCAGCTCGGCCACAGGCAGGTTCCCAAAACACCCCCAAGACTCCTTTTTTCCTGTCTTTCCTTCCTTTCCCTCCCCCTCTCTTATTACAATTAATTAACTAACTGTCGATTCTTCTCTTACTCTGTAGGGTCTCTTTCCCACACTAGCCCAGAGGGCCCTATGAGGCAACGATAAAGTGACCGTTGGGTCTCGCCTACATTACCCGGGACCCCTTCAGCATGATCTTCTCAGAACAACCATGGTGCTGTCACCCCAAATGCGCCTTGAATTCCTCTTGGGGAATGGCCTTAGGAACTGTCTGGATGGGCATTTCAAAGTGAAATAACAACAGTATTCTTATTGTGCTATTCATTCATTTTTTTCTTAAAGAAACAAAATCAGGCTTGGAGCGCTTTGGTGGTTCAGTGGGTCAAGTGCCTGATTCTTGATTTCAGCTCAGGTCATGGTCCAGGGTTGTGGGATCAAGCCCCATGCCGGGCTCTGTGTGGAGGGTGGAGCATCCTTAAGAGTCTCTCTCTCTCTCTCTCTCTCTCTCTCTCTCTCTCTATATATATATATATATATATATATATATATGACCCATTTTATTCCTAATGGTTATCCCTGAGTAATAGTCGACTCTTCCCCCCAAGTTAAAACTACTCTGAGTTTGCATATCTGGCCACCGATAAAGAAAATGTTCAAAAAAATAAATAAAAGCAAGCAAGAGTCTGAAGATGACAGTCCTTTACCACCCCAGCCCTGGCCCCAAAACTGAACTTCTAAAAATACTCTGAACAAAGACAGAACCTTCGGGAGACGTGTCCAGCCTCTGGAAGAGACCTCTTGGCAGGTCATACAGACTTGAGGGGACGCGCTCTAAAATCACGAGCTGAGAAAAGCGTGAAGGGTTTTCTTAGTCACAATTAATGAACTCGGTCCCACTTTCTTTTTTATCTTCCTAGGACTATCCGGGACCATCCCGGCTCTTAGCAACTCAGATTTTCCAGGCATCTCTCCTCCTCGGGGTAAATGATGAAAGGAACAAGTACATACTTGACTCAGTATTATAGGATGTGGTTTTCTCCTCTGTTTTATTTTTCCTCTTTGACTCCTCTCCTCTCGCACCTTGAAAGGAAAGACTATTTTAATGCCAAGGGAAATCAATTCGACAAGAATTTTCTGCATGCAAGGCCCTGTTTCACATGGTGTGTGGGAATCCCTGACCACCTAAGATGTGCTTTCTCGTTTATTTTCTCTAGAGCGCCAACAGGGAGGAATGGCTTGGATACTGTGTTAAGAAGGATTCTGAGGTCCAGAATCAGTGGGAAAATACACATATGGCTTCTTTCTTCTTACGCTTAATACGCATTCAAATATTTTGAATGAATAACTGGAAAAAAAAAAAGAGTGAGTGAATGCATCCATGAGCGATGAGACCCACCACTTGGGCAAGAGGAAATGAATCACATTATGTCCGTGCGTTCAAGTGAACTTTTAGAGTCATATCCACCCCAGATGGTTGCCAAAAGACAGTCCCTTCCTCTTTCCACCCAGTGTTGAAAGTCACAGTGTACGCAGGATCCCCCCTGAAATAGTTTATTTTGAAGTGGATTTAGCCCCGTTCTGCTGAAATAGATTGGCCATACATTGGCCATACATGAAAGTCAAGGAAAGACTGAGAAATTGCCCCAGGATGAAGGACAATGAAAGGCACATTAAAAAAAAAAAAAGAAAGAAAAAAAAAAAAAAAGAAAGAACCAAGGATTCTGAACTAGATCTTCTGGCTGCACACACAGCATTGTATGGAAATTGAATGGCACCTGAGAACTATCTGGAAACAATTTACCGATGTTACTTTCCCCGATATTGATGGTTATATTTTGGTTATATTGGGAAATGCCTTTGATTTTAGGAAATAAACATTAAGTAGTCAGGGCTGAAAAAAATTTTTTTACCTTGTCCACACATATACATGTACATCTTCCCTCTGTTGCTCCCATCATGAAGACAGGATTCACCTCCAGCAAATATACGCAGAGTTTCCTAATAAACAGGGGCAAAAAAAGAAAAAATACACGCCAATATGTAAGAGAACCGAATGAATATTTTAAAGTCCAGCTTGATGTTTTTGGTGATTTGTGCTAAAGAGAAATTTTCCAGCTCCAAAGAGAGTGTATTTCTTTTAATTTTTTATAACTTTTAAAAAATATTTATTTTTGAGAGAGAAAGAGAGGGAGACAGACAGAGCAGGAGAAGGGGAGGGACACAGAAAGAGAGGGAGCACAGAATTCGAAGCAAGTTCCAGGCTCTGAGCTGTCAGCACAGAGCCCAGCACGGGGCCCGAACCCCCAAGCCATGAGATCACGATCTGAGCCTAAGTCGGACGCTTAACCGACTGAGCCAACCAGGCACCTGGAGAGTGTACTCTGTAGTTGGCCATCAAATACTGCAGCAAGAGAGCAGACTTATAATATTATGAGTTGCTCCATCCGGGGCAATCATAGAGATTTCATGGCTTTGACCCTAAAGAGCAAGAATCCCAGGCATGTTTCTAAAATAGTATCTTACCATGGGATACACCTGTCAAAGCCCCTTATTCCTTGAAAGATGTGCTTTAAAACAACATACTCCAGTGGAAAAATCATTCTCAGCTTATAGTTCTCAGGGTCAGGTTTGTATAAGAAGGTTTTGGTGTCCAAATAACTGAACAGATGCCGGAAAACCCAAGACTTTCATTTGAGTAGAAGAGAGGGATTTATTAGACCACTAGATTAAAATTCCTGTATTTAAGACATATTTCACAAACACTTAATGGGCTTTTCCCACCCGTTAAGAGCAAACCAAGGGCACAATGTTCCATTTTAATAGGGGGCAGTAACTTCATTTCATTTATAGACTAAACTGACAGGAAAAAAAGTACATATATATATGGGTAGTTCTCGCCAGAGAAAACATGACTTAATGCAAGTGCTTGGGCAACATATTAGGAATAAAGGTCTGTCTGTAGCCTTGGCAATTTTCTTTCCTCTTTCTGTTTTGGGGACGGGGTGGTGATTTGGAAGAAAAAATCCTGTGGTTGGTATCCAATGAAGTTAACACTTTTGGGGCAGGACCTCTATTACATGCAAACAGCATGAATTATAATTAGAGAACAGCATATTTGCACATGAAGGTACACAGGGTCAAACAGAAAACTCTGCCAAGAATCTCAGCCTTTGGCTGGGAACTGTTGGCAATTGGCATAAGCAAAATGGCCCTGGAATGGGGCAGAGCCGGGGGAACACTGAGGTCTAGTTTTAAATCCATGCGACATTTAACAAACTCACACTGAGAGATTTGTCATAAAAAATCCATGAAGATTTATCATTCTGATAAAGAGGTCTTAAAAGAGGGCCACGTCTGTCTCCCAGAATTCAGGACCTTTAAGCTTCAGTGTAGATATGAAGCGAATCAATCCCTTTCTCAGGGAAATTTGGAAAAGTCTGTATTAAAACCTTTAACAATGTGAGTACCCCTCTCTAGTAGTACCTCCTGAAGAAAGAACTAAAAAATATTCCAAAACCATATGTGTTTATGTACAAGTACGTTTATTGCAATGCTGTCCACCAAGTGTAAAATATTGATCTCCATGTTCATTGATACGAAATTGGGTAAATCAATTACAGCAAATCCATAAATGGGACACCATCGAGCCTTTGAAGAGGATGACATATATTTATATGTATTGACTTGGAAAGATGGCCCCAATATATTAAATTAAAATGGCAGGATATTAAGAAGCACAGGATGATTTTATTTATTGTTAAGGAAAAAGAATGAATGTGTGTGTGTGTGTGTGTGCATGCCTGCGTGCGTGTGTGCGTGCGTGCATGTGTGCGTGTGTGTGTGTGTGTGTGTGTGTGTGTGTGTATTTTAACAAGGAGACTAACACAAGATGTATTCTTGGTGAGTAGAACCACCAGAAAACGTCCAGTTGCTATCAATGTCACATTTCTATTTTTTTTGAATTTGTAAACAAATATAGATCACGTGTTTATGAGCAAAGACTCTAAAGTTATTTCCGGGATGGTGTATCTCAGAGAGCCGATCTCATGGTTCCCAGAGGAAAACGGAAAACGGGACCTAGAATTCAGGATACACCAGCTTCCTAAACCACTTCTGCCATTTACCAGCTATTGACAGTGGGGAAGTCACCTAGCCACCCAGCATCTCGGTGGCTGTCTTCCATGCTGTTATGTAAGGACATTCCTTTCTCCCTGGGCTGAAATGAGGAGCTTGAAGTGAGGTAATGTTTTGCACAAAGCCTGGCTTAATTCTTGACATGCATGGGTGTTCAGTTCAAGAAAAGAGTGGGCACCTTGTCTATTGAATAGCTACAAAGCACATTGTCCAAACTTGAGCCACAAATGGCTTTCATCAAGGGAAGGCAGTGACATGCCTACGCCATATCCCACTCACTGCTTGGCACCATCGGGATGCTAAGCAAGCCAGACGATGTGTCATCTCTACCCAAAGTGCTTGCCCACCAGCTGGGAGATGAATAACTGTGATGGGTGACACAGCACCTACTATGTGCCAGTCCCTGGCCAGGCTCTTGAATGGGCTAAGTCATCAAATCATTAGCAATAGACTAATCTTATTCTCCCCATATTGCAGGTTAGGAAATCAAGGTACAGAGAAAGTATGAAGACTGGATAAGGTCAACTTAGAAGTCAGAACTTGCTTCTGAGTCTGAGCACTTGCCCACCAAGGCACACCGGTGGCAAATAATTTAGGGTGAGGTCGAGACTAGAGAGTGGAGTTGAGAGAAAGGGGGTGCCTTTGGGTGGCGAAGAGTCAGCCAGGAAAACCTTAGAAAAGACCAGATGTCCGGGATGTCCTAGAGGGCTTGTTGGAACACCAATGGCCACACTCCGCCCCAGAGCTTCTGACTGGGGAGGTCCAAGGTGGTGCCTGAGGACCTGCATTCCTAACAAGCTTCCCGGTGATGCTCATGACCCCAGGGCCCCACCTGGAGCCACCAGGCCATTGAGGGCAAGGACAAGGCAGGACAGAAACCGAGAAGTCCCCTCCCTATTTCCAATTTAACAAAATGTCAATCATAGAGCATTTTTAAAGAAATGTAAGTAAAGATACAGCCCTACTGCCCTTTGATTTTCACCTCTGAGTGATGCTGCATTCTAAAAGTATCTTTCAGTGGCAGCTGGGTGGCTCCGTGGGTTAAGGATCCAAATCTTGATTTTGGCTCAGGTTATGATCTCATGGTTTATGAATTTGAGCCCCATGTCTCCATTGCAATGTAAACGATGTCAATGAAAGGGAATTCCACAAAAAGTAAAGAGAATTTTAAAGCACAACTTCTAGTAAGTCCATTCATTAAAATAAACGTGGTCTGAGATCTGATATCATGGTGAGAAATCTGAACGCTGCCACCATGTTGTGGCTGATCCAATCGCCTTGAGTAATAACATTCTGGAGGGGAAATGATACCAATTCTCTCATTGACTTTTTTGAGGAGTCCAGAAACTGAAGTTCATAGTTTCCCACTCTGTTCCCAAGGAATGCTTTTATTGTTTCAAATATCAATGGGAAAGTGACCCACTTATTCAAGCTGTAGATCTTGCATGCTCTTTAACTAGGGTGACCTTTCTTTAATATGTCATACATTGGAGTTTGGATATAAGACTTCCCTGGAGAAAAGATTAATACTGCTAAAAACAGATTGAAGACAACTGACAAGAGGTCATTTCAATTGTAAACACAGACCTTTCTCCTTCTGGGACTCAATAAAACTATTTTCGATCTTAATAGAAAAAAATTGGCTATAAACATTCTTATTTTTCTGGACTTATCTCTTGGAAAGTTTAAATAAATGGTTATTGGGGCACCTGGGTGGCTCAGTCGGCTAAGCCTCTGACTTCAGCTCAGGTCAGATCTCACGTTCGTGGGTTCGAGCCCCGCGTTGGGCTCTGTGCTGACAGCTAGCTCAGAGCCTGGAGCCTGCTTCTGGTTCTGTGTCTTCTTCTCTCTCTGACCCTCCCCCTATCATACTCTCTCTCTCTCTGTATCAAAAATAAAATATTAAAAAAAATTTTTTTAAATAAATAAATTATTATTGTCATCACACAAAACCATGGCATAGTATCTTTGGGGTTGATAGGACACTAGTAAGTTCTCTCGCTGCCCCTGCCTCCATGTCAGCAGCCCCCACATTTCCAGTCGATTGGCCCCTGTTGAGGGACCCAAGGATGAAGTCTGTCCTCTCTGATGTCTATCCTATATTCTATTTCAAAACCCCTGGTTTTTATAATTTTCTGAATATATCACGACTAAAGCACTGTGAGTGAATTCATTTAGGTCAGTGGCTCTTCAACCTCATTGCACATGCAGCGTTCCTGGGAGCTTCTAAAATATCTGGATTCCCAGTACTCGGTCCAGATGTCCCAAATCAGAAGTTCCCAAAGTAAGTTCTGGACATATTTAAGGGGCAGTAGCATGAACATGGCTTTCTCACCCTTTATTGTGAAATCAGACCGTAGTCAATAGCATGGAGTGAAGCTGGATGCCCAGAGTCTAAAAGTAGGTGCTGCTCATCAGCTCATCACCCACTTAGACCCCAACAGGGGAGCCCAGGAGCCACGGGGAATGCCCTCACCCTTTGGGTTTAGGTTCTGTCAGTGTCAACATTGTCTTCTGAGTGCCATCTTGGCTTTTTCACTTCATACCATACGCTGCCCACTCAAATAAGGCTCCTGGGGAGAGAGGTCACGGGCTCCTGAAGCAGTATTTCCCATGCATGCTCATCCTAGGCAAGGCCTGCTTGGAAAGGGACTTCTGTGGTCAAGTGCTGGACATGCTACCAAATCGACCCCCTCTTTAAGAGCTGCCATGCTCCTACATTCTGAAAAGTCATGCAGTAAAGAAATCTATTCCATGAGCATTCTCCACCCATATTCCACAGTGCAACCCTTTTCTTATCACCCTTTGGCAAAGACTGGTCCAGATTGGGAACAGCTGGACATCAAGTCCAAGGTCTTTTGATCTCTGTCCCTCTTAAAACACTCAGTGAGGGAGCACCAAGTCCAGACTGACTGCAGGGACAGGAAAGACGTGGGTTGACGGAAAGGATTTAGAAGAATGATCGTAATCGGAGAACTTGAGTGTGATTTGCTTGTGTTGTTCCTGAAAGCATGTCAGCCAGGCTGGTGGTCCAATGTCCTAATTAGCTAATGGGTCGAGAAGGAGTTTACTTGTTTAGAAAGGAGGGCTTATTGGATCAGCACTCCAAGATACTCGGATTTTTTTTTAACTTGTCATTTTCCTCTAAGACTGTGATTCTCAAACTTTAGTGTGCACAAAATCCCCTGGATGGTGACCCCCCCTCCCCCGCAAGCATCTGACACAGCAGGTCTGGGGTATGATTGGAGAACCAGCATTTCTAGAGAGTTCCTGGGAGATAAGGGTGTTGCTGGTCTGGGAACCCCATATTGAGAAGCGTTGTCCTGGAAGGTGGAGAAGAACCCCATGAAAGAGGAATAGAATGGGACATGCTGCATGAAGAGGGGACAGAACAGAAAGAAGGGAGAAGATGTAAATGAGAAAGAGAGGGAGGGACACACACACACACACACACACACACACACACACACACACGGGGCTGTTTGAACAAATGCGTCATGCTCGCCAAGGTGTCAGAGCTGGAATGTGGGCAAAGGACCTGTGGCAGCTGAGCCTCCAATGTTTGTGGGACAACCCACAGCTAGACCTTTTCCATCCATACTCTTAGTGAACATGCCTGGGTTGTGAGTTTCCCAGCCTCCACTTGGTGACACCAGCTGATCTGGAAGCAAATCTGGCCCCGGCGAAGCAGGACAGCCCTGAGAAAGTAGGGCAGAGTTCTCCAGCAGCCTCCACTCCCCCTTGTGCCCGCCTCCCTCCCGGTCTCGCTGGATCCTCCATCTCCTTCCTGATTCTCCCTCTGACCCAGAAGAACTGCCAACTTAAGTTGGAACCAATGCTTCCACTCCAAGCTCCCTACTGCTGGCCTGGACATGTCCTCCAACCATCCTGTGCCCAAGACTCCTTAGGGCTCCACGTTGAGGCCACGCTAGTCCCCACCCCCCAGATCAGGCAGGCACGTGGAATCCAGAGGGTTGGAAGAGGGGCTGCGGATGAAATTCACATGTTGTTCCTGGGGCCACCTTCCCAGAAAGGAGCTGTGCATCCTCAGAACCTGGGGCCACCTCCATGTGAGGAATTCTAAGTGGGTGGAGAGGTCCCGGGGCGTGGCTGTGTCACCTCCCTCAGAAGAGGCACACAATGGCCCCTGGAGATGGACGGTGTTGTAGCGACGGTGGGGTAAACAGGCTGAGGAATTGTGGGCTCGGCCTGGGAAGCAGGCAGTCATGGCAGTGCCTCTCTCCCCTGGAGGTGTGAGAAATCCTCGCTATAAATCAAGGAAATTAAATAGAGTGCAGGGCTTAGGGGCATTGCTCAAACCCCTAATCCAGATCCCAGGGTTGCTGAAAAGGCCGCCACGCCCAGCAGTTCAGAGAGAGGAAAACTGTTTCACAGGCTTTGCTCTCCCAGGAGCCTGGCGGGGGGAAATCGGACCTGGTGGGAATTCAACACTTTGAGGGGCCCTGGGGTCCTAGGGCAGAGGGGTGCCAGAGTCAGAGAGGGGCTCAGAGACCCTTCCCCCTTATGGCTTCCTTTTTCCAGGCAGAGAAACTGAGGCCAGATGAGAAGAAGGAGTTTGAACTGAAACATACCAGTTAGTTGTCAACGGAAGCCACAGGCCAGTACAATTTCAACTCCAGGTGTCAACTGGCGTGGTGTCCGGTAACAAGTCCCCAGGGGTTTGGTTTCAGAATCCTGAGACTGCAGATACCTGGTGACCGAGGGAAGTGCTAAAGTTTTGGGTTACATCTTGTGTGCCTGGGTGGCTCAGTTGGTTAAGCGTCCAACTTCGGCTCAGATCATGGTTTTGAGGTTCGTGGGTTTGAGTCCTGTGTCGGGCTCTGTGCTGACAGCTCGGAGCCTGGAGCCTGCTTTGGATTCTGTGTTTCCTTCTCTCTCTGCCGACCCACCCTTGCTCATGCTCTCTCTCTCTTTCTCTCTCTCTCCCTCACACACACACAAATAAATAAAGATTAAAAAAATATTTTTAAATGCAGAAGGCAGAGCCCACACCGGAGAATCTTGAGTCAGTCTGAATTAGGGCCCAAGACTCTGCAATCTTAGTGGGCTCTCTCAGGCAGCCCCGTTGAGCGGGCTGGGAGACGTGTTCAGAAAAGCACGGCCAGCTGGATCCTGGGCTGGGAGGCATCTCATACAGGGAGAGCGGCCGGGGGCATCCCCAGCATGGAAGCCTTGGAGCCGTGTTGTTTCCATGTCCCAGGAAGGGACAGGGACTGGGTAAGCAAGAGTGAGTGTGGTGAAGACAAGAGACGACACTGGAAAATCACCCACACCCCAACAACCCTCCAGTGCCCGCCCCCCTGTTAGAACGGTGGCCACGGGGACAGAGCTTTGCCTACAGACGCTGGGCTTGCTGGCATCTGTTTGTAATCTCATCACACAATCACAGAACCTGAACGCAGATCTGAAGGTTTGAGAGACCAGGAAATGAGAACACAGAAGATGAACTGGGCTCAGATGGATGGAGGATCTTTCTAAGGGTTCAAAGCTCAAATAGGTCTATAGGGGGGCAAGCTGGGATGCCTGAAGAGCTCTTGATTCTGGGGACTGGCTGCTTTTCCAAGAGCCTCTAGGGCAAGTTCCAGGATTTCCAGTTCCTGGCAAGGGAATGATGGTGCTCGGAGTCAAGTCGTGTGATCCACTCTACCCACATGCACCTGCATCAGGATTCAGCATCCTGACCCTTGGCAGTCCTGCTGTAGTTTGGCAAAAAGATCCCGCTCACCTCACATCCCACTGAATGGTTACCCTTCAGTATACAGTCATTGCTCAATGAATGCTTGCTGTATCCTTTTGGAGCCCAAATAATTTTCCTTTTTTCTCTTACACTATTTTTCTTAACATTCATTTATTTATTTTGAGAGAGAGAGAGAGAGAGAGAGAGAGAGAGAGAGCATGCACTCCTGAGTGGGGAAGGGGCAGAGAGAGAGGGAGAGAGAAAATCCTAAGCAGGCTCCGTGCTGTCAGTGCAGAGCCTGATGTGGGGCTCAAACTCATGAACAGTGAGATCATGACCTGAGCCGAAATCAAGAGTCAGACACCTAACCAATTGAGCCACCCAGGCAGCCCCGTCTCATAGTATTTTAGCACAGATAGCAATCAAAGCCAATACAGTTGAACTTTGAACAACATGGGGATTAGGGGCATGGACCCACAAAGTGGTCAAAAATTTCATGTAACTTTTGACTCTCCCCAAACTTAAATATACTAATAGTCTACTGTTGATCAGAAACCTTACTGATAATATAGTCACTTAACACACACTTTGCATATTACATGTACTATACACTGTATTCTTAATGCTTATTTATTAGAGAGAGAGAGAGAGAGAGAGAGAGAGAAACAACAGGAATGAGGAGGGGCAGAAAGAGAGGGAGGCACAGAATCGAAGCAGGCTCCAGGGTCTGAGCTATCAGCACAGAGGGGCTCGAACTTGTGAACTGTCAGATCATGACCAGAGCTGAAGTCGGATGCTTAACTGACGGAGCCCCCCAGGCGCCCCTCATCTGTACTCTTAGAATCAAGGAAGCCAGACAAGAATACAAACTGGGGCGGCCAGTCTGGAAACACAGTAAGGGGATTCCTCCCAAAACTGAAAATAGAACTCCCCTCCAACCCAGCAACTGCACTACTAGGTATTTATCCAAAGGATACAAGTGTGCTGTTTTGAAGGGGCACATGCACCCCTGTGTCTACAGCAGCATTATCAACAATAGCCAAAGTGTGGAAAAAGCCCACATGTCCATCGACAGATGAATGGATCAAGAAGATGTGGCATATGTATACAATGGAATATTATTCGGCAATCATACAGAATTAAACCTTGCCATTTGCGACAATGTGGATGGAACTAGAGGGTATTATGCTAAGCGAAATTAGTTAACCAGAGAAAAAGACAAATATCACATGACGTCACTCATATGTGGAGTTTAAGGTACAAGACAGATGAACATAGGGAAGGGAAACCAAAATAATATAAACACAGGGATGGGGACAAACCATAAGAGACTCTAAAATACAGGGAACACACTGAGGGTTGGTGGAGGGCGATGGGCTAAATGGGAGAGGGACGTTCAGGAGGACACTCGTTGGGATGAGCACTGGGTTTTATGTGCAGCAGATAAATCAGTGGATTCCACTCCTGAAGTCATTATTGCACTAGAAGCTAACTAACTTGGATGTAAATTGAAATTAAATAATAAATAAAAGTAATGAGGAAGAGAATACATTTATAAAACTGTACTGTATTTATTGAAAAACACCCATGTGTAAGTGGACGCACACAGTTCAAACCCATACTCTTCAAGGGTAGCTGGGGCTACCATATTGTGGACACCTTCCACACCAAACAGCCTACGTTCATTGAAAAGAATCTTCGAGAGCATCCCCGTGGCACCTGTGAAATGATTCATGTGTATTTCACAGAAGCTCTCCGTTAACTACCATGCCACAGCCCTCACGAGTTTCAGAATCTTCTCGTAGGAATGCTTCTTCCAGCAATCTGTGATTTGCTTTGGTAAGGTGGTCGTTCTCAAAGAGTGGTTCCTAAATAAATAAAAGTGTGGCTCAGAGACCAGAAACTTCCGAGGAGAAAGACCCACGGTCTGTGTCTAAGAAGCTCTCCAGGCAATGTCAATGGACATACAAGTCTGAGAACTGGTACATAAGGAGTCTTTTCTTTCTAATTCTAAATGAGGGAACAAAGGAACAGAGAGGTTCATCCGCTTGTCCGAGGTTGCACAGAAAGTGGTCGTAGGGCTGCACCTATCTCTGGGGCTGGAGCCTCCAAATCTGCATGTTGAGAAACTCCCAGGTGACTCCCGAATTTGAGAACTAACCTCAGAATGTTATGTAGTTCTTTCCTCTTCCCACACCCCTAAATCAGGTACCTGAGTCCCTCTGGATTCTCTGCCCCAACCCGGCAGATACCCTGCCTTGTACCTCGTGGTTGTTAAGAAGTTTAATTGTTTAAAAATCACAAGTCCACCATGAATCTGTTTATTGTAAGACTTCAAATACTATAGAACTTTATAGATTGTTAAAATGTGACCCTCCCCTCCCGCCCCAAATCCAGACCACCCTCAATTACTGTTAACTGGTGTGTAACTTTGCAGACATTTACAATTCTTATTTAAATACATACATGCACATATACACTCAGATGATAATTCAGAACAGAAATGGAACTATATTATTATTATATTGAGGCACAACCCTCTTAATGGGATGTAGTTGTACGTTTCTGTGTGTGGTGTGTTTTCCAGGACATAGAAATACAGTCCCTTCAGAAAAAAAAAAAGAAAGAAAGAAATACAGTCCATTCTTGCTAATGGTCAAAGAGTATACTGCTTCTGAAAATGTCTTAATTGCCTTCATCACCAATTGATACAGATTTTCACTGACTCCTAGTTTTCACTATTACAAACATGTAACCCTCAAAGTCCTTACAGGCACACTTAAAAAAAATTTTTTTAATGTTTTATTTATTTTTGAGAGAGAGAGAGAGACAGCGTGAGCAAGGGAGGGTCAGAAAGAGAGAGGGAGACACAGAATTGGAAGCAGGTTCCAGGCTCTGAGCTGTCAGCACAGAGCCCGACACGGGGCTCGAACCCACGAACCATGAGATCATGACCTGAGCCGAAGCTGGACGTTCAACCGACTGAGCCCCCCAGGGGCCCCAAGGCACACGTTTGTGAACGGGTTTCTATCTGAAAGGGTGACCGTCTTGAATAGCAAGTCCTGGGATCCTGCCGGCTGTCCGTCCCATTATTTTACTCTATCCTTGTCCAGCCAGACTCTTCTATGTGGAAGGGGGAATCCACACAAAATGACAGGCACCTGTTACTCTTGCTGTTTTTGCTTTTTGCCTGTTTCTGAGGGGCAGGGGAGGGCGGAAAACAGAAAAAGGAACGTTTTTCTTTCATCTCTCCTTCCTTTCCCAAGGGGGGAGGATTCTCCTGAATGTCAATTGGAGCTTTAAGACGGAAACTACGGGATGGTGTTCTCCACACCATTCCTAGAGGGACAGAGGGAGTGGCAGCCAGTCCTCAGGGACAAGTTGGGGACTTTTGCCAGGTTGAACATGGCGTGTGAGTCACGACAGAGCTTGGGCTAGCGGCGCTCTGGCTCGCTATTTATTGCTGGGGACTATTTTCCGAGGCCTGTCATGCCCGGGTGACTTCTGTAGATGCACTGCACTGCCACCCCTCCCCCCCCCCCACCGCCTCCCAGCTCACTGTGACTCAGTCACATACTCATCCCGAGTCATCAGAGAATGGAAATCATGAGCAATGCCTGGCCTGCACCCAGCGAGTGACAGAGCACGTCCAGAAAATCAGGGATTCCCTCCTCTGCCAAGGAAATGCGAGTGGAGACAGCTGATTCTCCACGGTCGGGAGGGAGATGTTGCAAGGCTCCCGGCCACCGGGCTTGGCAGCCGTGCGGGTTGTTTTGGAAAACTGTGCATCGAAGTGACTGTGATTTGCTTCACAGCAAAAAGGGCGATGGCGACCGGTGACCTCAAGTTTCTTTGGGGTCCTCCTCTTTTTCACCATAAAAACCCATCTTCTCCTGGGGCGCCTGGGTGACTCCGTTGGTCAAACCTCCAACTCTTAGTTTCAGCTCAGGTCATGATCTTGAGGTTTTGTGGGTTCAAGCCCCACATCGAGCTCTGTGCTGACAGCGTGGAGCCTGCTTGGGGTTCTCTCTCCCTCTTTTGCTGCCCCTCCCCTGTTCACACTGCCTCTGTCCCTCTCAAAATAAATAAGCTTAAATATAGATAGATAGATAGATAGATAGATAGATAGATAGATAGATAGATGCAGACACAGATATCCCTAATTAATAATAATAGCTAAATTTTGGTGGGGTTGTTATTAAACAGCTATTCTGTTATTCTGTTTGGGGCAGTGTGCTAGAAACTCAGAAGACTTGATTCCCTCTAATCCTTAGAAGAACCCTTCTGATAGGCACGGTTATGATCTTTATTATAAATTGAAGAAACAGAGATCTAGACAGGTGCGTTGTTGCCCATTGAAGAGAGTCTGGACCCCAGAATAAAGGATCCCAACGCCCATTCACCTAAGCAACAGATACTTCTGGCTTCAAAGTTTGTATTTCTTTCTTTTTTTTTTTAATTTATAGTTTATTGTCAAGTTGGTTTCCATATAACACCCGGTGCTCTTCCCTCCAAGTGCCCTCCTCCATGCCCATCACCCCCCTCCTCTCTCCCCCTCCCCCTTCAGCCCTCAGTTTGTTTTCAGTATTCAATAGTCTCTCATGACTTCTGTCCCTCCCTCTTCCCAACTCTCTTTCCTCCTCCCCCTCCCCATGGTCCCGTTAGGTTTCTCCTGTTAGACCTGTGAGTGCAAACATATGGTATCTGTCCTTCTCTGCCTGACTTATTTCACTCAGCATGACACCCTCAAGGTCCATCCTCTTTCCTACAAATGGCCAGATTTCATTCTTTCTCATTGCCATGTAGTACTCCATTGTGTATATATACCACATCTTCTTGATCCACTCATCAGGCGATGGACATTTAGGCTCTTCCATGATTTGGCTACTGTTGACAGTGCCGCTCTGAACATTGGGGTGCATGTGCCCCTAGGCATCAGCACTTCTGTATCCCTTGGATAAATCCCTAGCAGTGCTATTGCTGGGTCATAAGGGAGTTCTATGGATAGTTTTTTGAGGAACCTCCACACTGTTTTCCAGAGCGGCTGCACCAGTTTACATTCCCACCAACAGTGTAGGAGGGTGCCCGTCTCTCCACACCCTCGCCAGCATGTGTAGTCTCCTGATCTGTTCATTTAGCCTTTCTGACCAGCATGAGGTGGTATCTCAGTGTGGTTTTGATTTGTATTTCCCTCATGATAATTGAGTCTGTATTTCTTGACTGCTGTTGTGTTACACAGAACCCCACACATTCGTAGCTAAAACTGTAAACGTCTCTAGTCTCACAGGGTCTGAAGGTCAGCAAACCGGGGGCGGTTTGGTGAGGTTTTGGGCTCAGGGTCTCATGTAAAACTGCTGTCCATTTCCAGCTGTACTGTAGTCTCTCATGTGACCACTCAATGGGGAAATCCACCCCCAAGCTCGCTCATGTGGGTGTTGGCAGGAGGCTTAGCGAGGGCGAGAGAGAGAGAAGGTGCAACCTCCTTCATTACCTGGTATCAGGAGCTGCACCCCGTCCCTTCTGCCACACCCTACTGCTCACAGAACCCAATCCCAGTCCAGTGTGGGAGGGAAAAGGATCCTAGCTGAGAGCGCAGAGTCTCTGGGGACCATCTGGGAGCCCGGCTGCCATGAAACAATGCAGGTCTTAGCTGGAAAATCTTCAAGGGGTTTGTGTAATACAACACGCCAAAGGCCCAGGCTCCTTTGTGTATTTTCCCCTCCACTTACCACTCAGACCAAATTCAGATGTGTAACACAGAAGGTGAGAAGTTCTGACCAAAGCGTGTGGGAGATTCCGTCTCAATTCTGCACAAGAATGCCACCCAACCAACTTTGCTCCCCATCAACTGTCTGTTCCCCAACGCCATCTTGTCCCTCATCCTCTGGAACGCAGGATGCTGGTCTTTCCAACTTTGCCTGCACCTCAAAATCAACCGTCCACCCTGCTTGACCTCACTGTGTCTCAGAAGGTTGGGGCATGCAGAATATGTGACCTGCATTCCTTTGTCACCGGCTTTCAGTGGAGTTTGGCCAATCAATGGGAAACACCAGTTGTGCATTGAGGGGTCAGGGTGTCAGTGCTCCCATTTGTCTTTGCTTCGGCATCGTGATTCCCAAAAGGTTACTGTCCTCCAGGTCAAGTCTAAACCTCCTCTGGGTGCTTCCCCTCAGGAGGCTCCACTTCCTCTCACTGCCCTTCTGTTCCAGGGTTAGACAAAACTTTCTGCTTCTGGAAGCTTCCTAGTGCTTTCATATCCCTTTCTGGCTCTTTTAGTCTGGTGCACACCTCTGTAAATAATTCCTTTAGAAATGTCTCTGATTTGGGGGCTCCTGAGTGGCTCAGTCGGTTAAGCATCCCACTTTGGCTCAGGTCATGGTCTCACGGTTCATGAGTTTGAGCCCTGTGTCCGGCTCTGATCTTGCTCAGCGCCTGGAGCCTGCTTTGGATTCTGCGACTTTCTCTCTCTCTCTTCCCTCCTCTGCTCACACTCCTGTCTCTCTGTCTCTCAAAAAAAAAAAAAGGAGTAAACATTAAAAAAATTAAAATAAGAAAACCAAATGTCTCTGACTTTAACCGTTTGAATGGAATTCTTTCAGTTCTTCTGGGAAGAAGACTCCAAAGAGACTGAAAGGGTCTCTCTGACTTGCACGCCGTGGTTTCTTCACACTTGGAGACGATCCTTGAGGCGCGAGTAAATGCAGAGAAGGGCACGGGGCTCATTTTAGTCAACACAGGATTTGAGAAATCCCGAGAGACACATTAGGGAAGATGCGTACTTTGGATTTATGTGGCCGTGACTACCACATCATAACACTGGTGCCCTTTTGAGTCATCAAGAATTTTATACATTTTGAATGTGGAATGCATGACTGTAGGCTCTCCAACGTTTCCCAGAGGAGGGTTACCTGAGGCACTGAGATTTGGGAAACTTGAGAATGTCTGTCCACAAAATACCCCTACCAAATCAATCACAGCTTGCTATTTGGGTTATATAACGCTGTGTATGACCTCATCTTTATTGTACTTTTTTTTTTAACATCTATTCATTTTTGGGAGTGAGAGAGACAGAATGTGAGCAGGGGAGGAGGCAGAGAGAAGGAGACACAGAATCCAAAGCAGGCTCCAGGCTCTGAGGTGTCAGCACAGAGCCCAACACGGGGCTCGAACCCATGGACCACAAGCTCAAGTCAGATGCTTAACAGCCTGAGCTACCCAGGCCCCCCGACTCTTTATTGTACTTTAAAAAATAAGAATCTTTATCATTTTTTTGTTTTAGTTTTCTCTGGGGAAAGACAGAAGAATCAATCCAGGATTTAAAAGTGGCTCAGTCAGTTAAAGCTTCTGACTTCGGCTCAGGGTATGAGCTCATGGTTTGTGAGTTTGAGCCCCACATCAGGCTCCACAATGGGCGTGAAGCCTACTTAAAAATAAAAATAAAAACTAAAGAAATTCGGCACAAAAGCAAAAGGAGCTCAAAGAGGGTCATGTTGAGGGTGCATGGCCCAGTCACATGTCCCATAGTGAGCAGATTGATTGGGATAAATCTGTTCACATTTGAGAAGCCATTTTCTAGGCAGGCTCTTCAGAGGAGGGGAGATCAGGAAGAGGGGGGGAAAGCCTGGAGGAAAACCTAATTAAACTCTACCTCCGGGTTAAGGGAAAATAACGTTTTTAATAAAAGGTTGAGGGGGGAGAAGATGCTCTCACTTACCCACTTTGAAGAGTCCTCGCTCCGCAGAAGCTCCTAGAGTTGTGCCACATGCCCAGGACCATTAGTCCCCTCACCGGCTGTCAGGTCACGTTGGTGACAGAGAAATGAAGTTCACCCCCATGGGTCCCATACCTTTAGGATCACAGGGACACGGACACACAGGAAGTGGGCAGGCTCCTGGACTGTGGTTGTTTGTGTCCGGGGGGAGATTTTGCTTTGTTTTCTTGTCATTTGAAAGATCTGCAGGTGCCCACCTGGAGCGGTGCTTGCACTTTATTATGGAGTGGGGACACGGAGTTAGTCACCTGAAGGTATTTACAGTTTCATCTCTCTGTCTCTTTCTCCCTCTCCTTGCCCCTCTCTCTCACCCCCAAACATCTCTCTCTTTCTCTCTTTCACACACACACACACACACACACACACACACACACACACACACATTTTTATACATATGTACACAGAGAAGGGTAGAAGGAGGTAAACATTTTCGATTTAAGTTATAAATTAGAATCATTTTCATTTTCTCCATTGTGTTTCTATGTATGTATTTTTTCAAATTTGTTTTCTCCCCCCTCCCCCTCCCTCTCCTCCTTCCCCAACCCCTCCGCTGTCATTGTCTCCTCCTCCTCCTCCTCCTCCTCCTCCTCCTCCTCCTCCTCCCAAATGATCCAAACTTCCCATGGTAGGGTGGGGAAGGAACACTGGATTGAAATAGGTTCTTGTCAGGGCACCTGCCTGGGTGGCTCAGTCGGTTAAGCCTCTGACTTCAGCTCAGGTCACATCTTATGTTCGTGGGTTCGAGCCCCGCATCAGGCTCTGTGCTGACAGCTAGCTCAGAGCCTGGAGCCTGCTTCTGGTTCTGTGTCTCCTTCTCTCTCTGCCCCTCCCCCTCTCATGCTCTGTCTCTCTCTGTATCAAAAATAAATAAAACATTTAAAAAAATTTTTTTTAATGAAATAGGTTCTTGTCTTACAGGACTTATCAGAGCCTTTACTGTTCAACCATTCACCGGGACTACAGATTATCCATTAATATATAATACTGTAGTTGACATTTACTGAGTATTCCAGGCTCTGTTTGGAAACTTTTTCAAATTTCGAGCTTTGTTTTTCCTACCATTTACGGAACACTTTCTCTATGCCTGGGTCTCCCATCAGCTCCTTACATCTACCTCATACAATCCTTTCAATTACCTCCCAGAGAAGGTGCTATCCCTACTCCCCTGACACAGATCACAAAGAGTGAGGTCCATTTTCTCCATTTTCACCCTCATTTTAATTCACATCACTGTTAAGTTGTGAACTCAAGATTTAATCAGAATTTGTCTGTGAATATACTTTTTAGTCTAGAAAAAGGACCAGGGAATTAATTTCCAAGAAACTAATTTGTAGGGCTCAAGGGATGGGTAAAAGTCACAAGAATTTGGCAACTACCCACCACATGTTCTGGAAGCCAAGTTCTTTAGCCAAAGTGGCCAGAGATTGGTATGGTTGACATGAAGTGAAAAGCATCAGACCCAGAGCAAAGGACATGAGAGTAATTTTGTACGTGTATGAGTGTATGCATGTATCTCCTTTATGAGTTTTAAATTCTAAGACGCCTTTCATTTCAATACTAATTTGATGTCAGTTCTCAGCATGTGTAGGATAGACACTACGAAAGGTTAGATACAAGTACTTACTGTTTATTGTCATATGCTCCTTGATCTCAGAAATCAGGAGAGCGTGTGCCCCTTGCGATCAAGAAAATACTCAGGGCAGATGATCTTTGCAAAAATGGGGGGCAGGATAACCCTCATTTCCTCTCCATTTCCCGTGTTGGCTACATTGACTATTTAGTCCTTTAGTAATGATGAAAACCAAATGAACAAATCTTTAAAAAGAAAGTAGTTGTCCCTGAAAAAAATCTTTCTCCTTGTACCCTGGATGGTCCCACAGAGGTGGAGACCCGGACACTTCCGTGCCTGTGGGGAGGCATTTTACCTACAGATGACCCATTCTGCAGATGAGAAAAAGAGGAATCGAGCCAAATCCAATTTAGAATTCCCACCCCCTACGTGTTAGCAAAGGTCTTTTGTTGCCTAACGACTGCTTCCTGACCCCAAGTGGGTGGAGAGAGAGACACAGGAGAGGCGATGTCACAGAAATCCCCAACCAGCAAGGGGGCAGGGCAAAGCCTCTTGGGAGGAGATGCTAGATATAAGGGACCTTGAGGGGCGCTCTGTCGCTTAAGCGGACTCTTGACCTCAGCTCAGGTCATGATCCCAGAGTCGTGGGACCGAGCCCTGCATCCGGCTCCACGCTGAGCATGGAAGGAGCTTAATATTTTCTCTCTGAGCAAGGGAACTTGAGGGAAGGCCCATGACCAATGGTGTGAGAGGGGAGAGATCTCTCCTCTCTTCTGATCCCAACTCACCCCATTGCTTCCCGCTTGGGGCCATCGCCTTCCTCACTTGCTGGCCTGCACATCTTTCCTCCCCTCCCAGAACCTTCCCCCCAACGACTTCAACCTGCCCCGGCCCGTGTGGCCTCAGTGCTGCCTTTCTGTCCCCAGATACCACATCACTTCCGCTCAGCGCCCTCCAGTCTCAGTTCAGAAAGAAAGAGCATCACAGGGCCCCTCCCATCTCCATCTCCACCAAGTAACATCACAGGCCGGCGCCCCTGGTGGGATCCGTCCCACTCCTGGTGGGTCCCCTGGTATGAAATGTGGTCGGTCTAGGAGGGGGAGGGGCTGACTGCTGGACGGGTCCTGCTCTGTGGCTGCCATGACTGAGCTATCCCGGACACTCTGAATCCTCCCCAGGACGCTCCCTCCGTGAGTCCCTACTCATCCCATTTCTGTGCCCATTGACCGCATTCGTTTGGTTATTTCCTCATTCATGTGTTCATTCAACAACTGAACATTGACTTTTTGATAGTTCTGAGCACTTGGGACAGAGCAGGACACAAAACAGCCAGCAACGCCATTAAAGTGACACCAAATAAAATAAATAAGTAAATGACGTAGCACATCTGGTAGGGTTGAATGAAGCGAGTGAATGCAGCAGGAGGGCTAGGGAGGCTGTTATTTTAAATGGGGTGGTCAGAATGCACCTCCATGAGGGGCCATTTGAGCCAAGAGTTGGGAGGAAGAGAGTAGCTATCTGGAGAAGAGTGTCCCAGGCAGAAGAAACAGCCAGTGCAAAGGCCCTGGGGTAGAAACCATGCCTAGTATGTGTGTGGAGTGGCAAGGGCCCTGTGCGTCTGGAGGTGTTAGGAAAGGAGGACACATCAGAGGAAAATTCCGGAGAGAACAGCATGTGTAAGGTAAACGATGACGTTGAGCCTCCGAGTCAGAGGAAGGACTTCGACGCTCATATTCTGCTCTGATGAAAAAGACTATCTCACCGAAATACTCAGAAACTCCCTTTGTACATTAGGGAGGCGCTGGAAGCAGCTTCTCATCCTGGAGAGAAAGGCTGACGTCAGGGTGCGCACAAAACAAGCAGGAAGCCTCAGGTTGGGCAGGCACAGGCACACGCACACATATGTGCACGTACGCAGGCACACGTATGAACACACACACACATGCACGCACGCATTCGCTCCCAGAAACGGGAGTGATGTAAATGGAGGAGCCTTGGGGTGATGCCGAGGGAAGCCTGGGCACTAATGCTAATGAATTCTGATGATTTGGAGCGGTCATTAAACTAATAAGCCCATCTCCAAATTAGCGCAGTGGCCGTGGCCAGCGAACATTTAATCAAGCCGCCTTCATTATTCTAGACACGGCGCGCTCGGTGAAAGTGACTGCAGGAGATGGGCTGGGGACCCTTATCTGATGATTTTATCACCTGCCTGCCAGAGCGTGAAGCAATCGGTGAGATGAAGTCGCTCTGTTGGATTTTTCCCTGCCAGAAGGGGGACGCCGGGAACCGGGAACCTTCTCCCTGATGACATGATGTCCCTCTTAAAAAAACAAAAATCCCGTGGTGGAGTCATTATTTACTATGCAGAGCTTATTTTTCAAGGGCTCTTATTGGATGCCCACCTTCAGAAGAAGGTTCTCTCTCCGCTTTGGCTCCTCCCATTTTTCTCCCCACTGGCCTCGCCTCCCCCCGAATTGACACCCCCCCTTTCTCAGCACCCCAGACCTTGGAAACCTCAACGCAGGCAGTTCCACCTGGGCAGGGAGGTCAGTAGGTGCCCCCAGGAAACATTTAGCCAAATCCTTCTTTGTCACCTGTCCCCTTGATCCCTGAGGCGTCCCCTCCCCCACCCCCCCCCTTCTGGACAGTCAGTATTATCAGCTGTGGCTTCATCAGGTCAGGGTGACCAACGGGCCCCAGATTTCTCAGGAATTTGCTAGTTTTAGCCTTGAAAGTCCCACCTCTGGGGAAAAACCTCTTAGTCCCTGAGAAACTGGGACAGCTTGTCACCACAGCAGACTCGCCACCATTCTGTCTCCTGTTGGGCTTCTGTTTCCCATGTGTGATTTGGCTCTGTGTCTAATTTCCACATGTCCTGGTAAGCAGCACTTGGGCTCTCTCCCTCTCCCTCTCTCTCTCCCCCCACCTCCCTCTCTCTCTCTGTGTCTCTGCCTCTTTCCCTCCTCCCTTGACCATTTTCCTTCTCTCTGACCCTCTCTCTGTCCGTTCCTCTCACCAAGAGGATTAAAAGAGCTATGTCCAATGCCTGTTTCCGATAATACCCAATCAAGTGTTTGTCATTGTTACTGGAAGGTTCCATAAGGATTGTTGCATCCAACACACTGATTTTTAAGAATTCAAATTGGCTTTCCCAAGTGCGTGGGGAACAGGGTAGGGGGTGGGGGTGGGGGACAGGTTCCCAGCTGGAGGAGCTGATGTGCCCTTGTTTGGACGTGGAAACTGGGTTTAGAGAGATTAGCAGCACGTCTAGGAGGCCTCAGGGTTCATCCTTGGTGGCCTCTAGCCTGGGACCCTGGCCGGCCCAGCGTGCATGCGCCCTTCCCAGTCACTGCTCTCCATGGCCTTAGGCGAGCCGCTCAACTTTGCTTTCTGCTCATTACAAAAAAAAAAAAAAAAAAAAAGAGAGAGAGAGAGAATAATCCCTGCATTTGCTTCCTTACAGGAAGACTCAGGATGGAATGAACAAACAGACCGGAGAGCCTTTCTGGAGAGGGAAAGAAAGTGCTGAAATCTGATGATCGCCGCGCTTACCCTCGGGGACTTCCTTTTCACTGCCTTGGACAGAAACGGAGAGGGTGTGTGTGAATGCACGCGTGTGTCTTTCCTTCTGCTGAACGAGCCCCCCACCCCCACCCCCTTGGTTCTCAAAGGCAGCGGCCCCATGGAGGCACAGGGAGGGTAGTGGCAGAGGCTGGTAATCCTCCAAAAAAGAAAAAGAAAAAAGAAAAAAGAACAAACCTCGAAGCGAACAGCTGTTCTTACCTTTGCAAACACTTGGGTCAGGTCTGGGGAGGTCTCTGATCAAAGAGTCGGTCCCGGAGCTGCAGAAACAGGGCAGGAAAGGAATTAAGTACATAAACACATCATTCGAAGCTGATGGAGTGGTTGACAGGAACTTCGTTGTGGGTGGGTTACTTGATCAATATTTGCGGAATTCTTATATTAGATGCCTTCCCGCGTCCTTACAAGATGTCACTCTTGCTGTGGAGGTAAAGGAGAACATCTTTAGAAAGCCAAGGTTCCAGTCCCGGGCATGTGGCAATTTATCCCCACTCTTCATTTTTTAAAAAATTTTATGTATTTATTTATTTGTGTGTATAGGGGGGTAAGGTGCAGAGAGAGGGGGAGAGAGAGGGAGAGAGAGGGAGAGAGAGGGAGAGAGAGGGAGAAAAAGAGAATCCCAAGCAGTCTCCACACTGTCAGCACAGAGCCCGACGTGGGGCTCGAACTCACAAACCGTGAGATCCTGATCAGAGTCCAAACCAAGAGTCGGATGCTTAACTGACTGAGCCACCCAGGCGCCCCTATTCCCTTTCTGAAATGAGAACCCAGGTGTCCCTGAGTGAGCGTTCACAGGCAGCAGGCATGGAATGAGCGTTACTTCCGTCAGTCCTCCCATTGGTCTCGGGGAGCAGAGACTCGGTGAGGCTGGCTTCGTGCACATGCTCTTGACCTCCACACCGTTCTCCTTCCCTTCCCGGGAGGATCAATGGGATGCACAGGGAGGCACTCTGTGACCCCTGATGTGCCCACCGATCACCTAGGGGACCTTGTCAAGGTGCAGATTCTGGTTCGGCAGGTCCACGGAGGGGCCCGAGAGTCTGCGTCTCTGACAAGCCCCAGTGGCACTTGAGGCAGCCCATCCGCAGGTCACCCTTAAAGGGTGAAGGGGTCACATTATGCTGCAGTCACAAGCGGCCCCCAAATCTCAGCCGGTTACAATGCTGTTCATGCCACCTGTTCCCCCGCGGGTCTGGTTCATGCCGTGATCCTTTTAAGAGCAAAGATCATGGACAGGCTAGCATGTGGAGTAGGGACGCTCACAAAAGAGGAGGAAAAGATCTCGGAGTGGGGGTGCTGCAGGGGCACACACAGCAGATAAATGTTCCAGGCTGGAAGGGCCGCTTGTCACTTCTGCTCATGTAGCTCATTGGCTAGAATTGGTCTCATGATCCCACCCAATCCAAGGAAAGCAGGGATTGTCGAGGGCAATGGGAGAGACAGATCGCGGGGAGTATTTGGTGAGCATAAGTGAAACTATCACAACCGGCCTATAGAACCACTCACCAAGTGTTTAACCAGACCTTTTTTTTTTTTTGAGAGAGAGAGAGTGAGCAGGGGAGGGGCAGAGAGAATGAGTGAGACAAAATCTTAAGTAGGCTCTGAGCTGTCAGTGCAGACCCCGACTTGGGACTTGAGCGCACAAACCATGAGATCGTGACCTGAGCCGAAGTTGGATGCTTAACCAACTGAGCCACCCGGGTGCCCCTTGAACCTGAACTTCTCAGCTGCCAACACTGCGTGAGGCACACAGGGGTGTTCAGGAGCCCCTGTCTCTCCCTTCCTGTGGACCCCAGCTACTTCCACAATGAAAAGGAAAACACTTGAATGACAGCCCACGCATGCACACAAAAAGCACGTCAAAAGTTTTGCAACTTTAAACTATGCGGTGATTACAAACAAGTTTTTCTGAGTTATGCAAAATTCCAATTGCACAAGACTTTCCAAAATAAAACTATTGAGTAAGCGGGGAGCGGCAGCGCGTTACGGAGATCATTCTGGGGACACGGTTTTGCATACTGCTTTTTCTTAGTTTCTGTTTACAATTGTCCGTATCTTGGGTTTCTCACAGTACGCCTTTTTCTCAGGCTATAATATTCCACAATGTATTTACCCAATCAATATTGTTGTTCCTTCCTTTGTTCCTGCTTTTTTTTTTTTGCTGTTATTTCAGAGGTACAACATGAAACCGGTAGCCAAAATGTGCAGCACATCTCCATTTTATTTCTTTAGAGAAAAAAACTCCCGCAAGAGGACGCATTCAAGGAATAGGAATACTTTTAAGGGTTTTGATGTGTCAAATGTTGTCATAAAACTGTGTCACTTCAGATTCCCATCAACACTGTATGCACGTTCGTTATCTCCCACTCTCACAAGAAGGTGAGCAGGTTTTGATTGTAAAAAGCGTGGAATATATCGCAGCGATTACGCCTTGTGTTCAAAGCTTTGCTAACGGATAGGTGTGAATATGTTAAAAAAAATCATTAGTGAATTTCTCAGATTCTATCATATATGAGTCCGTAGCCCTGTTCCATTTTCTTTGCCTTTTGGGATTTAGAACTTGGCTTATTCTATTATGACTTTATGGAAAGGAGCTCATAATCCTTTGTTTCACACATATGGAGGTAAAATTCTTTGTGATGTTTCTCTTGGGTTTTAGTCATCTTTGAAAAATAAATAAATAAACACGACTGAAGGGGGTCTGAAATGGGGCTCATTTGATGGGAGCCATTTGACAATATGTATCAAAAACTTTGAAAATGTGATATGTCTTGACGAAGCCATTCTACCTCTGGGAATTTTTCCTGAGGAAATCCACATGATCGTTGAATGGTGTTTAAGTCCCTGGTTCCTCACCGTCGTGTTGTGAACGGCAGTTAGATGAGTGAGACGTTTCTAGTCTTTTTTCCTCTGTGTTTCTCCTCTTCTGTTTTTGCAAATGTCACGACTTGGCTTCTATATGCCGAGAGAGACAAAGATGTCCTTTTAATATTCTTCCAGGATTTTCTTTTCTGCTTGATTAAAAATGAATATGTAAATAAATAGATAAGTGGACGGGTGAATAGACGGATGCGTAGATATTTTAGATAGATCATAGAGGGAGAGAGAGGATTTATAGATAGATCATGGATGGATAGACAGATCAGAAAGAAGGAGAGAGATCAATCTCTTTGATCCACTGGTTCTCTACATTAAATGTGCATCATTTGCAAGGTTTTAACTCACACAAGTCTGGGCTCCTCCCCCAGAGGGAATGACTCAGTTGGGCTGGGGGGGGTGCCAGGCGTGAAGGAGAGATGAAGAGAGTCTGTACTGGGAACAGGGGCCGAGAACCAGAGGAGAAATCACAGAGCACCGGTTATCACCCAGGCAAGAGTTAGGCTGCAGAATTGCCGAGTTCCTGCCTAACTCAGACAAAAGCCTGAGCGGGGCCCCAAGGCGCCTTCTGGTCCAGCATGGAGTCCGAACTCACTGGTCCCAAGCTCCCCAACGCCAAGGCACCAGGACTGCTGGCCCGTTTATCTGTCCCCGAACGTGCCAGGCCAAATCCCTCCCTACGGCCTTTGGTGTCACTGTTCCCTCCACTGGGACACTTTTACCTGGCACACAGCTATCTCTCCTTAGTTAACGGTTCAAAAGCCACATCTTCCAAGAAGCCCTATCTGGTGTCCCTATGTCATAGCCCCAGGGACCAGGTGTGACTCAGGGACCTTTGGGTCTCTCCTCCATCCCTCCCCATGGCTCAGCCTTCTCTGTGCCTTTCTCACCTCACCAGAGACCCTCCTTATCCCCTGCCCTGGGTTGTCAGTGATTCGGATCCCTCGGGGCCACTCCTGGATGGGACTCGGGGGTGAGGAAACGTCATTTGCAAGCATGGCTGCCGATCCCTCTAACCCGTCCCTTCTGCGTTATGCCCAGAGGGCATTTTCCCGAACCTTTTTAACTTTGGTATAGGACACACTGGGGCGGGCATAGGGAACATGCCATACCCCACATGACTGTGACACTGACCTTTTGGAAAGCAAGTGAGATGTGGGAAGATGGCCTATGTGGTGGTGACAGATGCCAACTAGACTCATGGAGGTGATTGTCCACAATGCGGACAAATACCAAAACCTTGTGTTGTACCCCTGACACCAACATTGTGTCCCGTGCCAGGTACGTCTCAAGAAACTAACAGGAAGTTGATGATAAACCTGAAATAATGGTCACACTTAAGGAAATAAAAACAACAAAGGAGAAGGTACCATATATTTAATGAGGACCGACCTTGTCCCGGGTCCTGTGATGATGATGACGACGGAGACCCGCTCCCTCCCGACAATGGTCTCTCAGCACCTTCCAGCTCTGGCTGGTCCTCACCAGTCCTCCCCCCCTCAGCTCGCCTCACTCCCTCTGCCCTCCCACGGCCCCTCCAGGCACGGGGACTCGGATCTCTGTTGTTGAAATCCTTAAGGAGTTTGGTGTGGTTTTATTTATTTGTTTATTTGTTTATTTATTTATCTACTTACTTACATATTTACCAATTGTTTATCTACTTACTTATTTACTTACTTGTTTGTTTGTTTTGAGAGAGTGTTGGGGAAGGAATCAGCATGGAGCCCGACTCGGGGCTCGAACTCACAAACCACGAGATCATGACCTGAGCCAAAGTTGGCTGTGCAACCAACTGAGCCACCCAGGAGCCCCTCCCCTCGTTTGTGTTCTGACTGCACCCCTCTAACACCCGTCTTCAGGGTGGAGACATCAGCAGAGACCAGATCCTTCAGACCCTTGGTGGCCGCCTTGAGGAGATGGGCCTTTACCTTAAAAGGAACAAAGATCTCCTGAAGCGCTGGAAAGAGAGGAACAATCAGGTGTTTGTGACTAAAGAAAAGGGCCTTTGGGGCGCCTGGGCGGCTTAGTCGGTTGAGCATCTGACTTCAGCTCAGGTCATGATCTCGTAGTTCAGGGGTTTGAGCCCTGCATCGGGCTCTGTGCTGACAGCTTGGAGCCTGCAGCCTGCTTCAGATTCTGTGTCTCCCTCTCTCTCTGTCCTAACCCGACTTGCACTATCTCTCTCTCAAAAATAAAAACAAACATTAAAAAAAATTTTTTTAAGTGCTTTCTACTGCACACATATGGTCACCGAAAGGGACAGCCTGGACCCTTCATGGCAGTGGTACCTATGGGATCCCCAAACGGAAAACTTCCCATGTGCCTCTTAGCAGTAGGATGGAGGGGGGATTGTGGGGTAATCACACAATGCAGAATCCGATGCAGTGATGAAAAAGAAAGATCCACCACTCCCCACAGTAATGTGGAAGGTGCTCACACAAATAACATCACATGAAAAAAAAAAGACAAAAAGGAGTAGAGACCTTAAGATTCCACTTAGGTCAAGCATAAAGAGAGGATTATATATATCACCCATTTCTGTGCCATTTTAGAGATGGCAGTGGCTGGTCCAGGGCAGTGGCTATGGATCTTACAATGAGCAGAGGTAAGAGACACCGAATGAGAAATGAGACACCTCCAAGATGGGGCTCTGCAGGGATGAATGGGGGAGAGCTTTGGCTGCAGGAGGAATATCACAGGAACAGAGAAGCAGGTATGCTCGGAGGAAAGAGACCCTCTCATCTCACCCCTGTTCGGCGTGGAGTGCAAACCACGCAGATACCCGCTCACCCCGTCAGGAGCTCCGCGCAAAAGGCAAGGCGAGCTTTGCGGATGAAACGTGTATTCGTCCGAGGACTGTCGCAGGATCCTGAGACACGTGTAATGGGACTGGAGCCAGCCGCGGAGGGCCGCCCCCACGAATCTCCAGGAGCCCTGTGTCTAAAGCATCCCTCTCCTTCCTCCGGGCGCCATGTGCTCCCGGACCCTCCCTGCCTCCTCCTCGCCTCTCCCCCCACCCCTCCACCGACATCTTTATCAAGTTCTTGCTGAAACCTGGAGAGGCAAAAACAGTCCCAGCAGTGAAAGCTTTAACTTGTCACCTCCTGTTCTTCTTGGATTTCCAAAGCGCGGACGCCTGCAAAATATGTTTCCAATATCCTCTCATCTTCTGGTTCGAGTGTGCGCTCTTCCACACTGGGGAGGTTCTGACCCCTGGCGTCTCTGGGGAAGAGGGGTTTGGAGTGGGGTCAGGCTTGTCAGAAAGAGAGAGGCCACGCCGCCCTGAGTGGCCCCCCGCCCCCACCCCCCGCTCCTTTAATGCATTTAACCTGGAAAAGGCACTGCTCCAGCCGAGATTAGATTACGGGGCTGGTGAAGGTGGCCTAACAAATGGCGAATGGCGGCGTGGGGGGCTGAGCTAATCTCTGTTGACACGCATCTAATGCAAGGCCGTGTTGGAGGCGGCGGGGCCCATCTGCAGCCCGGGTTTGCCTTGACGACCGGAGGGGGAGGTGAGGCAGGAAAAGCCACGGGGATGCCTGTCTCTTTCAATCTTCGAGACCCTGGCGTGTGCACGTCATTGTCTAAAGGTCTCCTGGTCCCAGCGAAATGTCCCTGCTTCCTGTGGGCAACGGGGTCAATTTCGTCTCTTCTCGGAGAAGCATTTGATGATTGCGTTTCTGTAAAACGTTCCCGGGGTTCACCTCCCTGGAAGCGTGTGAACTGTATCTTTTCGTTCGTTAGACAGACCTGGGTTGGTTCTGTGTCTGTGCGGGGCGCTTAGGGGGGAGCTGTGGGGCCCGGTTTTTAATTCGCTGTGAGCCTCTCATAAAAGGGGGCGTGTGTCTAGTTCTCCAACCTCCTCACAGTGAAATACTGGACAGATGGAAACTTCTGGAGCCTCTGCTCCCTCATCTGGGGCTTGTTTGGTCCCCAACTCCAAGGAGCAGCACGTGACAGTTACTTAAACGTTTGTAGCATGAGAATATTTATAGAATCAAGACAGCTAACTAGAAATACGCACAACAGAATTGAGTAAAACTAACCATTTACCCAAATGCCACGCTATACACTATTTTTTGGCAAGGAGATTTACCACCCCCTTTCTCCCCCTGCTCCCAACCTGATGGCTAAAATGTAAGAGTCAGCAGGGCACGGACTAATGCATCTCAACCCCATGGATTAGTGCCCGGATCATTATGAGAAGCACAATAAAGTTTTGATAAATATTTAGCAAATAATGAGTTGAGTGGATGAATGAATGAAGTGAGTGTGAAAGTCCCCGGGGATCCACTCTCCCAAAAGATGGGGAAGGTAAGCTGCCTCACTATTTAACAGTTCTGCTATCATTTTACTCTCCCTCAGCTTTTCAGTCACATCAATTGTTCTACGTTTAAATTTTAAAATATTCATCGATTCATCGTGTATCAAGTGCTCTGTGTCCAGGCTCTGTAGTGAGGAAACATGGACCTGGATTCTAGCTCTGTCACTTGCTGGTTGGGTGACCTTGGGCAAGTCACGCAACCTCTCTGAGTCTCTATTTCCTCATCTGTAAATTGGAGAAAATAATATCACCTACCTGATGATGTTGTGAGGTTCAAATGAGTTCTTATATGTCAAGTGTTAAGAATGATCTTGTCATATTTGTAACTGTTGTTGATATTTGTAAGTATTGAGTAACCCTGATATTTAAGAGGATAGAGAAACTTTAAATAATATTAGAAAAGAGAAAGAAAGAACAAAAGAAAGAGAGATGAGGATTTTTAAAATCACTTTATTAAGGAATGACTGACATACAGAAAAGTATAAATATCTAATATATACAACTTGATGAATTTGAAATGTACATCCATGAAATCATCACTAAAATCTATGCCATAAAAACAGACCCATCACCTCCAAATGTCTCTTCACGCCCTCTTCGTTATTTGTGTGCATGTGTGTGTGTGTGATAAGAACATTTCACATAAGACCTATGCTCTTTGCAAATATTTAAGTATCCAATGTAGTATTGTAAAGTATAGGCACTATCCTATCCAGTAGATCTCTGGACTTATTAATTTTGCATAACTGAAGCTCAGTACCCTTTGACCAACAGCTCCCTAGGTCTCTCCCCCAGCCCTTGGCCACTCCCATTCTACTCTCTGTTTTTATGAGTTTGATGATTTTAGATTCCACAGGTAAGTGGTATCGTGTAGTATGTGTTCTTCAGCATCTGGCTTATTTCACATAGCATAATGTCCTCCAGGTTCACAAATGACAGGATTTTCTTCTTCTTTTTTTTTTTTTTTTTGAGGCTGAATAATTTTCCATTAGATGTAAGCATCACACATTTTTTGTCCATTCACCCACTGACGGACATTTTGGTCGCCGCCACGTCTTGGATGTAGTGAATAATAGTGCAATGGACATGGAAAGGCAGATATCATTTTGAGATCCTGATTTCATTTCTTTGGTTATATGCCCAAAAGTAGGAGTGCTGGATCATATGGTAGTTCTATTTTTAATATTTTAGGAAACTCCGTACTGTTTTCCACAGTGGCTGCACCAATTTACATTCCCACCAAGAGTGCACGAGGGGTCCCTCTTCTCTGCATCCTCCCCACCACCTTTATCTTTTGCTGGTGTATCACAGCCATCCTCATCGGTGTGAGATGATATCACATTGTAGTTTTGCTTTCTATTCCCCTGAAGATTAGCGACGTTGAGTGCCTTCTTATGTACCCGTTGGCCATTTGAATGTCTTCCCTGGAGCATTGTCTATTCAGTTCTTCTGCCCATTTTTAATTGGGTTGGGCTTTATGCTGTTGAGGTCTAAGAGTTCCTTATATATTCTAGATCCTAACTCTCAGATACAAGGCTTGCATAGACTATTTTTAAAATACACAATCTACCAGACGTATATCTCAACAAGAGACTTAACATTCTAGGAGTTATCAGACGGGCTGGAGTAGCAGAAAGCTAACATGGAATGAGTTTCTTGGAGAACAATATTCAAAACCATCACTTCCAAGGAAGATTCAGCAGCCAGCCCACTTTTCAAAGCCAGTTTTTCACGAGGAACAAAGGGGTCATTCCGATGCCATATAATTCATTCCAGAACACAGGCAAAGGTGAAACCCTTCTTCCTTCATCCTTTGAAGCCAGCACAAACCTGGTAGCAAGAATGGCACAGAAAACAAAGCTACAGATGATCTCACCTAAGATTACAGATGCCAAAATCTTCACTTAATTAATGCATTTATTAGCAATTAATTTTAATAATTAATCTACATACTATGTTAACTACTCTATTTTTTAAATTTTTTAAATGTTTATTCATTTTTGAGAGACAGCATGAGTGGGGAGTGGGGGAGGGGCAGAGAGAGAGAGAGAGAGAGAGAGAGAGAGAGAGAGACAGAATCGGAAGCAGGCTACAGGCTCTGAGCTGTCAGCACAGAGCCCCACGTGGGGCTCAAACTCACAAACTGCGAGAGCATGACCTGAGCTGAAGTCGGACGCTGAACAAACTGAGCCCCCCATATGCTCCTTAACTACTCTATTAATTAATACTTAATTAACTTAAATGCTCTATTAAATACTATATTAAAAGGATGTTCTGTCATGTCCAAGGAGGGTCTAGTTTAGGAAAACTATATAAAATAGTCTGTTTAATAGGCAAAGTAGAAATGTATAATACTACCAATAGATTCATAAAAGGCCATTGCAAAAAACAAATGACACTCATTCACTAAAAATTCTTTCATAAAACTTGAAACAGAAAGATAGCTTTAAAAAAATTCTAATGATTATCTATCTCAAAACCACAACCACGATGTCATTTAATGGGAACTTACTACAAGTATTTTTATTGGAATCTAAATGAGACAATGAAGTTCACCGCACAATTAACATTTAACATTTTTCCTGAAAGGCCTGGACTCTGTAAGAATTCACATAGCCAAAACAAAAAATAGATACATAGACATGAACAAAGAAGAAAATATCAGTTGCAGATGACCATATTCTACCTTTGAAAACATAAAGGAAACCATTAAAAAACATCACAACGCAATATAGGACTCAGTCATGTTGCCAGATACTGAATTAAACATTCACAAATCAATAGCTTCTTGAACAGCCACAAACAGCGGTTAGAAAAATAAAAAAGATTCCCCCCAAATAGCAACGATTTTCATAAGACGCCTGGAGAAAACCATAATAGAACACGTATCCTACCCACATGCGGAAAACTACCAAACCTTAATGGGCACATTGAAAAATGCCCTTAAATAAAGTGAGTCAACCTTGTAAGAGATGTCCTTTCTTCAGGATTGCCTAAGATACGATGCAATTCAAAAACAAAATACCAGTGTTGGTTTCGTGAGGCACAGGTTAAGGACAGGAGAGTGTCAAGTTAGCTTGTTTCCAAGTCCATCTAAAATTTTTTAATGTTTTTTATTTATTTTTGAGAGACAGAGAGAGACAGTGTGGGCAGGGGAGGGTCAGAGAGAGAGGGAGATACAGAATCCGAAGCAGGCTCCAGGCTCTGAGCTAACTGTCAGCACAGAGCCCGACATGGGGCTCGAACCCATGAACCACAACATCATGACCTGAGCCGAAGTTGGATGCTCAACCGATTGAGCCATCCAGGTGCCCCTCCAAGTCCATCTAGATGGCTAAATGTGTGGGATTGGCCCTTCATTTCCTTCCAAAGATGAAAGCATTTGCCGTTCTGGACATTCATGTTATCAAGGTACAATCATCAAATTGTATGCATTGGCAGAAGGGCCCACAGGATGTGCTTAAAGGGACAGAAGAGTGAGTCCAGAAATAGATTTTATCCAGTACATGATAAGGTGTCGGCATAGATCAAGGGGCAGAGTGTTTGTTGGAAAACATACAATGAAGACATTACTTGCACCTGCCTCATGGAACTGCATGGAAATGATTTCATGTATGTGAAGGTCTGAGGACAGTTCTGGAACATGGCACGCGCTCATTATATATGCTACCCATTATTTTTTATCATAGTCTAATCCAGGCGTATGATAAATACTCTACAGGTATGATTCTAAAGAACAATTATTGGGGCTCCTGGGTGGCTCAGTCGGTTAAGCCTCCGACTTTGGCTCAGGTCATGATCTCACGGTTCATGAGTTCCAGCCCTGCGTCGGGCTCTGTGCTGACAGCTCGGAGTCTGGAGCCTGCTTCAGAATCTGTGTCTCCTTCTCTCTCTGACCCTCCCCTGCTCTCACTGTCGCGCTCTGTTTCTCAAAAGTAAATAAAAAAAAAATTTAATAAAATTTTAAAAAGAACAATTATTGATAGTAATATTACTAGTAATGGTACATTTTATTATGTTACCATTTAATATTTATTATTATTATTTATAACTGTTTTTTAAATTTATTTATTTATTATCTTGAGAGAGAGAGAGAGAGTGGGGAGAGGGACAGAGAGAGAGGGAAAAAGAACTCCAAGCAGGCTCTGAGCTGTCAGCACAGAGCCCAATGTGGGGCTCGAACTCACGAACCATGAGATCATGACCTGAGCTGAAACCAAGAGTCAGACGCTTAACCAACTGAGCCACTCAGGCGCCCCTGTAATTGTTTTGTTTTTTTGTACCTAACAGACTGATTTCCACACTGAGCAGATTTCTGTGTTGCTTTGTAGGCAAACATTCAAATTCCCGGTGGCAGCCAATAGAGACAGAAGTTTCTTGGGGTAGCTATTCACTTTTGGACTGGCTTTCCAGTTCCAAAACCCTAGATTTCCAGATGTCATGTAAAGAAGTTTCCAAGTACTCACTGAGTTAGGTCTTCCGGGGTGTTTAGTCCAGAATTAGCCCACATATGGGAGCAAAGATGCCTTGGAGAACATGATAGGCTGGGAGGCCGGCAGCTTGAAGCAGAGAGCTCTGCTGGGTTTGGAATGAGAAGTTAAGACAATTGTACCTCATGGGTAATATATTCATAACTAACAAGCCCTCTGCCCCCCGTGTTCCCCCAAATCCTCACCCCAGCTAACGACATGGTCTGATTTTCAAGTTAGTTAGAGACCAATGCTTTCCATACCACTAGTGCTTTAAGAAGGAAGATGATGCCTTCCTACCCTATTTCTTGAAAACCTCTACTTTGTCCCTGACCCACAGGGTCCACATCTTTTAGGCATGGGTGAAAGAAGCCAAAGGGAGTAGCTTACTAAGTAAGCTTTTGCCATCGTTTTATCCAGGGGACCCACGAAAAAAATCCCACTGAAAGGAAACCTGGTGTCCTCAACATGATTGGGGTGTCCAAGTTGGTCTGTTAAAGTTGTTCCCAGAGCAGAATGCCCTAGAGTAGGGGACAATGTCTTGGTCACCAATTAGTCTATCTACCATGCATTTCTCCAGAAAAACAATCAGAGAGAGAGAGATCCATGCTGAGATACCACAAGATTTCTGGAAATAAGGGGGAAAAACTGTCCCAGTGAAGACTCCAGGGTCTGCTTATCTTCCAAAAACCTGCCTCTCTCCATTCAATACTTTGGATGGTGCTTCTCTCCTTTGAGAAAATGTTACAGAGGATTGGATTTCAGGCAGCGAAACAAGCAAGTTGCCTAAATTAGCTCGAGGCTTTGGTGTGACAGGGTGGGGGAAAAAGATAGAGAGAGGTAATAAGGAGCTCCCCAGGACACAGGGGCCACAGCTCACTTGCTCTCCAGGCCAAAGTAAACGGGAAAACCAATGCTCACAAAACCCAAAATGCCTCATCATTTCTCAGAGAGAAAAACGCACTGGCCTGGAAAAAGAGCCCTCACGTTCTGGGACCCAAGGAGCTCTCTCCGAGGGCCTGCTGTGTCAGATGTCGTCTGCATCCGCTGATCTTCACCAGCGCTCAGTGAGACACTGGCTACTCTCCTCCTTCGACAGATGGAACGCAGAAGTCTGCTTGCCCTCCGATGGTCTCTCCGTTCTGTCAGATGCCAAGGTCGATGCAAACCATGGCCACCTGCAACAAAAGTGTTAGCGAGTTGCGGAAATTTTACTGAAGTTCTCATAGGGCTTTTATATCGTCAGTGCCAAAAAACGACTGAAACCTTCCCATCAGGTGAGTCCTCTCCTCACATAGGCTCCTTCCTGTCCTCCCCTTGTCAGCGTGCTTCCCGGCTTCTTTTTCCTCCCTTCCGCATTTCCTCTGACAGAAACTCGAATGCCTTCTCCCTCCACATGGTGGACTTGCTCCTAAGCATGTACACCTACACTCATTACAGTGGTCTGCCAACCCTTCATTACCAGAACATTCTCCCACCTTACCTGAATAGGATGGGTGGGGGTGGGGAGGTAGAGTAGAGCACATTCGCCTCTTGTCAATCTGAGCAAAGAAAACCCAAGAGGAGTGATGCAATCTTACTGTTGCCGTAAGGCCTGTTTCCAAAGTCAGACATTTTAACGTCTAGATCAGCCTGTCTCCCCACCGCCGCCCATAGTTCTGTGAAGTTAAACTTTGGTCACATAGACATAGGCGTGAGAGTTGGAGAACCAAAACCTTGGAGACACCAAGAATAAGAGATCTGAAATGTGAATCCGAAGTCCGCGCTTGTCCACAGTGCCTCGAATTCCTTTGTAACATCCAAGAATATTGGCTTGTGTGCCTTGTCTTGGTACGTCGGTGAGAGAGAGCTTAGGATCTTCCGAGAAACCTAGCCATTGTCGGACATTTGTGGGAAATTTTTCCTCTCCGTTGAGTCAAACTCCATCTTCCTGTAACTTTTTCCCACCACTGCTAATTGTTCCTCTTGGATCTATCTGGAATGAGTCGAGAATCCCTTTGGCATTATGTCTTCCTAATATTTGATGGCGGCCATGCGGCATCTCATTCAGAAACTTCCTGACGTCAAGTGAGGCAGTGGACTTTTTCACCCCATTTTACAGAAGGGAAACATATCTGATGGAGTGTCAGAGACAGGGCTTCCACTCAGGACCTTGAATGTTGGGTCTCACGAAAGGCAGGTTGAATGGATTCTCTGTGCACTATCGTCATTGAGCTGATCCATAAAGGGATGCCATTGAGAGCATTCAAATGAGAAAAGAAATGTAATGGAAGGGAAAAGAAAAGGAGCGAGGCAGAGAAAGAAAGAAAGTCCAGGGGGTAGAAAATGAGGAGGAAGAGTAGAAGAGGGAGAAAGGAGGGGCGCCTGGGGGGTCTGTCAGTTGAGGATCCAACTCTTGGTTGTAGCTCTGGTCATGATCTCACGGTTCATGGGTTCAAGCCCCACACTGGGCTCAGCACCGACATTGGGGAGCCTGCTTGGGATTCACTCTCTCCTTCTCTCTCCGCCCCTCCCCTGCTTGTGTGTTCTCTCTCTCTCTCTCTCTTTCTCTCTCTCTCTCTCCCTCCTCTCTCTCTATCTCAAAATACACAAATAAATTTTTAAAAAAATAATAAGAAAAAGAGAGAGAGATAAATAAGATGCCAATGGCCCAAAGATGGCTAGCTGCCTCTCTCTGCGGGATATGGGATGGAATTCAGAGATGCTGGTCAGTGTCCACGGGTTGATTACACTGAACGGAGACACAGAAGTTGTGAGTTAGCCACATTCAGCCGTGTGAGCATGGAGGCAGCCCAAGTGAACTGTCTTAGGAAGGGACAAATGCAAGGGAGGCGAGAACACAGAGAGACCTAGAAGGCAGAGGTTGCGGGGACAGGGTAGAAAGAGAAGCTGAGAGAGATAGAAAGATAACACACCCCAAATAACTAAAGCTACCCCGGCTAGTGAGACCGCATGCTTTCTCTTCACTTCTCCGTATTTCTCGGTCTTGTCTGCATTTTTTCCTTTCTTATGGCGGTCACATATTAATTTTACAATCAGCACACACCATGGATCTCTTTCTGTTTGGGGAAAACTTTCCTCAAGAAGGATGCGTCTGGGGGACACTAGAGTTTCCCCCCTGCAAAGCCCGAGGGAGAGATGGAGCCGGCACTCCGGCCTTTGTAGTAAATATCTCCAGACCACACTAAATCCAATCTTCTCATTTGAGGTTATTTGCTTTCCGGACGGCAGGCCTGTGATGGATCCCAGATTCAGCACTCGCGGGATCTCAATCAGCTGTGTTTAGATGCCGCCGTGACACAAGATTATGACGTTTTGATGGGATTAGGAGATAACTTTGCTTTAATCTATAAAGCCCCATATGCTTTGGGGTCTGATTACCCTGGCAATTCCCTTCCTCAGCCCTAGCAATTAGGGCTAGAATGGTCCTGTTAATGATCCCCATATTGAAAGCTCAGGAAATCAGAAATGGGTGGTTTTGTTTTCTGTGTGTTTTTTCTTTCTTCTTCTTCTTCTTTTTTTTTATTTCTTGGTTCTGTTCCTGCTTTTCCTTTTTTGCTGAAGGTTCTTGCTCATCTGCTTCTTTCTCTGCTTCATGGAGAGGCCATGTTGGGTGTGCCTCTCTTTCTCCTTATTTAATCCAACTACACAGTTTGCTTCTGTTTCATTTAATCAGCGATGCCTGTGCTTCGTGCCATCAGTCCCAGCAGTGATGAGTGGATTTTAAAAATCTGTCCAAGAAATGAGGGAGCTTAGAGTTACAAAGACTTTAATGAACACTCCTTCTGCCCGAGGAAGTTTGGTTGGTTCCACCATAACCACATTGGCTCGAGGTCATATTTTCCAGAGAGATCTGCTCCCAGAATCCTTCAGCAGCAGAAATTTATGGTCTGTGGTCACAACGTTGTTAAATTCGCTCATGCTTTTATTCCCACTAAAATACAGTTGCGTGAATACAGTACAAAGAAAGAACAAAGGTTATTGGAAAGTACACAACCCATCGACCATCATTTAAATGAGCTGCATGAGGGAAACAATAGATCATTATACTGGATGTTCTCGTTCGCCCTGCCAGCCCAGCTCTCCATGTCAACTTCTGCCCTGGAAGGCTGGCCTGGATGGGTAGCATCAACAGGGTCCCTTGCCTTTGGGATTCCAATTGGGTTGGACCAATGGGAGGTATCTAAAAGACATATAAAGGAATGGAGAAAAGAGAGGTGGGTAGATTTAACCTCTCCATTCTCTACTATGGGTCTGAGTTTGGCGATGACTGAGTCCATCTACCAAGGTCATGCCTTCTGTCTGGTGGTCTTTTCTTGCACCTACAGCTCTTTTCACCTTCTGGTAATTTCTCCTCCCCATGCTTACCTCTTCTGGCCAATAGTGGGTAACACTTCAGGCTATTGCCAATGTCAGGGTACTTCACTAGGCTCATTGGCTTCCTTTAATTCCATTTGCACTTTTGCAAATGGCCCCTATGTTACCCTTTCTTCCATTCTGCCAGTAGAGTGAGCCTTCTCTCTCCTACGGGGACTCTGAACCAATACCAGCACTGTGGTTGACAGCTGGGTTCCTGGAGTCTGGGACTCTATTCCTTCCTTGATACATGAAGTTAGCAAGTACTCTGCTTCCCTGCCTCACCTATAAAATAAGCACACAGAAAACACCAAATTCATAGGGTTGTCATCATGGTTAAGTCTTTTTAAAAATGTGACAGTGTTTGACACATAGTGTCACTCAATAAATGTCAGGTTCCTTCCTCTGCCTCCCAAAGCCAACACTGACTTCTTAAGAGGGCTCATGTCCATTATTTTTAAGGCTATTCTTCTCTGAGTGTCCCCCACTCCCCCAGTGGCTGACATGATGTGACACACTGGCACGGTTGAGTAGCACAGGACAAAACATGAGGTGAAGAAGAGAGACTCCATAGTGAGATGGGCCCCCCCGAAGGCTATCGATGGTCCCTCCATCTTTGGGACCCTTATCAGAATAAACCCAGGTCTGGTAAAATCACAATGGCTATTATTTATTGAATACTGCCCTTCCAAAACTGGGTCATTCATCCCTATCTGTGTTCCCACAGGTTTAGTGGGCATTTATTACAATGGATTGTGATGTCTAGTTTTTGTTCTGTTTGTCTTACCATCCTTTGTGATAAAGTGTGGGTGGCCTGGGAGTTTTCCTCTTCTGCGTAGTCAACAGAGTTCCAGACATTCATGAAAATGCTCACAAAGTATATTAGAAGGATGTGTGAATGAATGAATGAATGAGGGCAAGAGATACTATGGGTCTCTTTTAAAAACATTTGTTTAATGTTTATTTATTTTTGAGAGAGAGGGACAGAGTACAAGCAGGGGAGGGGTAGAGAGAGAAAGGGAGACACAGAATCCAAAGCAGGCTCCAGGCTCTGAGCTTTCGGCACAGAGTCTGACATGGGGCTCGAACTCACAAACTGTGAAATCATGACCTGAGGCACCTGGATACTATGGGTCTCTTGAAGCCCACAGGAATGTTTCACCAAAGAGATGGGACTTAGGCTTTGCCGATGAACATAGCTTAAAATAGGAAGGAAGTAACTCAGACTGTTCCAGGCAGAGGACATACAAGCAGGAATGGGGGAGGGAATGTAAATGCATTGGACCGGGACAGAGATGTTGGGTAGTGATCAAGTCAAAGAGCAGGCAGCTCAGCTCCAAAAGGTGATTTGGGAACCAGGTTTCTCCCATCCTGTGGTCCTCGCGTCTTCTCAGGTCACCCAGAAGTGAAGAGACTCCATGTATTGAAGAGGGACTCACACGTGGGTGACATGTATGGACCACACGGTAAGCATTACTTCCATTTGTATCCCGTTAGTCAGAACTCCATCACATGACTGCACCCCACTGCAGGGGGCAGGGTAAAGGAGCCTAGGTGCTGACCAGGGGGAGGAGAAAATGGACTTGGAGATTCTGACACAGATGAGGAAGGCTGGAGGACATCATGGAGAGACTTACGTGCCAGACTGAACTCTGCGTATATTTCATGGCTGGGCTTCCATCAAATGAGCCCATTGCTCCCAATGAAAGGTGACATTTTGGAAAATGGAAGATGATCTATGAAACATGACTGTAAGTTGAGAGACTACCAGGGAGGGGCTAGAGAAGGTTCTGGGGAGATCCTAAGCCCACGAAGGAGTAAGTCACACCTCGTCTATCACCTCAGCACCAGAAAGTGGCTTTCCCCAAAGCCAGACACTGTCAGTTTTCAGCAATTCTGGATCCTCAGATGAAAAAGACACTGCTAGCTCAGCCCCTTCTGCAGCCGACCACACAGGAAAGGAAAAGGAAGGAAAAGAAGAGGAAATCATGTTCTTAAACACCGTTCAGAATTTGTAGTATCAGGGTTGGCCTCATTGCTTCCTCTGATTACAGGTCACGATGAGTCTCCCAGGCCTGAGGGCTTTTCCAGGACTCTGGACTGGCAGCACTAAAACCAGGATCGTCCCAGGCAAACTGGGACCAGCCAATCCTTAGAGCTCTGGTGTCCAAGAAGCCGGGTTCAGATTCTAGCTCTGCTACCTAGTGAGCCTGTGACTTGGGCCTAGACCATTTACCCCTAAGAGCTTGGACTTTGTCATCTTTAATATAGGAACATGTAACTGCCAAGGCCTTGGGATGCTGTGAGGGTTGAATGCAATCATGCATTTGGGATGGTGTGAGGCTTGAATGCGATTGTGCATGGGAAAACCCTTAGCAGTACGTCGGTGCATAGAATACGCCCAGTCAATGTTGCATGAGGCTCTCTTCCTTGACTTGCGTGGAACTTCTTTACAACAGAGCCCCTGAGAGGGTAGGCAGTTCTCGTCAGCCATGGCAGGGGTGGGGGGCCAGGCAGGAGCACAAGCCCAGGTCAGGAGGCTCATTCCCCATCTGGTCCTGCAGGCAGGGCTGGCCAGCTGGTGCTCAGATGCGAAGGGCAGAAGGAGCTGCATCACAAGACCAGGGCGAATGGGACTCAGATGAGCGAGGAGGGCGGCCCTCCCAGGGGTCTGCCATCCCCAGCTCTTACCACCAAAGGAGGAAAGGCAGGGAGTGAGGAGGAAGTGATAAGATGGCCCCGAGGAGCGTTTGATTCTGGAGCTTTCAAAGTTCACCCCTTCCTCTTACAGGAACCGACATTTAATAACCAGAGCCAGGGGGTGAAAGAGAAAGAAACCAGACAAGCAAACCGTCCCCTGGAAACAGGTCACGTTGTGTTCAGAAGTAGGCTTTGAAATCGTGCATGGGTAACCACAGCAGAGAGGGCTAGGGCCCCTCTGTTCCTGCCCGAGGGAGAGCTGGGGAAAAAAAAAAAAGAGAGAGAGAGAAGAAATAAAAGAGAGGAAGAAAAGCGAGGAATTAAAGCAAAAGGAAGGAACCAGTTGAGAACGTCAGGGGAGAGACGAGGAGAGAAGGCCGTTTTCCTGCCCTTACGCAGGGCACAGAAAGGAGCCCGCCATGGACTCCTGTCTTCAAGAAACTCATGGTCTTCCTGAGGTTTTTGGGATGGTGAAGACGCACACTTGTTTTTAAGTAGTCCTCTGGGTTGTCTTTTCTGTGCAGGATCCTACTTAATCCTCAAACACTGGTCTTTGACTTCAGAGATGAGGACACCGATGTTCAGAGAGGTTAAGCAACCCATCCAAGGACACACAGCCAGTAAGTACATGGCAATTCCAGGGTTTGGACTCATTTTTAATAATGTTGGAGATGTGAAAAATAACCGTCCCACAGTATCCCATGAAGGTGAAAGGGAATGAGGACCCCAAGTAGGGTATAGGAATACCAAGGAGTAGAGTATCCATTCTAAACAGCCTCAGCACAATCAAAATGTGGTAGTGGGGGCTCTCCTGGGTACGACGGGGTACTGACCAGCGTCCTTGGCCTTCCCCCACTGGATCCTAGTAGCACCACCCCAGTGGTGACAAAAAAACCAAAAATGCCTCCAGACACCTCCCAGTGTAAAGACATAAAGACTAGTAACTACTATGAACCGAGACCCAGATGAATGCACCGTGGGAGACGTTTGACCTCACTGAAGGACTCATAGACTCCCCAGGAAAACCGGGTTCGGCAGGCAGGCTACTTCCGGTTTGCTGAGGCGCCATCTTGGTCTCAGAGAGCTGGAGCGGCCCGCCGGGTTCACGCAGCTCGCGAGACCTGGAGCTGGGCTTGGAATTCAAGTCTGTGAACTCCTTTCCCCAGCACTGTTCCTGGAGGAAACAGGGAAAGAGACAGGGAACGGCTGAGCCAAGGAGGGACACGGAGCATCCTGATGGCGAAAATGCAGGGACAGGTCCACCCGGTGGCCCGCTGGCGTCCTGCCATGGCTGGGAGAGGATCTCTTTAAGCTACCTTGCCCCAGGCAGCCCCCCGGGTTCTGACCTCCTCCCCCTGACGCATTGCTTCCTGTGAGAGTCCAGCGCGTGAGCCCAGCCTGCCCGTCTCTCTCTCTCTCTCTCTCATATCTCATAAGGAGAGACAACATATTCCAAATGCACAGTGATTTATGGGGCGAAGCCACTTCCCTTGACCAAGCATCTCTCTTCGCAGGAATGCATATGTTGGGGAGCGTCTATCCTAGAAATGACCCCCATTCATTGTCTGCCAGGAGCCAATGGCCTGGGGAATTCCAGAAATGCCCCTAAATTACAAACGAATGGGGGGAGAGGACCTTCCCCCAGAAACCTTTTCCCAAGCCCGAGTCGAGCTATAAATCACCTGCCCGGCAGCGCACACGGCCGTAAACCCCAGATGTGCGCAGAACCGCAAGGTGAGCGTCTGCCCGCGAGGCAGAAGGCAAGGTTGACCGAGAACTTGGAAGACGTGGTCCGTTGTTTCAGGGGCTCCTCCGGACCTTTCCCACTTCCAACAGCCTTCGGTTTGACATTTCACGGCCGAAACCTTTAAAGCAGGAAGCAAATTTCACCCAAGGATTTTATTTATTTATTCTAATAATCATCCCCCCCCCCTCTCTACCTTACCCACCTTTCCTGCAAAATAGCACAGCATTTGTTCTTAATCTTTCAGGGGATGAAGGTTTCTTTGAAAATGTGATGACAGATATGGGCTCCTCCCTTCATTCAATAAATGATTATTTACTTGTGCTAAAGGCTTTATGGTGGGTTTTTTTTTCTTTCTAGAAACATAAAGGGCTTTTTCCCTCCCTATCATATAAAAACATATTTTTTTTTAGTATTGATTTTTTTTTAACTTTTACGGACTATCACATACATACAGAAGAGTGCACACATTGTAAGGGTTCAGCTTAACGTAGTTTCACAAACAGAACAATCCAGTGTAATGTGTGCCCAGATCAAGAAAGAGAGCATTAGTGCATCTGGAAGCTTCCTTATGCTCCCACCCCCACGGTCAGACACTAGCCTGACTTAAAATAGGCTAGATTTGTTTAGCCTGCTTCTGGTTTTCAGATCAGTGGAATCAGGTGCCTGGCTTCTCTTTTGCATCAGCGTTGCCCTTGTGAGACTGATCCGCAGCATTCAGGGAGCTGGGCTTTATTTCTTCTCGTTAGCATAGAGCGTTCCTGTCTGCGACTCTGCCCCAATTTATTTCCATCCTTCTCTTGAGGATGGGATTGTTTGTTCTTACCAAAGTTTACTGAAATCCTGCCCTTCCAAATTGGAGCCTTAAACTTCCCTATTTGTGTGTGTGTCTCTCTAACTCCCTAGTTTACAGTAGGAATGCATAATCTTGTGGTAAAAAAACAAATGCCATCATTTCAGGTGAGAACAAGCAGTGAATGTTCCTTTTTTGCTTTCCTTTCTCCTTCTTCCCATCCCAACTCACTTAGCTCCGTTCTTAATGGTTTGCTGAGTTTTGCTCCAGACATTTCTCTGCATCGGTGCACAGATCTAGGCAGATCTAGGCAATGTCCAAGGGGGTGCTTTTTAATTGTGTTTTTACGTGGGTGCAATTGCTGTGGAATTTGTTATCTTTTTTCCCCCTTCATTTATCAATATATCCTAGAGATCCTGCTCCAGATCACACTCTTTTCTTGCATGGATGTGTCATGATGTATTTGAACGGTCTCCCACTGATGCACGTTTTGGCCATTTCATGCTTTACGTATGCCTTTGCAAATAGGATGGCAACGACCATCCTTTTTTTTTAAATGTGCTTCTTCACGATTATTTGCAAGTAGTTCTCTAGGAGAGAAACAGGTGCATTTCCTGAGAGTACACATTTGCCTTTAAGTGGTTTGTCAGGGGTCCGATGGGTTGTCCAAGCCAGCATGAATTCTGGTAGAGCTCACCATATCTGTGAAGGCATTTAGCAGAACGACCAACATTTACTCGGGTTTTTAAAGACTGGCGGGTGCCCACATTCGGAGAAAACAGAGGAGGAATTTCACACAGACTGCTCTTAGCGACAGTTTCCCCACACCTTGCCCCTTGGGCTGGGTCACCGTCCAGAGAGTCCATGAAAGGAAGAATCTACGATCTGCCTGTGACAGGGCTGGTTCGAGATGAACATACCTGAGCTTCGAGGGGGCAACCCTGCAGGGACAACCGCAGTAATTACGGTAATACACAACGAACATGTGTTGAGAACTTTCTGTGTCCAGTAGTGCCTTGCTTGCCTATTCAATTCTTGCCCTTCTCTTATGGGGAGAGTACGAACTTTTGAATCGCATTTCTCCAGCAGGACAAAAGGAGGTTCAGATGGTCACATGCGCAAAGTCACAACTATGCAGATTACCAGGATGGGGCAAACTCGGTGTGGCTCCCGCCTACAGAAAGCTCACAGACTTGTGGGAGAAACAAAATAAACCACCAAGTGATGACAGTACCGTCAGGACGGGTCATACACAGCGTGCTTTACAGACCACTTATGAGGGCTACAGAAGGAAGACAGGTGGAAGACAGGTGTGTTTAGAGATGAAGTCCTACTTGTGGGCATCTTTGGAAGCTACATATCACAAAGAGGGTCCAGAGCTTCCCCAGTTACCCAGGTCACTTGGGTTCTAGCTTCTAGAACTAGGGAACCTAGAATCAGCCCCTGGAAGAGAAAACCTCTTTATCTCTCGGAGTGCTCCATGCTGCGGGGTCCAGTGCTGACATCTTCAGCACTTTGGTCCAGATCTAACACAAATCTTTCCCCAGTCAAACACCTCCGGGGGCCCCGGTGGGGCTGGATGTGCTTTGGCGGTGGATGGGGCCGAGGGCTCTTTTGGTTCAAACCTCCACCGTCCAGTCCCTCACTTAACAATTAAAAATCCCAAGTCACAGCTCATTGTCCCTCTGTCAGGTTGATGGATTACAACTTTCGCCTTTTGGATTGACGCCTCCTGACTTTTGGATGCGGGAACAATTGATTATTACCCTTTTTAATTTACCCCCCCCCCCCGCCCCCAGCCTGCTAACCTGCAGTTGCTGACACGGTCCATACATTATGAGCCTAATTCAGCAGAGGTCTGACACACCCGCCCAGCGGCAGAAGATTAAGCTGTTCCAAGTTGCATAGATCAAGGCGAGCCCAGATCGGGTGCTTGGAGACAGAGGTGGGGGTAGGGATGGGGGGCACCCTTTCATTCCTGCCCTTTGGAGGCCTCCAAGACTAAACAGTTTAGGCCACATCTTGAAGAAAATTGCTTTATCCTTTCACCTTTAAGTGGATTCAGGCACAATCGGTTGACTCAGGAGCGTGCAGAGGTCAGCACACACACGCCAGGGTGGGGGGTGGGGGCAGAGCCTCGGGAAGTGGGGAGGCGAATAAAATAAAGGAAGAGGTAAACGCGCGGGGGTCGGTTTATAACCTCTAACATCTGGTGCCAAATAAGAGTGCAGCGAGGAACGGCATCCAGGCTGGGGCCGGGAGGGTAGGTGGGGAAGGAGGTATGGGGCAGGAGGCTTTCAGAGATTGTAACCGGGATGCACGAGGCCTCCTGCCCCTCTCAGATGTCATGGGAGGAAGTAGAGGGGGGCAGGAGGAGGAAGACGGAGGGAGGAAGAGGTCAGGGCTCCAATCCCCAGAGAGAGGGGACACACAAATGCTTGCAGATGGACACACCGGGGAGCAGAGAGCAAATTGCTTCTGGTCGTCTGGAGCACAGCAGTGCGGCCGCCACCGGCATTAGTAAGACTGGGACAGGCTTCTGCAGAAGGAGGAAACGCATGGCAAGGTCCCCTTGACCGAGAGCATCCCAACACCAGCAGGCTGGTGGAGAGAGGGACCCTGAACACAGGGCAGCCTCTCCTACCCAAGTTTCTAGCCTGAGCTCCACTGACCGTGGCTGGCCATGATTTCGTGGACACCTCCTCCCCACCCCCAAACTAGATGTTGAGGAAAGACACCCAGAGAGCAATGTTTAGCTCGCAAGCTGTACAATTTGGCCTCCTGGGCATGGCAGGAAAGGTGGCTGTGCGGGAGCTAGACATGGAGTCAGACGGCCAGCTTCGAAAGTGCGATCCGCTAGGAGATTTGCATGTGCTCAGAGCCCTTGGAGCTTTCTGTTCCAGCAAACGCACTCACCCCATCTCACTCCACCCTCCCAGTCCAAGCGAGTTCAACTTTGTTGCCACATCTCTCCTTCTTCCTTCATCTTTCTCAAGGTTACCAAGAGACCTCCCAGACGCTGAAGAGCCCAGGCACTAAATTTAATGCTGAGACCAGAAGGATTCCTCCAGCTGCAAGTCACGAAAACCCAGCTCACTAAACCCTAAACATATTTCACTTGGACATATTTTGGACATCTGTAGACAAGGGGCTGTTTTCCAGGTGTGAGCAGCCAGTCAGCTGGGCACCAAGGCAAGCTCTGCCCTTCGGTTCTTTCTAGTGGGCTCAGTATCTTAACTTTTCATGTTGGGCCACTAGTGCTTACAAGATGGCGGTCGCAAGTCAGGTTTCATGATCTCAGCCAAAGGCAGCAAGTGTGTGCATGCGGGGAGGGGGTATCTTTTCCTGGAATTACCTTCTCCTTCAATCAATAAATGAGGAATGTTTCCAGAGTCATTGTTGCCCCATCAAAGTCTCATTGATAAGAATTGGGTCATGTGACTGCCTCTAGCCCACAGGCTAAAACATAAACAAAATCTATTGGTAGAGAACACAGGAAATGGCTCCCAGCTGGTCTGTCTCATCTCCCCCAGATTTTCCCTTCAGTGGCCTAATCTGGTGAATGGTTCCACCATCTACCCATCACCCAAGCCAGATATGTGGGTCTATATCATCTCATAATCAAACCATCCTGGGGTCTTCTGTCCCTGTCACCCACTCTTTCCTAAGCCTTGTGCTTTACACCTGCTCTTTCACTCTCTGAAATCCATCATATATGCTAGGCATACAGCAAGCACTCAATAAATGCCAAAATTCCCTTCGCTGGCCCAACAATTCTACAGCTCTAGGACCATCTTCATGAACAAGGAAATCCCCCCTGGAAAACTCCCCTTTCTGGGTTCCAGTCATTACTTAAGAACAGATTTGTGGTTAAATGTCCAGATATAGGAGTCATAGAGCCTGGATTCCAATTCCTCCTCCACTCCACCTTCGCTCCTGGGGCCCATGGCAACCTGCTAAAACACTGCAGACCTCAGTTTCCTCATCTGTGACATGGAAATGATAATATTTCATACGTCTTAGGATGAAGTAATGATTAAGCATGCTAATAATACACTTAAGTGCTTAGCACAGCGTCTGCTACCTAAACAAATTCCAGTTATAATTGCTACTACTTCCCAAATGGTCAAGTCATTTGTTATGTAACTTTACCTTCTATGCAGAGCTAGATGTACCACCAGGTCCAGTCAACTCCAGAAGTTTTTCCTGCCCTGATTTAAAAAGAAATGAACAAAGACTGCCTATATTTGAGGCATAAAACAGGATGCTATGATCTACCTATACGTAGTGGAAGGAATAGTCAAGCTAATGAGCAGATTCATCTATTCATATGGTGGTCTTTTTTTTTTCTTCTTGGTATGGTGAGAGCACCTGGAATCTATGCTCTTAGCCAATTTCCAGGACACAATATGGTGTTTTTAACTGGGGCCATCATGCTGCACATTAAGCCTCTAGAGTGATTCATCCTGCGCAACTCCAACCTTGTACCCTCTGTCCAGCACCTGCCCATCACCCCTGCCTCCCTGCCCCTGGCAACGCGCCTGCTTCTGTGGATTCAACCTTTTTTTTTTTTAATGCTTTATTTATTTTTGATACAGAAGAGACAGAGCATGAGAGGGGGAGGGTCAGAGAGAGAGGGAGACACAGAATCTGAAACAGGCTCCAGGCTTTGAGCTAGCTGTCAGCACAGAGCCTGACGCGGGGCTCGAACCCACGAACGTGAGATCTGACCTGAGCCGAAGTCGGAGGCTTAACCGACTGAGCCACCCAGGCACCCCTGGATTCAACCTTTTTAAATTCCACATATAAGTGAGATCATGTCCTATTTTTCTTCCTGTGTCTGGCTTATTTCACTTAGCCTAGTGTCCTCCAGTTTCATCCGTAATGTCATAAATGGCGAGATCGCCTTCTTTTTTTAAGGCTGAATACCATCATTTCTTTATTCATCCATCCCTTGACAGACAGGTCGGTATCTTGGCTGTTGCGAATAAGGCTACAGCGAACAATGAGGTTTCTCCCCCAACTTGCCCTTGGGACACAGAGCGTGCTAGTGAAGCAGTAGAGGGGTGCTGGCTCCCCATGGCAAAGTCAGGATCACAGTGCCACGCTCACCAGTCCTGGGGGCCAGGGAGGGGCTCGGCGACTGAGGCCCACTTCCATCACTTTAGATGGAAATCGGGCAAGAGAACTCTCGACAGCTTTGCTTATATTTATTTCTGGCCAGATCAAAGGTCCTGTCGGCAACCTGTCCTGATGTCTTGATTCCTGTTTTTCTTAGCAAAACTTTTTTTCCGGATGGTGTTCACTCCAAATAAGCTACTCAGAGACCCCCAGGGAGAGAGAGAGCAAGAGAATAAGAGCGCGAGAGAGGGCAAGCAAGACTGGATGGGTAGAATTTAGTTATGTCTTGCCATAAATAATATACGGATGGGTACGGATCCAGTGGCCTGAGATCTGCCCCTTTTCTCCGCGGTGGGAATCAAACAAACTGGTGGTTCTTTCTGTGTCCCAGTGGGAGGCAAACAGCTCACGGGGCACCCAGGAAAGACTGGATTCATAAAATTTTACCAGTGATCTTTTACTAAAAGGGAGTAGCACCTAATGATTAAGGACACAAGACCCCGAACAGGGCAACATTTGAATGTCCATTCACTACTTACGAAATAAGCTCGGGAAAGTACTCACCTCTGTTTCTACGTCTGCAGGATGGAGACGAACTTCTTACCTTACAGAGATGGTGGGAAGACTGAATAAATTTATGAAGGTGGAATTCCAAGCACAGGCCTAGCATAGGGCTAGTAGGTATTAGCGCATTCGGATTGATTGAGCGGACATTGGACATCTATTATTGCATTTGAGCCTTGCGACCGTCTTTGACACAAATGTTGCCGTTTACTGATGTGAACTGTTTGTAACTGGTTTTGCAAGAAGAGGAAATAAAGAAAGACCGACTTGAAGACTTGCCTCCAGTTAGTAAATAGTAGAATCAGGGCTCACACCGTGGGTTGGCTGACTGTTGACGGCAAGACCCTTGTGGTCTGCCTCACCAGGCCAAGAGAGCCAACAGGATGCATTTATTCACGGAAGGCCCAGAGAGCAAGCCTCACCTCTCCTGCTTTACTCCGAGAACGGTTATCCCAACCAAGCAAATGAGGTGCTTTGAGCACATCAGAGCAAAGGGAGATGAATCACCCTTGCCCTTCACCTCTGGATTCCTGGTGATTTCTGGAGGGGAATCTTCGGGCCTGTGTCAACGTGAAGTAGGTCGGGCCTCAGGCCAAGGCTTCAGTTAGTGGAAGCTGTAGGCACCCTACCAGCTCAGGGAGGCTTTGCCCACAGACTGGCTACACCCCTCGGGTTAGGGCCCAGACAAGCGCTCACTGCCTACCCGGCTCATGCAAGTTCTAGAATTGACATCTGGGATGATGTCACAGCCCTTGTGGGCTTGGGACGAGAAAGGCCAGTCCGCTTCAATGTCCCTTGATACAAATGCAGCCCCCAAAACACATTCACCCCCTTGTACGTCAACATGCCTCCAAAAACAGCCACCATTTTCCTGCCTCGGTCAAAGCGGACGCTTGGAAGATTTGCTTGAAACCCTAAAATCTTGAAGAGCCGCATGATCCTCCCTGGGAACATCAAAAACATCTGTCCACACCAGACGCGGAGGGCCTGGGCTGCCCTCCTATACACCCAGAAAAGGGCTTGGTTCTGTTTCATTTTGCTTTGTTTTCTTTTTCCCTCATTTCGAATACACACGTTCCCTCTGATTCTCTTTTGCCTCCTGAGAGCTCCCTCTGCTCCTGACTCCCCCGTGTTCCCATGGAAATAGTAGCAACTGACATTTGTCAAGCAATTAATTCCTATGAGCCAAGAACTGTGCTAATGCATTTACACACATCACTCTTTATATTCATGACAAATACTCGCGTTGGTACTTCTGGTTTGTCGTGCCCATTTTAAAGACCAGAAAAGCAAGGCTCTGGGAAATTAAAGTGCCTGCCCAGTGTTGACCCAGTGCATAAGCGGAGGTGCTGGGTTGGGGACCACCACATACCTCCACAGGTTCCTACAGCCAGTCCCTAAGTTGTCTTGCCTTCATTTCTTCACATCTGTTTTCAAAAGCGCGTAACACCACATGCTGTGATTTTTCCTGTTACGTGCCTGTTTCATTCGCTAACAGTGAAGTGAATCCTAACAACCATTTATTAAGGAGGCACTTACATGTGTCAGGCAGGTTGGCAGTGTTACAGGCATCTCCTTTAATCCTGCCGACAACCCTCAGCGCTGGGTATCAGGTGCCCCATTTCACAGATGAGCAAATAAGTTCAGAGAGGCTAAGTGCATGGCCCCAGGATAAGAACCTGGTGAGTAATGGAGCCAGTCTGGGGAATCAGGTTTGATGGGTCCAAAGCCTAAGTGCTTTGTTCTGTGTCTTAGTGGCTCCTGCCAGTTGTCAGTGTCTCCAGGGCTGGGCTGGGCATTCCATGCTCTTAGTGTCCCTTAGTGTCTGGCTGTGAACGGGATGAGCTGAAAACAAAGAGGGGGCAGAAGAATCAGGGAACCAGTTAGCCAGGTGTCCGTTCAGTTCGGGGAGGACCTTAGATTTGCAAGCTGGTATAAAAACATCAGAAACAAGATGTTTCTTTGTCTTTTCCTTTTTAATTTTTTCAATGTGTATTCCTTTTTGAGAGAGACAGAATGCCAGCAGGGGAGGGGCAGAGAGAGGGAGACACAGAATCTGAAGCAGGTTCCAGGCTCTGCGCCATCAGCACAGAGCCCGATGTGGGGCTCAAACCCACGAACCGCGAGATCATGACCTGAGTGGAAGTCAGATGCTTAACCAACTGAGCCCTCAGGTGCCCCAAGACGCTTCTTTTTTAATGATCAACCAAAGAAAATTGGAAAGACGACTGAAACTAGAGCCCATCTCTTATACCCTGGATGAATAAGTCCTGACAGACACCTGTTCGGTGAATACACTCATATATTCAACTCATGTGGCACTTGAGACCATTGCTCAGATATTCGATAGGCATCTTGGACTTGTACGTCCACAGCTAAGGTCCTGATCGGTCCCCACCTCACAGCTGTCCCTGCCTTACCCATCTCTGTAAATGGAAACACTCTCTTTCCAGACCCTCAAACCTTTGAGTCACCCTTGATTCCTCTCTTTTTCTCACATCCTATGTGACTCTAGCAGAAAAATCTGCTTCTAAAATATCTTCTGAAATCTAACAACTCCTGACCTCTCCCACCACTACTGTCGTGGTCTGAGCCGGTCACCTGTCACCTGGATTACTGCAACATCCCCCCTTTGCCCCCCACCCACTGATCTCTCTGAGCCACCTCTCTCCTTCCCCCTCTGGTTTATTCCTCACTCAGCAACTAGCCTCCTAAAATTGCATCATATCATTTCACCCACCTGCTCAAAATTGCCAGCAGGCTGCCACGGGACCTTTGCACAGTGGTTCCCTCTGTTTGGAATTCTTTGCCTTTTCTGCAATCTTTTTGTTATTGTTGCTGTTTGACTTTTGGTTTTTGTGGGGGGGGTTTTGTTTTTGTTTTTGTTTTTTTGCTTTGTTGTCTTTTTTGTGTGTGTGTGTGTTTTTATTTTTGTTTTTTGTTGTTGTTATCGTTGTGTTGATGTTACCTTCTTGGTGAGCCAACTCTGACTGCCCTTTATAAAATAGAGTCCTCTCAGGGCACCTGAGCAGCTCAGGTGATTAAGCACCCAACTCTTAATTTCGGCTCAGGTATCGATCTCACGGTTTGTGGGCTCCAGCCCCGTATCGGGTGCTGCACTGACAGAGTGGAGTCTGCTTGGGATTCTCTGTCTCCCTCTTTGTTTCCTGCTCACTCTCTCTCAAAAATAAATAAACGTTAAAAAAAAAATAAAATAAAATAGACTCCATTCCATTTTCTTAGCACCCAGAACTCTCTAGTCTCCTTTCACCTGCTTCATTTTCCTCCAGAGCCAAATTCCATTTATATCTATGGAACACTTTTTTTTATGCTTATTTATTTTTGAGAGAGAGAGAGAGACAGAGCATGAGAGAGAGAAGGAGACGCAGAATCTGAAGCAGGCTCCAGACTCTGAGCTGTCAACACAGAACCCAACACGGGGCTCGAACCCACGAACTGTGAAATCATGACCTGAGCCGAGGTTGGACACTTAACCGACTGAGTCCCCCAGGTGCCCCTGAGACATTTACTATTTTATGTCAGTGGATAAGCTTCATGAGGACAGGCACTGCCTGTGTCAAGTAAATCCCAAGCACCCAGAACAATGCAGGGCAAAGAGTAAATATTTGTTGAACGAATAAATGAATGACTATGAAACATTGGTTTGCTTTCACCCCAGTCCAGAAATGAATGCTGTTTACTAGACTAAAGTTCTCCAGTGGAACTTTCTGTGATGATGGAAACGCTGTACCTTTGAGATCCCCAACACAGTACCCACCGGCTGTGTGGGGTTACTGAGCACTTGAAATAGAGCAAATGAGGTACTGTCGTTAGTTTGGATTCACAGACTTTATCTTTTGGAGCCATTTTAGGTTTCCAGAAAAAGGGAGCAGAAAGTACCTAGAAGGGACTCCATTTTCCATCTTATTTCACATTCGTGGATTTCCAGAGCCATCCCGATGGGCTACCATCTCGGGAACGAGGGCCCGAGGTCTCGTCCTGACATCGCTGCCTGTCAGCCCCATGAGGGGTTCCCTCATCAGCCCAGGGAGGGCAGCAAGGGTTCTCCCCAGAAGGTATTCACCAAAGCCCTGAAGGCTGTGTCCGCCTCCTAAGCAGAAAAGTTTGCAGATTGGACTTTGGGAAGGAAGGAAGCCGGACAGTGCAGCAAATCAAATTGTTCAATGAAGACAAGCTGATGGCAAACACAGAGGCCCCTGGCCATCTGGTGAGACTTCTCACCCACCTCCTCAGGAGCCTCACTTCTGTCTGCTCTTCCCTTCACGCTCCTCGCTCTCCTGGGGGCCCTATTCTGCCCCTGTGTGTCGCTCCGATCTCCAGTTGGGCCAAGGGCTACCTTGGGTCCCACTGATCACTCCCCCTCTCCGGAGCCTGCTCTATAATCTGGCTTTTCATCTCCATAACAACCAGGAAAGCAAATATCCTGCAGATACAACAAAGATTTTTTTTCTAAAGAGTGAAGTGAAAAAAGAGGAGAAAGACTAAAATCCAAAAAGGGGCGGGGGAGTAAATAAACCTTGCCAACAAATAAATAGAGACCTTTCTAAGGAAGAGCAAAGGGACGCAGAGCTGCCTGTAATTAGCGGCCACCACAGCCCAAAACAAAATCAGACATTCAGCCTTTGCCACTCCGTTGCCATAGAAATGGGACCCGAGATCTGTCAGGCTGTCCTGCTAAAGTTATTCCTTCCCTGGCCTTGCCCACATCAAAGTGGGTCTTCCCATGCTCCCTGATGGCGCAGACCGTGCCCAGGACCCCACCGAGCCTGTAAAGAGTGCAGGCAGGGGGGGAACACAGAAAAACAGACCCAGTAGGAAAAATTCCCAAGTGTCCCAAGCCAGACACGCCAGCTTCTCAAGAGACACGGCAGGGGGAGGGCTGAGCCAAGTGTGACCTTTGGGGGTTTCCGTGCTATGGAGGGTGCATTCCAGCCATTGGAGGCCGCCACTGGTCCCACTGCTCTTTACATCTGTTTTCATTCTTTTTTCTCTACGCTTTACAAAAATAAGGTCCTCTTGAACACAGAGAACGGATGGGTGGTTATCAGAGGTGGGGGAGGGGCGCCATCAGAAGGTACAAACTTCCAGCTACAGAATAAATAAATCCTGGGGATACAGTGCATGGCGTGGAGACTCTAGTTAATACTGTAGACTCTGTTTGAAAGTGGCTGAAGGGGTAGATCTTAAAAGTTCTCAAAAAGAAAAGAAACCTGTACCCATGTGTGGTAATGGATGGTAATAAGGCTTATTGTAAATTATTTTGCTCTCTATATAATCTATCTACCGATATCGCTATCAATAGATAGATACCTATCAATAGATACCAATAGATGAACACTATGTTGTAAACCTGAAAACAATATAATGCTATATGTCAAGATATCTCAATAACTTTTCAAAATTTTTAGTTTTATTTGTTTAATGTTTATTTATTTTGAGAGAGCTGGAGAGAGAGAAACAGAGTGCAAGCAGGGGAGGGGCAGACAGAGAGGGAGACAGACTAGCTAAAGCAGGCTCCAGGCTCTGAGCTGTCAGCACAGCAGAAATGAGTCACTGCGGCAGGGGTGATCTGATAGGGACAGGAGGCAACCAGGAAGGAACAACGTCCTCCCTCCTCCCACCTTCCATCCTCCCCTACCACGCACCTGCTGGGAAGAAAGTGGTCCTGGACTCACAGCCTCCGCATCACAAAGCCAAGCCTAGAAGGATGGAACTGAAGCTGAAAGGCAACACTTGCCAACCAGACACCCCGTCATTATATGGTTGTTTCCTACTGTGGTGCGGCCCCCATGTTGGGCTTTAGGGTGTTTCTGATCATTTGCTATTTTACATATGGCCTCATGGCGATCTTCCGTACCTACAACTTGGCGGGCATTGCAGATGACTTGTTTGTGAAATATCTGCCAAGGTGGAATTCGCTTGCCGAACATCATGGGCCTTTTTAGGGTTCTTGATGACTGCAGCCAAAACGTTTCCCTTAAAGACCAGGTCAATTTCAGTGCTTTCTAGCAGTAAGTGTTCTAAACCCGAATCGAGGGCTGTGAAATGACTTACTGTGCATTCCCGGATGCGTCCCTCCCCAGGCCCCGAAACTTATTGTCTGGCTCGTTCTCTGCTTATCACCAGACAGCAGCCCATGGTCATCTTTTCTCTTCTCTGATTAAATAGAGCGCCTCTCGTTCACTTGCCGCTCACCTCATCCTCCCTGGTCCTGCCTCCCTTCTTTCTCCAAGTGATCAGCAAAGCATATTGGGTAAGTGAGAGGGCTCTGGGGCAGACTGGCCTCATCCACAGTGGACAGCATCCTTTGCTAACCGTGTGACTGCAGGTGAATAGCGGAGTCTCTCTAAGCTGGGGTCCCCTTACTTATATGATGACAGTGATGACCTTGTGTCCTACAGAGGGCTGTGAGGCTCAGCTGGGATCATGCAGGGGACCTGGTCTATATAGCATGAGTTCAGTGCATGCTTGTCATTGCGGTCATGATTATTGACATTATTTTATTTAGCTAGTAAGCTCCCTGAGGGCAGGAGCCATGTTCCCGGACTCTTTTTTTGATCACTTTTCCTATATTTCATGAGGATGTTGAGAAGTAGATACCCAGACAAGTTAGCTAACATAAAAAAAGGGATTATGGAAATCAGGAGAATCTCAATAAAGCGGATTTGAAGAAGTAAAGCCCAGCCCCACGGGACCCTAGACCCAATCTCTAGGACACATGCAGCTCATCTCTGCTGTAGGCCACCTTGGTTTCTCTCCCTCTGACCACCAGCTATGTTTAAAGATTCAAGCCTTCCCACCTGCATGTCATCAGCAATCATGGGCTCTGGTCCCAATCCTGGTGACCATACTGTCCCCCGCTCTTAAATCAATTCCTAAAAGTGAAGAATTGCGTTAACTGTGCCTATAGATTATGCTTGGACTAATCAGATAAGAAGGGTCACAGGGCACCTAGCGCAGGCATGCTTCCTCAGTTTACTGCTTCAGAAGGGGTGGGAGGGAGGGACTGTTCTGAGGAGGAAGCATGGGCCGAGAAGATTCTCACAGACGCCTCCTATTCACCCCACACCCCGGCAGAGCGCTCTACGCATAGAAGGGACGCAATCAGTGTTTGTTGATTAATACCCAGTGAGGGTGTTTCACCCCGTTGTCTTCCAAAGCTCGTTGCCATTCCTTTCCTGATAGTGCTTTTAAGCTTCTCTCCAGAAATGTCCCCAAATGTAGAGAAGATCCTTCTGGTTTGAGGAGTAGCCCAAAGAGCCCCATTCAAGGGGAGAATCCTTTGGAAGTCCTGCACTTTATCTTGGACGTTCTAGCGACCTCTGAATTCTACTTTATACTCAATCTCCTTTACAATAAAAAATGGCATTTTGCCTATTTACTATTGAGTAAAATCAAATGCCAGAAAGATTTGCCATCTTTTATCTTTTTCATGCAGAATTTTTGACTCTGCGATAACCTGTGAATTACCTGTACTACACAGTGAGCTCCTTTGGGGAAGAACCTGTATCCATTTTCATCACTGTGGTATGTCCAGTTCAGAGCATCAGTCTGACCATTTAGCAGCTGCTCAACAAACATCCCACGGATGGAAAAATGAATGAGTGAGTGAGTGAGTGAGTGAGTGAGTGAGTGAATGAGGAATGAGTAGGTGGATGGATGGTAGAATTCATGGGTAAGTGAGAAGATGGATGGATGGATGGTTGGATGGATGGATGGATGGATGGCTAGACTGCAAAGTGGATGGATACATAAGTGGATAGATAGATGGATGCATGCATGCGTGGATGGAGAGGTGAGTAGATGGATAGATGGATGATATAGTAGATGGATACGTAAGTGGACGGACAGATGGAGGCATGGATGAATGGAGGTGTGGATGGATAAATGAAGTATATGTGAGAAGTATATATTCTTGAGAAGCAGCAAAATTAAAGTCTAGCTTGCTTGGCCTCTCAATTCTCAGGTCACTTCTCATTTTCCATGAGTTGAGGCAAATAACATCAGAGGATCATCACAGTTAAGGAGAACTGGTTAAACTCAGCAGTAGAAACCAGTGCTGTGTGTGTGCGTGTGCTCAGTTCAGTTCTTCCTTTGCAAGGATATTTCTAGGGGAGGCTCAGTCAGTCAGGCGTCCAACTTCAGCTCAGGTCATGATCTCATGGTTCATGGGTTTGAGCCCCACATCAGGCTCTGTGCTG
>NC_043713.1:77836709-77845211 GCF_006229205.1 Suricata suricatta | reverse complement strand
GCACACACACAGCACTGGTTTCTACTGCTGAGTTTAACCAGTTCTCCTTAACTGTGATGATCCTCTGATTTTATAATATAAAAAGAAATAAAACTAATTATACATATGCTGGACAAGCCAACAGCAAATCAGAAACCCAGTAGTGAGAGCTACTTTCTGTTTTCTTTTCCCCAAACCCAAGAGCAGATAATGGAGGAGAAGGGTGAAAAAGAGAGGGAAGGAACAGAGCAGGGGAAGAAGAACAAAGAAGAAAAGAAAGAAGGGGGCACCATTTTCTAAGGGCCGTCATATGCTGTATATACCTCATGTCATTTATTTATTCAGCAAACAACCAGGGAGCTAGGCAGTTTCCTAAGTCAACAGGGACACAGCCGTGAAAACTCTACCCACATTCCTGCCTTCATGGGGCTTGTATTCTGTTAATCAACTTAACGATAACCCACAACCCTCAGACCAACTTGGGGCTTGGATTCTGTAGGAGAATCAGTCTTGGCTCCATCAAGAGTTGGGTCCAGATTGAAGTGTGGCATTCCAACCCCCACACAGGAGGAAACCAAGACATAGAAAAATTAGGCAATGTTCTGGGATGATTATCAAAACGTTTACAAGTGATGTATATGTAAGAAGAAAAAAGTAGTGTGAATGCATAAATGAAGGGAGAATGAATGGATGCCCTCCCTCTCTGAAATGAACAAGCTCATGTAAGTTTATGGTTCCCCCACACTCACATCTTGCAATAATCCTTCTCTGTTCAACCCACAACGGGACGGTCAAGGACTTCATACATTCACAGTAAATCCATATCGTTTTGAGCTCTGGCTCCATCCCCAGGGATGTAAATAACTTTCCTCTGATGAATGTACAGTCACACTCTTGAGTGTTTTCAGATGAAATAATTAGCATCAGTAAAATGACATGGAGATTTATTCCCCAGCCAGCCCTTCTTCACATGATAATCAAATCTCTACATAGTGTGTTAATTGTGCTCAGTCGCTAGGCAGATCCTTAAACTGCCTTGCTCAAGGGAGGTCAGAATGACCCAGACAGAAGCTGGGATCAAAAGACTGATTTCCACTGCAGTTTTTAATCTTCCTGGACTCCTCCAGAATGTTCTGATTCCCTTAAAAATAACTCTAACCATAAACCTCGTTCTCCATCTCGACAGATGATTCTACTCATTCTCCCTGTATTGACTCTGTCATCAAATCCTGGCCCTCCCACCTTCAAAATAGTTCTGAAAAGTGTCCACTTCTTTATGAGTCAGCCATCAACTCTGGGCTCGAGCCTCCATGGCATGTTTCTTGGTCATTCAAGGGGGGGGTCTCTCCACATCTATTTGTGCCCCCCTCCAATCCCTTCTCTGCTGCAGCCAGACTGGTGTTCTCCAAAGCAGATTTCATGAAGCTCACTGTTTCTAAATTTTCACTGACTCCCCAGAGTTCCCAGGACAAGTTCCAGAATCTGTTCTGCGGCTTCTGTGGGCCTGCAGGACATGGCCTGGATTCACCTTCCTGCTTCACCTCTCTGCACATTCTTGCTCTCACGTTCACTCCAGCCACACCAACCCGCTGGTCTTCCCTCCAGTGCTCAGACTGTCTTTCTTTCACCCCCTTTTACATATATGGTTCTCTCTGCCTGGAATAAATTCTTTTTCCCTCTTTGTATCAGTGAGCTCTGCCGAATAACAAATCATCACAAACTTAGTGGCTTCAGGTCAAAATACATTTATTATCTCCCGGTCTCTGTGGGTCAAGGGTCTGATCCTGGCTTAACTGGGTCTTCTGCTTTGGGTGTCCCACAAAGATACAACCAAGTTCTCACTCAGGGCTGAGGTCTCATCCGAGAGCTCAACAAGGGAAGAACACAGTTCCAAGCCCACTGGGCTGTTTACAGGATTCAGCTTCTCATGGGTTGTTGGACTGAGAGGCTCAGTTGCTTGCTGGCTGTTGGCCGGAGGTGGCTCTTAGTTCCCTATCATGTGGAGCTCTCCAGCCATTTTCATCTGCACATGTGAGCTAAGACAGCAAAAGGAAGAGTCCACTAGCAAGACAGAAGTTACAGTCTTACATAGTATAATAATGGAAAGGACATCACATTGCTTTTTGCCTTATGCTCTTGGAGGAAGTCATAGGTCCTGACCACACTCAAGGGCATAGACACCAGGAGGCAGGGATCATGGGGGCCATCCTAGAGCCTGCCATATTCATCACCCAGCCTGATGAAACACCATGTCCCCTCAGACCTCTGCTTACATGTCACTTCTTTAGTGAAGGCTTCCTTCAAACTTCCAACTAAAACCACTCCCTACCCGTTACATGCCCACACAGTGACCTGCGTTTCCTTTAAATGACACTGTGCCCTTCTAATCACTTGCCTAATGATTGTCTTCACTGATAACCTGTTAGGTTCCATACAGGCAGGGAAATCATCTGTTCCTAGCTGCATACCCTGAGGCTCAGGCAGAAATTAGCTGGCCTGTTGGGATGCTCAATAAATGTATTTTTGAGCAACTGACTGACTGAATGACCAAACAGAAGTATCAGGAGCACACACGTGTTCTAGACAGGGTGACTTATAAAGCTATGCACACTCTCACACGTTGACCCCCTCAATATCTCTCCCTGATTTTGTCCTTCCTTCCCCCTTATTAATGCTGAGGTGAGAGAAGATCCTGAAAAAGTTGCAGCTCTCTCCTGGGAAAGCTGAAGAGCAGTCCCTGGAAACCAGTCCATGCTTCATCCTAAACTGTGTATTCTTTCCCTACTCAGTGATGTTTATTCATCACCCCATAAATCCAAAGGAAAACTGACCCCATTGTTTACTTTCAATATTAGTTCAGGAAGGAGAGAGAAGGCTGCAAAGGGAACTGGTCATTCCTCAGCAGCTGCTCTGTGCCGGGCACCATTCTATGTCAATACCTGGGAAATCATTCAAGATGAGGGTTTTTATTCCCATTTTTCAGATAGGGAAACAACCTCAGAAAGGGGAAGTGAATGTTCCAGTGGTGCACCGGTAGACAGGCTGGTGTTAAGGTGCTTGATATTCTAGTGCATTCTTGATATTTATATTCCCGCTGTGGCCAATCTCAAGCCACGGATGGGTTAACAATCGGCTCAGGAACTTCCTAAACGCATATCTATGGGCTCTCACAAGCCCGTGGCTGTTGGCTTGGCACACCACGGCACTCTCTTGGGAGCATGCCCGTGGCTCGGTTTTCCTTCTGTCATCTCCCAGCTTCCACTCGACAAAAACCCCAGTGAGGTCCTCAGTCCCTGGAGGTTGACGCCTGATCCAGCCTTGTTGGAGAGGAGAGCTCAGTAAATATTTGTTGTGTCATTGTGATTGGAATTGTCAGGGGCAGCCCGGGAGGAGCCAGATCGCCCTCCTGGTAGAGTCTAAAGGAGAAGAGAGGCAGATTAAAGGCAAACATTGGGAGGGCCTAGAGACCTCCCATGGAGATGGCTGAGGAGGCCGGAGCCCGTGGTGATGGCCCTCCTCTGGCTAAAGCAGCTGAGCAGGAAAATAAGCAAAGCAGGGTGACACCAGCTTGGTGGGGGGGCTGGCAGGCACACGTCTCATCTCTCTGGCTTCCCAGCTCCTGCTGCTTCGGAGCGGTTGCCCGGCAGATGGACTTGTGGACTTAGGGTCTTGGCAGTCCCAGAGACAAGGCTGGGGCCTGTGAGGTGCTGGAGACACAGCTTGATCCTTGTCACCTGCCCTAAAGCACCAGAGATAAAGGACTGCAGGAGGCCAGAGCCGAGCAGGATTCTGGAGGTCACTGTCTCCGTGTTTATTCATTCAACAACCACCTACTGAAGGTCATGTCCTAGGCATAGTGGAGGAGTGGTGACTTAGACAAAATTCGTCTTTGACTTCAAGGGATTTGCTCTCTGGTGGGAGGGAGAGAGAAAAAAACAACACAAAACATCAAGATACTTCTCATGCCTGTTGACCACAGGGGAAAGGAGAAGAACATGAAGGAGGCATCTACTGACTCTAGCATCTGGGAAAGCTTCCTGGAGGAGGTGATGTCTAAGGTGTAGCCAGTTTTATTGAGGCCGAAAGAGGGGAAGGAACACACCATTTTTAGACGTGACAAAATGATGCACACAGCAAGTCTAGTCATTGTGGGTCAAGAATTTGAGCAGGGCTCAGGTGGGCTTTTTTCCACCCTGCATGGTGTTGATGGACATCCCTCGGTATTCTTTGCCGGAGAATGGGCTGGTCTGGAGGGTCCAAGTGAGCTTTACTCCTCCTCCTGGGACTGGGAATCCAGCAGGGACGGATGGAAGGCGGGGGTCATCTGGGACCACTGACTGGAATGGCCACACAGCGGGGGGCCAGTCCAGAGAGACGTGGGCGGTGAGGCCTTTGGGTTTTTAAGATTCAAGTGTGTAATCTGGCCTTGCACAACCCCCACTGTACTCTAGAAATCATTACAGAGCCTTCCCAGATTCAACGGGAGGAAACAGAGATTCCCATCTTTCCACTGGAGAAGCATCAGAGAATTTGAAGACCTTTTTTTTTTCATGGTAAGACTCACAAGACATTGCAAATTAGTACAGAGAGTCCTTGACCCTTCACGGAGCTTCCCCCACTGATAATATCTCACATAACCATAATATATTATCAAGAACAGGAAGTCCACCTCAGGGCTTAGTAACTCGGGTCCAGACCTTATTTAGATTTGGCCAGTTCTCACATGTACGTGTGTGCACGCGCGCGCTGTGTGCAGACGTCCGTGAAATGCTATCACACGCATGCATTTACGTAACCAGCATCAAAGTCAGGATATCGAACTGTCTCATCAGCACACAGAGCTTGCCTCGATAGGACAGCCTCAGTCCGTGACTGGGTCTAACACTGAGATCAGAGAGTTCTCCGTCTGAAGCCTGAGGCCACCATGTGACAGCCGAGTGACTCCGCCACCGATCCTCAGTGTCTTTATCTGGAAAATGGGTCAACACCACCACCACACAGAGGGCTTGTGGCAGGAATTCGGGGAGAGAAACTCAGAGTTGGTGGGACCTGAATCCCAGCGTTGGGCTTCACTGCCTCTGTGGACCCAGAGAGAGGGGCTCCAGCTCACTGGAGGGAGGCTGGTTGGCCAAACTAGAATATAGCATCGCACGCGACGTAAGCGCATAGTGAGCAGCACGGGAGAAAATGCATGTAAACCCCTCAGCCCAGCGCTGTGGAGAGACTCTTAGAGTCTGTCTGCCACTCCCCTGTGTCTTTCAACTTATTCATAATCCTGGCGTCTTGAAGAGTCTGTGTATTTACATACTTGGCTTTGCGGTAAATTGGCTTGGTTGATTGCGTCATTGGTGAGGTCAAACCTACATTGATTGTGAGCAACGTGTTATTTAAAATAGCCCATTTTTCAAATACTTCCAAATCAAAGCCTCCTTCTCTCATTACTTTGAATAATTGCAGACCATGCGGAATAACGGTCCCCGGAAGGGTCTTAACCAGATTAGAGAAAACCCAATGCAAATAATCCAACCATCCAGTTTCCACACATCTTTAATGAAGAGGCGACATGTGGCTCTCAGCTCTGAGGATCCAGATCTCCTACTTGCCCTCAGTGTCGCCAAGGGAAATAGGAAAACGGAATGTGAGAGCAGAGACAAAGGAATTATTTCCCCTTTTTTTGCTCATGATGCTGGCATTTTCGCATTCTCAGGAATTCCCAATCAGTTCTCCCCTCTCTCGTGTCCCGCCCAGAATCCATGTCTGAAACGGACACACATTGGATCTGGAATCAAACCAGAGTCTCGCCAAGGTCCCAAGCAATGGGCATTGGTCTGACTAGTGCCCCAGGCTGCTCCCCTCTTTCTCTCTCCTGCTCCTTCCTTCACACGCTTCACGTGTGTGTTCCTGGACTCGCAGACTTACAAACACGGCGTCGGTGTGGCTTTATGCAGGGAGAACTTGAACAAAAGCAGCCACCTTGCATGATTTTAAAAAAAGAAAAAAAAGGGCAGCTTCTGAGCATCTGCAATGTCCCCAGGTGACAATGGATAGAAATGGAATTAGGACTGTTTTGAAGGAAACACAAGAATTCCTTTGTTCATCTACATTTTTGAGGGAGCATTGCTCCAGCTCCTTTCCTAGAGCATCATGAACTTGTCTCTGTATGAATTTGCTGGAGATGACACACAAGCGTGTGTTTCCTGCTCTGCCTGGAAGGAGCATCAAGTGACAATGCTAAGCCTCATGTGTGTCACGAATCAGACCCCCAGCACTGGTGACTGGGGGACACACATTCTGCTTCTGCATGCCTGCTCACACTCAGAGCCACCTTTGCTTTATTATTAAAAAGGAAGAGACTTGGGTGCCTCAGGGGCTCAATCCGTTGAGCGTCTGACTTCGGCTCAGGTCGTGATCTTGTGGTTCGTGGGTTCGAGACCCACATCAAGCTCTGTGCTGACAGCTCAGAGCCTGGAGCCTGCTTCAGATTCTGTGTCTCCCCCTCTCTCTGCCCCACCACTGCCTGTGCTCTGTCTCTCTCTCTCTCAAAAAATAAATGAAACATTAAAAAAATTACAAAGGAAACAACCATTTCATGCTCTCTCTGAGGACTTCTGGAGAGGTTGGTCGATGTCCCCACATCTCTGAAATAATGCATCACAGACTTTAATGCACACACCAGTCTCCTGAGACTCTTCGGACAGGGTAGACCTCTGACTCAGTGTGTGTGAGTTGGGCCCCGAGATTCTCTATGTCTCCTGTGGGTTTTCCCAGAGGATACTCAGCTTCCGGTCTGGGGACCACACTTTGAATAGCTTTGAAGCTGCTCAGTGAGGAAGCACAGAGCGGCCCTCACCAAGGTCTTCTCATGAGAAACATTATCTCCAAATGTCAAGAATATCTTGCGTAAAGCTTTGGAACCCACCTAACTAGTTTCCGGGTCTGGGCTCCCTCAACGAAAACAACCTATCCGTGGAGAAAGTTCTAGAATCAAAGGCAGCGTGAGAGCCGCAGGCTCCTCTTTCACGTGTGCATCTCCACGGCTGTGGTGGTGGCACATGAGCCCACAACCATTCGCTGAACAGCACAGTTTACCGTCCCACAGTTCTGGAAGGCCGCAGGCCCAGTGTGGGGCTCCCTGGACTAAGAATGGCAGTCGCAGCAGCTCTGAGCTCCTTCGGATGCTCGAGGGGAGCATCCAGCGTCGGTCTTTTCCGGCTCCTGCGGGCCGCCTGCGTTCTGGCCCCGCCGCCCCTTCCTCGTCATCAAAGCTCAGGGAGCTATTGTTGGAGAGAGAGATCGTTTGTAATCTGCTTCTGCCGTCACCTCCCCTACTGTGACTCTGAGACTCCACCTCTGTCTTATCGTCCCCATCCAGAGATAGTCACATCTACAAAGGAGCCTGTGTGTCCGGGAGCACGGTCACATGCGGCGGGGGTATGACACTGCTGTATGTGGGGGCCGTGACTCCCCCCGGGGCCTTAAGACTCTGAATCCAGGAGTGCTGAGATCCACCTGTCTCCAGAGCCAGAAACCCCCTCCCAGACCAACTAACTGGGTTTAAGTCCCATAGTAGATTATACTTTCCAATGAGACCATGTGACTATGACAATATCTCCTATCCTATATGGATAGGAATATTTTTTTAAGTTTATTTATTTATTTATTTATTTTATTTTTGAGAGACAGAGAGAGACAGCGTGAGCAGGGGAGGGGCAGAGAGAGAGGGAGACACAGAATCTGCAGCAGGCTCCAGGCTCTGAGCTGTCAGCACAGAGCCCGACGTGGGGCTTGAACCCATGAACCATGAGATCATGACCTGAGCTGAAGTCTGATGCTTAACAGAGATTGAGCCACCCAGGTGCCCCTTTTAAAGTTTATTTTTATTTATTTTGAGAGAGAGAAAGCAAGGGAGAGAGCATAGCCCAGCAGGGGAGGGGTAGAAAGAGAGGGAGAGAAAGAAAATCCCAAGCAGGCTCCTCACCAGCAGCATGGAGCCCAATGTGGGGCTCGATCTCACGAACCATGAGATCAGGACCTGAACTGAAATCCAGAGTAGAACCTTTAACTCACTGAGCCACCCAGGCCCCCCCCAACCCCATATGCTCTTAGACAATGTGGCTAGCCACCGTCCCCTCCAGAAGTGGGATCTGAGCCACACCCCACTTTGAATATTCATGGGCTTTTAGGTGCTTTTGACCAACAGACTTCCAACTGAGTGTGGCAGAAGCAAAACCGTGTGACCTCATAGTAGCAGAATATTTACTATTGAAGCTTGAAAAGATGTGAGTTCTTTGTGTGCAATCTTTCATTTATGCATGTGAGAGGGTTTTCTTTTTTTTTTTTTAATATTTTTACATTGTAGTACTTGTTTTGCTTGTTGGTGGTGTTTGCTTATTTAATACATTCCGTCAAGGACAGAAATTACATGATGGGTTTTTTGTTTTGTTTTGTTTGTTTTTTTCCCCTAGGAAGTGTGTCTTGGATTTTTCCCTTATTATTTTCATTACTTTTTTTTCTTTCCTCTTC
>NC_043713.1:77789201-77836609 GCF_006229205.1 Suricata suricatta | reverse complement strand
AAAAAAAAAAAAAGCAATCCAACTTCCATCTTGCCCCCTGAGACACTCATGCTGGAAGCCTGAAACACCACGCTCGAGGCCCAGCTCACCCTGAGGCCACCAGCCTGGGAGGAGGCCCAGGCCGCAAGGCTCAGACAAGGCACTTTTAAAGGAGCCCAGCCCCCCACCTCGAGAGTCACTCCCAGCCATTAGATTCTGCCCAGTTAAGACATCAGATGACCCGGAGCAGCGACAAGGTATCTGCTCTGTCCTGTGAGCAAACCCTGACTGACACAGTGTTACAAAAGAGAATGGTTGATTTATCCCAAGTCTGGGCAACAAAGACAACTTGAACAAAATGCTCCTCCTCAAAATGCACGCGGGCACTGGTCACGAGAAACAATCAAGACTGCGGAGCATCTGTTTACCTGCTCATCCATTCACTCATTCATTGGTTGCCTTCCTTAATTAATATGCGCACACTCTCCTCATGGACCCACGTCATTCTGAAAGAGTGTGTTGAGTTCTGCAGCGACAGCTACGTGACTGCTCTCCACGAGCTTGTGTTTTTTGCAGTGGGGATTCGTTCATTTGTTGAGTAGATGTTGTCTGGCTGGCTGGGAAGGGCCAGGGATGCCTGTAGACCAGGGGTCAGCAGAGGACATCCCACAGAGCAAACCCAGCCCTCTCCCAGTTCTATCGGAACACAGCCACACGTACCCATTTGCATGTTATCTGTGGAGGCGGTGGCCTCTGGCTCTGAGTCACAGTCCTGGCCGACTTCACAGAGGAACCGAGGAGAGATTTCACCGAAAGAGGATTTCAGAAGGTTGGATTCACCTAGAGAGTATGTAGTGTGTCAGGTTGGGTCATGCGGCGTGCAGCAGAGCCACGCTCAGAAACCATAGGTGGAGGGATCGTTTTTAAGGAAGAGAGGGACAAACCCAGGGGCTCTGCCAGGCTCCCCACGGCAGTGGGAGTGAAGTTGGCGTGAGTTCCCAAGAGGTCCCTGCAAGAATGAAGCAAGGAGGTGGACAGCACTAAGCAGATACTGGGGAGGCAACTTGTGCCTGGCGGTTAAAAGCCCTGGCGTGGGGGCGCCTGGGTGGCTCAGTCGGTTGAGCGTCCGACATCGGCTCAGGTCACGGTCTCAAGGTCTGTGGGTTCGAGTCCCGCATCAGGCTGTGCCAACAGCTCAGAGCCTGAAGACTGTTTCAGATTCTGTGCCTCCCTCTCTCTCTGATCCCCCTCTCGCCCTCTGTCTCTGTCTGTCTCAAAAATAAGTAACCATTAAAAAATTAAAGAAAACCAAAAGCCCTAGCTTGGGTTTCAAATTGCAGCTCTACGACCTACTGAGTTGAGGGACTTTGCACCCGTCACTCCACTTCTCGGTGCCTCAATTCCATCATCTCTAAAGTAAGGACAGTGTTAGTGCCTCATTCACGGGGCGGCTGAGAGGGTAAAAGGAGACGGTGTAGATGCAGATGCTTAGACTGATGTCACCACTTGGAAGGCCCCGTAAATGTGGGCAGTCGCTTGCATTATCTGTGAGTATGCAAGATCCCAACCCATCCAGGTTCAAATCCACTGCTCCCACCCCCTCTGCTGAGCTGCTTGCTGGGCTAAATTCATCCCACCTGCAGATCTGTGTTCCCTGAAACTGGCCTGAGCCCTGGAGGCTAAAGCCAGAATTAATCATGGGCGCAAGCCACGCCCCCAGGCCCCTGAGACACTCACCAAGCAAATCTCCCCAGATCCGAGCTTCCCGGAACTAAAGGAGGGGGAAAAAAAATACACATCCAAATTTAGGACTCACTTGTTTTCAAGAAACCGAATAGCAGAAGTTCCAGTAATTTTTAGAGCTTATTTACCCGTGGTCCCAAAGGCCAGGTAGAGGGTATCAGAGAAAAGGACTTGTGTTTTCTCAGCTGACTGATAACTGAACCAAACACGCCTCATGTGGTTTGTGAGCGCCCAGAGGCTCACCTCTGAGAATGAGGCGGTTTCTTCTCCCCAGGATCTATAGGATCTTCCAGGCAAGCGGCTTATCACTGAGAGTTTTCTTAAGCCCTCCTACTGCAGAGATCTGGACAAGAGCTCAGAATCTCACAATCCCTGCCCCACAACAGAGGTGAATTCGGGTTACAATGCCAACACCTGGCATTCTCACCCCGAGAGAATACTCAGTTGTTAGCACATTTCTAGAAGAAAATGCTAAGCCATGAGGACATCACAGCCTCCAATGGAAATAAACACAAGGGTCACAGAGGAAAAGACACCGGGCCCAGGCTGGGGTGTGTTCTGGTCGGGGTTCCTCCAAAACGCGGCTCATAGGGAGGTGTTTCTGTCCCAAAGTCAAGGCTACTTTGTACCCTAGGCCACCAGATTACCAGAATTAGCTGAAGCCTGAGGGCCTTGAGTTATAGGCCAGGTAGGAGCTGGGGAGGACAGTTTATGGGCTAAATGCACCTGCTTAGTGAGATGTTGTCCCGGGATGGTTTCATGTGTTAGCAGAGGAATTGTGTGCATGTGCAGATGTATCTGAAAAACAGTCTCTAAGTACGAAACAGACAGAGATGAAGGCCTGAGCACCTTGTATGCATAACACGTATGCATTTAGAGTGTGCCGGGTGAACGGAGCAGTCAGCAGGTGATGAGGTCACCTTCCTTCTAAACCCTGCCCTTGGTTCTGTGGCCTCCCGAATTTACCACAGGACCCTGGACAGGGGCGCTGAGATGTTTGTACCCAGACCCACCCCACTCCACGGGGGAACAGAAGAAGCAGGTGCCTACTGACGCAGTAAATCCTTGAGCTATGGTGGGTGCCTGATACGTTATTAAATACCCACAGCTATTAAATACCCACAGTTATTATTAAATAACCCACAGTTATTAAATACCCGTGGAAGGACGTAAAACATGACGTACGTAAGCACAGCCTGGCTTCTTTCAGAAGAATATGAGGTTCGGGATGCCTGGGTGTCTCAGTCGGTTAAGCATCTGACTTCGGCTCAGGTCATGATTTCAGTGCTCGTGAGTTCAAACCCCAAGTCGGGTTCTGTGCTGACGGCTCAGAACCTGGAGCCTGCTTCAGATTAAAACATTAAGAAATATTTAAAAATGTGAGTTTCCTGATAACCTCAATTTTCTGACCCCTCTCTCAGCAGACATCCACTCAAAGTCAGGGCCTTCCTTCAGGAAGTAGCCACACGCAGATGGTCTTTACTGTCTTCGTAAGTCTAAAACCAAGAGCTAAGGGTCATGGGCACATGTGATGGCCAAGGTATCCGAACTGAACTTTTGGTCATTATCTGCCCCTCCTCATTCCTGAGTTCTGATAGTTTTGCCAAAGGCGAAGATGCAAATTTTATCACCTCACACATCTGCTCCAAGCACAAAGATGACTTTGCCAAGACCCTTACGATTCACTCTCAGAATTCCAGTGCAGCTCAACACATGCAAAGCTCACTAATGCTACCCCCACCCACAGCCCCCCAGTCTCTGTGCTCCGGCCTCGCTGAGCTTTGGCGAGCTCTTCAGTTGAACTCTTTCCTGCCTTAGGGCCTTTCACGTGCTATTCCTTTGGCTTAGAACAGCCTTTTCCCTATTCTTCCTTGGTGAATTCCTATTTGGTTTTTGGCAGGAGATCTTTAGACTCCCTCCCCTGTTACTTATTCAGGACTCTCTCTTTTTGAAACTAGAAATCTTACACATTAAAAAAATTTTTGTTCTCCCATCTTATTATTTGGTTATTTGGGTAAGAACACTTAGCAGAGGATCTACTCTCTTAGCGAATTTTTAAGTATTGAGTGCAGTTTTGTTAGCTGTAGGCAGGGTGCTAGACCATAGATGGCTGGGGCTTATTCATCCTGTTTCATCCTGTATATCTGAAACTTTGTACCCTTGCCCAGTGCCTCCCCATTTCCCTCTCCACCAGCTACTGGTAACCACCATCTTTGCTCCGGTGAGTGTGACCATTTAAGACTCTGCATATAAGTGGTATCATAACAGTTGTCCTTCTGTCTCTGGCCTATTTCCCTTAATGGAATATCTTCCAGGTCCATCCATGTTATCACAAATGGCAGGATTTCCTTCTTTTAAAGGCTGAATAATATTCATTGCATGGGGATGCCACATTTTCTTTATCGATTCACCCACTGATGGGCATTTAAAGTGCTTCTGTGTCTTGGCGTTGGTGGATAATACTGCAGTGGATATGGGGGTGCAGATAATCGCTTTGAGGCCCTGATGTCAACTTCTTCAAATATATACCCACAAGTAGAAGGGCTGGATCATGGGGTGGTTCTGTTTTTACTTTTCTGAGGACCCTCCATACTGTCTTCCACAGCGGCTGCACCCATGTCCGTTCCCACCAACAGTACATGAGGATTCTCCTTTCTCCACGTCCTCACCAACATGTGTGACCTTGGGTTTGGTTCGGTTTCTGTTGGTTTTGTTTGTGTGTTTTTGATTAATAGCCATCCTAACAGGTGTGAGATGATAACTCGTCATATACTTGATTTGCATGGCCCTGATGATTAGTGATGCAGGGCACTTTCTCACATAGCTCTTTGGCCCCTTGTGTGAGTCTCTCTCTTTTTTAAACATTTTTTAAAGGTTTTATTTACTTTTGAGAGAGAGAGAGAGACAGTGTGAGCAGGGGAGGGTCAGAGAGAGAAGAAGATACAGAATCTGAAGCAGGCTCCAGGCTCTGAGCTAGCTGTCAGCACAGAGCCTGACGTGGGGCCTGAACCCACAAACCATGAGATCATGACCTGAGATGAAGTCGAACACTCAACCGACTGAGCCACCCAGGCGCCCCTTGTGTGTCTCTTTTGGAGAAATATCTATTCCGTTCTTTTGACTCTTTTAGGTTGAGTTATTTGTTTTACTGTAATTGAGTTCCTTATATATTCTGGATAGTAGCTCTCTATCAGATATATGGTTTGCAAATATTTCCTCCCATTCTGTAGGCTGCCATTTCATTTTGTGGATTGTTTCCCCCTAATGTGCAAGAAGCTTTTCAGTTTGATGTAATATAATGTCTGTTTTTTCTATCGTACTGTACTTTTGCTGTTATAGCCGAGAAAGCATTGTCAAGGCCAACACCAAGAAGCTTTTCTCCTGTGTTGTCTTCTGGGAGTCTTACAGTTTCGGGGCTTATGTTTAAGTCTTTCATCCATTTTGAGTTGATTTTTGTATGTGGTGTAAGATAAGGATCCAACTTCATTCATTCGCACATAGCTATCGAGTTTTCCCAGCACCGTGTACTGAAGAGACCACGCTTAGTATACCTCAGCTTTCTCTTCTGCAATTTGGGATGCTGTTCTTTGGTGAACATTATGCGTTATTACATTGTGGAAATAAATGAGTGAGGCACATACTCCAAAGAGCCTGGCACACAGGACTATATGCCCTTGGTGAATAGTAGCTTTGGTAGTTTTCAGAAATAAACAAAGGAGGGTGCTGAGTAAGCATAGACAGAAAGGACTGGATTGAAAAGATAGCAAGGTGAAAGCCAAGGGATGTCCTCACATAAAACTCTGCAGAAATGTCACAGATACCAGGGCGCCTGAGCAGCTCAGTCGATGAAGCATCCGACTTTGGCTCAGGTCACGATCTCAGGGTTTATGAGTTCAAGCTCTGCATCAGGCTCCTTACTGAAAGTGTGGAGCCTGCTTGGGGTTCTCTTTTTCTCTCTCTCCCTCTGCCTCTCTCTCTCAAAATAAGTAAGTACACTTAAAATAAAAAAGAATGTCACAGATACCAGGAGTTACGAAACAGAGAGGTTGAGAAGCAGGTGAGGGCATGTTACAAATGGACTGCTCCAGGGCCCAGGGATTCAGGGTAGAGCAAGGACACAGTAGCCTCCTGCTAGCCTTCCTGGTCAGCTACTACATAACCACACATGCTTACAAGATCAGCCATGTCTTACTTCTGTGTCAAATCCCTACTAGGCCCTGTGGATACATACACAGATGATCCCAGCCCAGGACATTCATTTGTCACCAAACAATTTTGTGCCAACTTTACACTAATGCTTTTAAGGAGCTCGCTGCCCAGTGAAGGGAACTGAATCAGCTGGTACAACGTGAGAAGAAGGTGGTATGGGTATCATCTAGTAAGTTCTTCCCTGGAATAATCTTTTAACAGTACTTCCTAGTTTGGGGGGACAGGGAGTAAGAGGAGAGATTTCTGACTACTTTGAAATGCTGATTAAAGCCACATGCCTTCTACCAAATGAAGTAGATACACATTTTCACATATAATTTCATGGGTTTCATGGTCTCTTAAAGTGGATTCATATCCATGAATCCCTCCAACATCCACGGAATTCAGGATGGGAATTTCTAATTGAGATAGTTATTTAAAGCACATTTACAAACTCACAGTTACCCTTGTCCTTGACCTGGACCTGCAAGTTTTTGATAATAATAATACTTAATGAATCTGCACCATGTGCCAGTCAGCCTATTAGGACCTTTCCCTCCAGCATCTGAATCATCCTCACATCAGCCCCATGAGCCAGGGACTGTGATTATGATTAAGGCTATTGTTTCCAGCTAAATTGTATATTTGAAAACAAATTGAGAGGGAGCCTCGAAGATTTCCCATATACCCTCTGGGCAGGTTCCATTATCACCCTCCACTTTATTCACCAAAATAAGGTCAGGATGGTTTTCTTCCTGCTTTGGCTGAGAAAAATCCCAGAGAAGTGCTCTCATTGGGCCATTTAAGTCACATGTCCAACTCAGCACCCATCACCGAAGTCAAGATGGTGAGGAACTAGGATTGGTGACTTCCATTCAAGAAAGGACTAATTTATCAAAGAGGAGGAGATATCTATCCCTAATAAAGGAGAATATTGGCAGCCCAAGCGCCTACCTCTATTGTGATCATGCACCATGTTTTGCAACTGCCAGCTGTTCATTCATCCACCTGCTCTGGACTTAGCTTCCAAATGCTAAGGGCATCTCCTGATGCTCTGAAGCAGCAACTAGAATTCTTGAAAGCTGTTATTTACACTATTTAACACCAAGACCAGCCAGCCTCTAATAATTCATCTCCAGCTTCCCAGAGGATGAGATGAGACCACGGGTAAAGAAATTCTGCCTTTCCTAGGCAAGTCAAAACTCCAGCCCTCTACTTGTGTATGCATAAGTAAGAGGGGGCTTGATTTTCTCAAGACATCTTCATCAAAAGAGCTAGTAAAATAGGTGAGAGTCAGACAAATCCGGATTTGCATCTCCTGTTCCACCTTTTATTAGCTGTGTGACCTTGACAAGTTACGTTACTCTCCTCAGAGCTTGAAAATGGGCATCATGATGCTTACTCCGACAGTTTCCCAGTGTTGATCTGAAAGAATGAAATTAGGTACTGGATGGGAATGTGTTTTAATGTTATTGGTGGTGCTGTCACTTTGGGTAATAAAGGTGCACATCTTTTCTGATAAGGAATTTAAGGACTCTGATATAAAATTGATGAAGAAGGCTGGATGGTGGGGGAAACAGAGAAAAAAATGGTGGATTTTGCATCTAACTGTGAATAAAGCTTCTAGAATATGGCATAGCAGATTTTAAAAAACATTTTCTCAACCAGGGAAGAATTTCTTAGACAACAGACATAGACAAAATGAAAGAAAAATTGATTTTCCTTTAAATTGACCTTAAAGGAAAAGAATAATAAAATTTAGGGGCACCTAGCTGGCTCAGTGAATAGAGTGTGCAACTCAGGGTTGTGAGTTCAAGCCCCACACTGGGGATGGGGCTCACTTTTTTAAAAATGAGTAAAAAAAGTCTAATAAAGGTTTCTAATTGTAAAGAGACACTGTTAAGAGGTAAGTCACAGAGTGGGAAAAATATCTGTAACATTTATAACCTAGTAAACGTTCATTTTTAGAATATAGACATCTTGACAAGTCAGTAAAAGGAGAAAGAGAGAGACAGAAATAAGGTGATAGGAAAATGGGCAGAAGCCTTGAACAGGCATTTCATAAAAATGAAAAGGTCTTCAACCTCAACAGTACTCATTAAAATGTTAGTTTAAAACACAATGAGGGGTGCCTGGGTGGCTCAGTCAGTTAAGTGTCTGACTTCCTCCTTCCAACTTTGGCTCAGGTCATGATCTTACCATCCATAAGACTGAGCCCCGCGTGGGGCTCTGTGCTGACAGCTCAGAGCCTGGATCCTGCCTCGGATTCTATGTCTCCCACTCTCTGCCCCTCCCTGCTCATTCTCTCTCTCTCTTTCTCTCAAAATAAGTAAATAAATATCCAAAAAAAGTAAAAGATACTAAACAGATGAACACAAGGGAAGGGAAGCAAATATAATACAATATAATTAATATAATAATATATAATATAAAAACAGAGAGGGGGACAAAACATAAGAGACTCCTAAATACAGAGAACAAACAGAAGGCTGCTGGAGGGCTGGTGGGAGGGGGATGGGCTAAATGGGTAAGGGGCATTAGGAAATCTACTCCTGAAATCCTTGTTGCACTATATGCTAGCTAACTTGGATGGAAATTAAACCACAAATTTATGTATTTATTAGAAATACATAAATAAACAAATGGTGAAAAAGAATTAAAACACAATGAGATACCCACACACTCACCAGAATGGCGACAACTTAGAAGGGCAGGTGGCCCCACGTGTTGGCAAGGATGCAGAGCAACCGGAACTCTTACATGTTGCTGTGGGGAGGGGGATAGAATGTGGTGTGGACGCTCTTGAAGACAGTCTAACATATATACGTGTTAATGCCGTAATCCCCGCCCCACACATACACCCGACAGAAGTGAGTGCCGCGTGCGACAGGGAGATGCAAGTTCATGGTGCCCACAATGACTCCCAAACTGGCAAGGGACCAAATGCCCACGAACTCTAGGATCCCTCCATGCATCATAATATATTCGAGCAACGGAATGGCATCCAACACAACGCAGACAGCTTCCCACACAGCGGACACAAAGCGCCCCACCAGTTTTGCACAAAAGAGACCAGCCAAGAACACGAGTCAGTAACAGACCCAGACAAAAGTCAGGACGGGGGTTCCTTTGAGGAAGGGGTAAAGTCTAGCAGCTGGGGAGGCACAGAAGGGACAATGCTGGGTGGGCGCTGGCCATGTTCTGTTTCTTGGCCTGGGTGTGATTGGATGAGTGTTTGCTTTGTGGTTTAATTAAGCTGTGCGTTTAAGTCTTATGGGCTTTTTTCCCCTGTAGATACACTACAGTTTATAAAAAGGTTTACAGACCTCGGGAGGCCTCCCCCGTTGCTGCCTTCCAATGTCGGTGGGCAATGCCCTCCTTGCAGCCAAAGCTTCCAGAACTCTGTTTGCCTTAGCACTGGGGGGATGAGTGCTCTGGGCCCCCTGTCAGACATCCCTCCTTGGGCCCAGCCCCTCCCGTACCTCCGGTTGGCCCCCAGCCAGCTCCCATCACCCCTGGGGTCTTTTGTGTTCCTCAAGTGGACGGGTTTTCCCAGCATGCTCCAGTCCCTTCCGTCAGAGGCCTGGGGGGCCTGGATTCTGTTTCCTCAGCTACACCCCTCCCTGTGGGCTGCCTCAAATGAATCCTGTGGAAGACAGAGAAACGGGAGAGTATTAAAAATGTCAGCAGCAGACCTGAGATGCACAGCTGGGTAAATAGAGCTGGTGGAGATGTTTTTATTAGTGGTTTTATGGTTATGCTCACTTAAAGTTGTGGATTTAAGGTAGGGGGTGGGGTAGGGGAAGCGGCCTAAGGGTCTTCCATCCGGTTCCGGACCTGCTTGGACCAAAGCATCTGACGCCCTCAGATGTGGGGACTTCCATCAGTTTGGGGGTCCCTGGCCTTTTTAAGAAATTGCGTTCCTTGACATAACCAGTTTCTAACCAAGTCCCCCTCCTCAAGATGGAAACTTCCTTTCTCTTGGACTTCTCTGGAAGCTTTACCCCCACCCCCGTCCCTACCTCTGGAAGAATTGATATCAGATTGTTTCTCTAGCACAACTTGGTTAGTTTTGAATGGCAATAGGACGGGGGGTGCAGAGGAGGAAAAATTCTTATCAAGTGTCACAGTTCATGTCTCAGAAGGCACCAGAAACAAATGCTGTCTCTATAACGGCAATGTCCAGCCCAGCCATGTCTTGAACACTCATTATGGGTCAAAGAGAGTAGAGTTCAAATGCAAGTTTTCCAGCTTCATAACTCCATGACTCTGAGGAAATTATTTAAGCTTCCGTTCCCTCATAACTGAAATACAAGTAAAAGAGTACCTACCTCCCAGTGTTGTCATGAGCTTACACGACTCTATACCTATGAAGCTCTTAACCCAGTACCAGGCATACAGCAAATGCTGAATAAATGTCAGACACTATCTATGTTAGAATATGTCTTCCCGGGGTGCCTGGGTGGCTCAGTCGGTTAAGCGTCCGGCTTCGGCTCAGGTCATGATCTCACGGTTCGTGGGTTCGAGCCCCGTGTCAAGATCTGTGCTGATGGCTAGCTCAGAGCCTGGAGCCTGTTTCAGATTCTGTATGTCCCTCTCTCTCTGACCCTCCCCTGCTCGCACTGTCTCTGTCTCTCAAAAATAAATAAAAACAATTTAAAAAAATTAAAAAAAAAAAAGAATATGTCTTCCCAACAAAACCATTATCCTGAACAAATATCTACATTCCCATGCTCATTGCAGTATTATTCACAATAATCAATGTCTGGAAGCAAACTAAGTATCTGTCAAGGGATGAATGGATCAAGAAAATGTGGTGTACGTGGAGCATCCTGGGTAGTTCAGTTGGTTGAGCGTCTGACTTGGTTTCGGCTAAGGTCACGATCTCATGATGCATGAGATCGAACCCCACGTTGGGCTCCGTGCTGACAGCGCAGAGCCTGCTTGGGACTCTGTCTCTCCTTTTCTCTCTGCCCCTCCCCTCCCAAAATAAATAAACTTTTTAAAAAGTAAAGAAAATGTAGTGTATACATACAGCGGAATATTATTCAGCCTTGAAAAAGAAAGAAATCTTGTCATTTGGAACGACATGGGGAAACTGAAAGGCATTATGATAAGTGAAATAAACAAGATAAAGACAAATATTGAATGGTGTCACTTACACATGGAGTCTTAAGAAGAAAGAGCCAAACTCATAGGAACAGAGAGTAGGAAAGTGGATGCCAGAGGCTGGAAGTGGGGGAAATAGGGAGAGGTTGGCAAAAGCATACATACCTTCAGTTATAAGATGAATAAGGTCTGATGATCTAATGTATGCCATGGAGACCATAGCTGTTAACACTGTGTTGTAGAACTGAAATTTGCTGAGGGTAGAAGTTAAATGTTCACACACCCAATACGTGTGCACACACATACATGTGCACACACATACTCTGTTTATTCTGTGTCAAGTCCAGAGCTAAGTTCTTTGTAATGTATAGATAAGAAGCCTGAGGTATCCAGAAGTGGTTTCTGGTCCAAAGTCAAAGAGCCAGTCATTTGAACACACATCTGTCTGAAACATGTTATTTAATTTGGGAGTCAATGTTCTCATTAAGCCCTAAGTATTGAATCCCCCCATAAATATATAAATAAATGAGTGAGTAAATAAAGGATAGATACACATGATAGGTAGACAAATGATACATATAGATGACAGGTTGATAGACAAATAGAAAATAGGATAGATAGATAGATAGATAGATTGATTGATAGATTGATTGACGAATGGATGCCAGCCCTCCAGTGAACAAAACCGAAGCTCAAATTCCTGAGGGACTGCAGGACCCCTGCAATCCTGAATCTGCATTAACTCTCCAAGAGAAAGAGGAATAGAATTCTTGGAAACCCAAAAGCACACAAAGAGCCCCAACAAAGCCACCTCAGAACACTGGCAAAGTCTCTGAGGGGGAGCCTACACGATGCTAAACATCTGGCTACTTCCAAATATTTGGATGATGGATTTCCACAGATTGTCCAACTTTTCTTCCATTTGTTTGTTAAACACAGCTGGCCTAGAAACGAGTGGCGTGGACTCTAACTGCAGGAAGCCCTTAGAGATTTTCTCATCCAAACCTCCTCTCTATACCAATAAAGGGAAATCTATAACCATAGAGAGCAAGGGGCTTGGGCAAAGTAACCCACCAAGTGGCTTTGACCTCTTTAATTCAACATGAGTTAAATAGAATTGATCCTGATGTAAGTAAGATGTATTTTAAGACCCAACAATCTACCTCCAGGAAAAATCTTAGGCGATCTCTACAGTGCTGGTTGTGGTAGAAGATTGGAAACAAGCTAGGTGTCCAACTCTCAGGAAATGATACAGAAAATGGGGAGCAGGTGCACTACTATGCCCTATGCATTAGAAACAAATACACACACACGACATATACACTTGTGTGTTAATATGATCATAAGGCAACAAGGAGAGTTTTTAACCACATGGTGTTGAGTTAAAAAAACGAACAAAATGATGGGGCACCCGGGTGGCTCAGTTGATTGTGTCCAACTTTGGCTCCAGTCATGATCTTGAAGTTCATGAGTTCAAGTTCCATGTCAGGCTCTGTGCTGATAGCTCAGAGCCTGGAGCCTGCTTCAGATTCTGTGTCTCCCTCTCTCTCTGCCCCTCCCCCACTCATGTTCTGTCTCTCTCTCTCTCTCAAAAAATAAATAAGCATTAAAAAGTGACCAAACAATGAACAAAATGAGATCATTAGCTCACTGACTCTTAGTAAAATAAATTCATGCCCCAAAACTTCTATTTTTTTCTTTTGATATCTTTTTAAGTCTAACTCTTCTAACGTTTGTCTTTTTTAATGTTCTAATTTTACATTTATTTAATTTTTGAGCAAGAGGCAGAGAGAGCCAGCATGGGAGGGACAGAGAGAGAGAAGATGAGAGGGAATCCCAAGCAGGCTCCGAAGCTGTCAGCACAGAACCCGACACAGAGCTTGAACCCACAAACTGTGAGATCATGACCTGAGCTAAAAGTCAAGAGTGAGGCACTTAACCAAGTGAGCCACCCAGGGGCCTGTTACGCTATGTTCTTAAAGAGAAGATATTTAAGGGCATATTCAGACATGAATGTGAATGCTTTTAGATGCCTTTAGTTGGGAGGGCGATAAGAATGAGGAACGGAACAAAGAGGGAAAATACAGTGTCTACAACACAACACAACACAATACAGTACAGTACAATACAATGAAGCAAGAGAAATGTTTGGCATATTCTAAGTTGATAAAATTTTATCAAAGAAGGAGCATGATCGCTTGTACCCTGCAGATGAGGTCAAAAGAAATTCCTTGTATATTCCAGTCCAGTGACGTCACAGGAAATTCCAGGAATTCCTTGGTGGCGCACACCACCTCCAGGTCTTGGCCAAAGGTCCATTGAATGAGGTTGAAGGGTGAAAGAAACATGTCCTTTAAAAATCCTGTTTTCATCAGCCGTAATGGGCTTAAGCCCCATGTGAAATATGGAGCCAGTTCCACCTTTCGAGACTCCGGGAACCTGCTTTCCCTTCACATGTCTCGGGGATTTACATCTCAGCGGTGCTCACGCTGTGGTCAGCTGCGGGGATCGCCTTTCGGAAATGACGGATGACTTTCCCTCTTCCCCAAACGGAGCCCTTTTTTCAGCCATCGGATGTGCTTCCTGGAGAGCGATCCACCTCCAGGAAGGAGGATATCATGGAGGACAAACAGTCCCTTCCATTTCTACGACTGTTTCTTTATACTTTGTAAAGTGCTCTCAAAATTATCACAGAAAACATGGATGGCTTAGACATTACCATCCCCACATGAGGAAAGTTTAAAAATAGAGGGAGGTGGATGGCATTCAGCTACGTGCCCCAAATCACACATACGCCTTCAGAATCCTTGCCGACGGCTTTTCCACATATTCTTTCTCGTGGAAGATCTGTAATACGACTATTACTGAGAAAAATAATTTCACTGATTGATTGAAGCCTGTGTGCCAAGTACTTTACACAGAGGACGTCATGAAATCCTCCTATGTGTGGCAAACGATTTTATCCATTTTATGGACAAGAAAACTGGTGTATGAGGGGCCAGGTAACTTACATGAGGTAGTGGCTACTATGCTGCCAGGGTGATATTTGAATCCTGCTTCTCAAGTCTGAAGTCTTGACCCCAAACCACTACACTTTGCTATCTAGTTCCATAAATCCAATTTGCCTTGTGCTAGGATCTTGAGATATAAGCATCTCATTAATGTATTTATGCATTCATAAGCATTTATCGGGCACCTGTTATGTGTGAGACACTGGGCTAGGCCCGCATGTAGGAATGGTCGTGGGGATAATCCAACTTCCAAAGTCTAGATTCAAACCTACTTAAGCCTGGGATCCCTAGGAAACTGAGGCCATGATGGACGCATTAGTCCATCGATGCCAAGGGTGACTGCAGAGAGCTCGTGGATGAAAGAGCCAACACAAGAACACACCACCATTGAGCAGGCCACCGCAAGGCGACAATCAGGTCTGAGAAACCACACAAAATGGACCTCGGGCCCATCTGTGTCCCCATTCATCACAGGGCCATCCGAACAGGCCATACGTCCCCGCCCTCTCCAGAAAGGTGACTTCTCCGCTGCATCCCACACTGGGACACCCAAAGGACAGGCCTGCAGCCGGAAGCAAGCGTGAGTGGGAAGGGGGAGGGGCCCTGGGCACGGCACCTGTGTGGGAAGTGGTCAGGCTCTGCATAGCCCCGGACCCCGAACGGTGGCTGGAATCATAGACAGGGGGGACAAGGGGACTGGATGTGTGCCTCAGGGGCCTCTGAGTGAACCACTTGCCCCCTTGAGTTCAGGAGTCACATCTCAAATAATAATAATGGTTGTTGAAATAACTCTGTTGTTAGGCACATGGTCCTTGCCGCTAGGGACAAATCTACCGCAGGCTCTATATACGTGTGCATTAGACAAAGTATTTCTGCATCTGCAGACTCCTGCTTCTTCATTGTGGTCACAGGAGCCAAATGGAGAGGGGTGTGTCTTCATCTGCCGATGAGCACAGGAGCCGGGTGGCAGAATCAGGTGCCGGGGTGACCTGGAGCATGACGGATGGGCCGGGATTCAAACTCAGGGCCCCAGCTCTGAGGCTACTCCCCCCGCTGTCTGTGAAAATGTCCAATTCTTTCCCTATCCTATTTCAGGAAAGGACAGCTGGGTGGGGGAAAGAACAGCTGTCATCAGGCTCATAAAAGATGGGTTTCTTGCCCCCCGCTGCTGCAGAAAGAAGGGAACGAATCCTTTGGTTCTAACCAGAAATAAAAAAAAGTTAGCTAAAATATTGTAGGACGGTGGGGGGGATATTTGCTCAATTTCATTCTGAAATGGATTTAACCCATTCAGGTATTTGTTACCAGTTACTGTAATTTAGACTCTGGGTGCGTAACATTTTTTTCCTCCATGCCTCAGTTTCCTCGTCTGTTCCGTGACAATAATAACAACACCTAATTGAAAAGCTTACTGGGAAGACTTAAAAAAAAAAAAAAAAAAAACACCAGCACCAAAGACAATAGGGAACAAAAAAATTCGTGCTATATCTAGCCTACTTTCCACTCTGTCCCTGGACTATTGCCATCTCTATCCAAGTTATATGAGCAACTCACATGATGCTATTTTCCTTCTCAGATGCCTTCAGTGGTCGCATTCAAGGGCATCCAAAATAGGGTCTTTTCTCCCTCTTCACTTATTTTTATATTCATTTTATAGCCTATGTGCTGTTCCCAGGCCACACTCTGCTCCCAGGATTCTGCCCATCTGTTTCTTCCCATGTGGAATACCCTCTTCTTTGCATTCACTTTCGGTGGTACGCAAAGCCACCCCTGAGCCAGGTCCATGGCCTGGCCTTGGAGATATAACCGCTCCCAAGACAGGCATCCGCCCTGAGGCACCTGCTCTCGAGTTTAGGGCAAGCAGAGAGGGTTTATTCTGAAAACCAATTTTAGTTCATTGTAGGCGGTTGGGCTGCTGGTAGGTCTGTTCTGGGGTGGCTTCTAGGGCCACTGGAGGCTCAGCTAGTCTGCTGTGGTGGGTTATGTGTCTCCACAATTGGCAGAGGAAATGGAGTAAGAGCATCCCCTTTGCCATTCCTGGTCAAGGGTTGACAGGATTTGCCAAGATTTAACATCTCCTTTAGCATTCTCAAATTCTACCTCTTCCATCAGAAGGACCAATGTTCATCTATCCCCATCTCCAGGTAGATGTGTATTGTCTTTCCATTTGGAAACTACTAGTACTTTGCCTTTTTCAGAGCTTCTATGTTAGCTTTATACACTTGATGATGAGACCCTTGAAGTCAGAGACTAAGGACTATTTACTGTGGTTTCCCTATCATTGAGCCTGGTGTCATACATATGGTTAAGAGTTATCTTCAGAGAAAGAAATGCAAGGATTTTTGGTTTCCTGTGTTGTAATTGTTGCTGGTGTTTTTGATGTTGATGGTGGTGGCGGTGGTGGTAACGGTGATGGTGATGAGGATGGTGATGATGACAATGATGACAATGACAGTGTTGGTGGAGGTGATGGTGATGGTGGTGATGGTGGTGGTGGTGATGGTGATGATGATGATGATGACAATAACAGTGGTGGAGGTGGTAATGGTGATGATGATGATGATGATGATGATGATGATGACAATAGTGGAGGTGGTGATGATGATGCTGGTGGGGATGGTGATAGTGATGGTGGTGATGGTGGTGGTGGTGATAGTGATGGTGGTGATGGTGGTGGTGGTGGTGATGGTGATGGTGGTGGTGGTGTTGCTGCTACTGCTGGTGTTAGTGCTGTTGTTTGTGTTGGTGGCAATGTTTTGGCAGAGGTGAGCTTTTTCCTCCACTTTCCCCCAAACCAATTGGAATATATTGTCTCACTGCATTAGAGGAACTGTACACGTGAATCTAAAATGATTTCTTCCAACTCTTGAGTCCACACATCAACAACAATTCCAGCACCTTCCATGGGAATCTGATTTTTTAGGCAATTCACACAATGCAGAAGAAAGGTGTAGAGCACAACTGTAAGAAACCCTAACAAGCCTAGGCTCTGTTATCCATGAAGACCTTTTTTTAATACGAAATATTATAATCTGTGAGTGACTCGCCATCCTGTTCTGCTTCCAGGGAAGGCTCGGGTCCTGTCCTGAGAGCTCATAGAGTGTGCCCTGCGTTACGCACTGGAGTCGTCCCATTTAGTCCTTACCACCACCCCGGGTTGGGTCCTATTTCACCCATTTTACAGATGAGCAAACTATGGCTTAGAGATGCTAGTGCTAGGGACTGCTGTGGAGCTTAACGCAGGTCTGTCTGACTCCGACATCCACAGTTCAGTTCTCTCGGCCACAAAGGACTAACTTCAATGCTTCGGAGGTGCTTGAACCCCACAGGTAAAAAGGTGGGCCTACTTTGGGTCTCCTTTAGAGCCTCCCATGGCGGTCCCAACGCTCCAGGCCACCATTCTATCCTCATGCTGAAGTCCACCATAATGATCTCAGGTCACATCCCCGGAACCCCGCACCCCAGCCCCTGTTTCACGCCACAACAGTGTGTATGCCTCTGCTTCCTGAGGAAACCTCGGTGGGATGCACAGCTGTCCCTCTAAGACACACGGCCCTGCGGGCAACCATCATGTGCCAATGACACTCACACTATGACACGTAAGGCCCTGCACCGCCTGTATTCAGCTCCCCCCCTTCCCTCCCTGCTCCCGTCTTACCTTCTGCTCCTCTCTGCTTTAGCCTCAGCACCAACCTGCTGGTCCTCAAACACTCTAGCCTCCTCTCCTCTGGGCCCTTGCACTAGAGTGTGCCTAGAATGTTCTTTCCTCATATTGACGGCATGGTTGTCTCCCTCACCGCACTGAGGTCTCTCTTCCAAGGTCCACAGGAAGGCTCCCCGGACCACCTGATCTAGAATGGCCCCCACCACTCCCCTTGCTCTTACCCAGCTTTACTGCCATCTTAATCTTTACACCCCCTGGACCCTGTATCGTGTGTCTGCAGCCTGAAAGTGCTGTAGGAGCGAGATCTTTAAGTGCTTTGCTTGCTGCCATAGTGTCAGTGTCCAGGTCAGTGCTGGGCACATAGTAGGCACTCAATAAATAGGTATAAAAGCAGAGGAGGAAGGAAGGAGGGGAGAATGGAGGGGGGAGGGAAGAACATACCAGAATGGACAAATAAGTATGAGTAAGCAGGGAATTCAGACAGTCCCTAAGTCCCAGGAGCTCACAGAGGAGCCCCAAACCAGTTCCTCCAAAGGATCCCCTATCATTTGACCTCCACCTGCTCTGCCCCCCCCACCCCTGCAGTCATGTGTCTCCCTTTACTGCTCTCCTCCCTCCCACCCCCGCCTCTGCCCCTGCCTCCTCCTTGGAAAACAAGAACCGAGCTGGCCTTTACTGACTGCCAAACACCTCCGTGAGTTTCCTCAGAACAAACAGGCTCGGCCGACTTTTCTGTTTGTTTTCTTCCTTTTTCTAAGCTGCTGAGTCGTCCCTGGCAATTGTGCAAGAGGTCGGGTCAGGGATGGGTGGGGGGGACTGTCAACAGCTCCCTAATGGAGGCTCCGACCCCAGAAAGGGGGTCCGGGGTTTTACAGGCCTAAGTGGCTGGGCCGGAACACACATACTCACATGCACACACACACACACACAAGTGGCTGTTTGTTTTCGCAGACAGGTCTGGTATTTCCCCGTTGGGGGAGGCAGAGCTTGAAACACAGAAGGTCTCCTTCCCTAACTGGACATGAACATGTTTGGATAAATAGGCACAAGTCACCCCAAGTATGTGGTCCCTTCCTGGAGAGCAGGAAGGCTGAATGCTTTGAGGATGATATATTTTGACTTTGTTTTTCAATGTTACTGTTTATGTATTTTATGTAATAAAATAGAAGCCCAAAGTCCCAGAGGCAAATAATGACAGGGAATTGTTTTCATCATTCATTCAACAGCTCGGCAGGTATTTATTGAACGTGGACTGTGTTCTAGATTGGGGAACACAGTGGTGAGGAGAGGTAGGCCCTGGTTCTTCTAGAAAGTTCCTCCTCGCAGCCTCAAACTACGGAGTGAGCTTCTGTAACCGGGATGGGCCATGGTTACATGGTGCGTCTCACACCCCCGCCTCCCCATGCACAGAGGGACGGGACCAGACACACGGATCAGCAGCTTAACATTCTGTGTTTAAAAAATACACCTTGAACCCTTTGCTATCAGCCCATACGCTTCTGCCTTTGGCATTTTAGAAGTTGCACAAAGCCTACTATTTGGATGTACCATGACCCATATGAACAGTTTTGTACCATTGGATATGTGAGTTGTCTCCGAGTCGATATTTACGTCAGGTCGCTAGAAAGGGAACCCAGTTGAAAACCCAACAGACATCGTAAAAGGGGCTGAGGATTTTGAAGGGTAAAGTTAACTTGCCATCTTCCCTCTATTTTATGGATCGCGTCCATTTCTTAAAAGTAAAGGAATCTAGTCCACCGGGTTCTAGAAAACAGGCGAAACCCAATGCACTGGGAAGGAGGCCCTCTCTGACATCTGCTTCCAAACCCCTAAAACAGACCACACCCACCTCAGGGACTTCCGCCTCCTTATGTCAGCTACTAGGAGCAGTAGCTGCCAGTGCTTTCCTGCCCAGGTCGACACTGACCAGGGCAAGCTGGCTCTCAGTGTGGTCCCCTCCCCCCGCCCGCATCTCTTCATGCCCAGATTCACCCCACTGGCCAGCCAGGACAGCCAGTAGCACTGGTCCTGATGGTGCCCCGGCTCACCCCACAGATGGTAAGTGCCAGGAACACAACGGCCGACCGTGACCTTCACCATAGCTGCTACCTGACCGGGGATGCCGTGTTCAGGGGCCGCATCTCCACAAGCAGATGCTTAACATCCGGAACAAGAACCTCAGCTCTTTTGTGGAGTGGATCCCCAATCACGTGGGAACATCCCACCCGGGGGCTAAAAACATCTACCCCTTTGATCGGCAACAACACGGCCATCGAGGAGCTGTTCAAGCACCTCTCAGAGCAATTCATGGCCAGGGCCACGCTGCCCCCATGCACAGGGGAGGGCATGGGCAACATGGGGCTCACTGAGGCTGAGAGCAGCAGGAATGACCGGGGGTCCGTGTGCCAACCATAGCCGGATGCCACAGCCGAGGAGGAGGGCGAGTTTGAGAAGGAAGTAGCCTAGAGCTTTCTGGTATCTGCCAGAGCATGGAGGCTGTGTGAGCCTTTCGTCACTCACAGCCTGTCCTCCGATAGCCTCGACTCTGTGGATACTTGCGCTGCCTGTCCTGACGTCACGTGCTGTACAATGCCATGATTAAGGCATTTTCATAGTAAGAAAAAAAAAAAAGGCCAAGAACCCATCCTAGGACACTCGGGGTTTCGGACATCACTGCCATCTCCTCAGCATAAAGCTGTGTCCAGCCTTAAGAAACCCTCGTCTCCCCCCGCCTCCCCATCTGGCTGAATATCATGTCTAGTGATATGTTGGTTCACCCTGGGGACCACATGCTCCCTAAAAGCTAGAGTCTTATTTTTCCAAAACCCAGAATGAGACTAGGGACACGGTAATTGCTCCGTAAAAGTCCACTGAAGGAATAATTAATTAAAGAATTGAGGAGAAAGTGTGTGAATAATTAAATGGATGCTTAGTGGTTAGACAGATGGGGGGGTGGATCAATGAATGCATGGATGGATGGATGGATGGATGGATGGATGGATGGATGGATGGGTGGACAGATGGGTGGACGGACAGATGGATGGATGGTTGGATGGATGGATGGACGGATGGATGGACGGACGGATGGATGGATAAATGCATGGCTGGCTGGGTGCATGGCTAGAAAGGTGGATAGATGGAAGGGTAGATGGGTAGATACATAAAATATGGAGGAATGGATGAGTGGCTGGCTGGCTGAATGTGTGAATGAATCGATGGACAATGGCTGAAGAGTAAAAGATTACCTGTATGAATAGGTGAATAAGGGAAAAGGAGGACGATGGATGGATAGACAGATGATGAGCAACCACCAAATTTACAAGAGCGGCAAATAATAAAGACTTTACATGGCAAAATAATTAATTGGTTACTGAAGAACTCCCCCATAGGGCTCCTTTTCATAAGCTCCCTGGATGCATTCAGCATTATAATTCACTTTGCACTTTGCTTATGAGGGACATGCCAACGTGACAAGTGAACCCAGCTGCAGCTGTGACCAGGGCTTGGTGCCGAGTTCACCGCGAGAGTCCAACAGATAGTAGTTAATGAAGGTGAGGAACAGGAAGAAAGGTGTAGGGACCAGATGCATGCCGTGAAACCCCATCACCGACATCTGCCATCCAACATCTGGAACAGAGGATCCCACACCAGGAACCCTATGGGCCGTGAATATACGTCCTCTTGTCCGGCATGTTTAAATGTCAAGCCATCCACAAGGAATGAAGAGGCCTCCCCTGTGTGCCCATAGGCGGCATGTAGAGCTGTCTTTCCAAAAGCAGCAGACATGAGCAGTCACTCCTCTTTGCATCCTGATCCCAGGAGGTTTCTGTCCCAGCTTGTTGGCCAAGTCCCCTTTGACCTGACCAGGAGCCTCTGGGTCTCCCGATCCCCAGACCCAGCCCTCAAAGGCCATCAGTTAAACAAACTACCTTAGGAGCCATCAGCACATCTTCCAAGGCAAACAATTCTTGGGCCCTGTGAGGTCGGCAGCCAGGAGAGGAGGCAATTAAGTCAGCATGTTTGTTTGAGACGTGTCTGTTTTCTTGACAGACAGAGATGTGGCGAGAGTCTAGGCTGCATCCGAGAAGACACAAGCAAGCAGTGTTCACTGAGCACCTACTGCGTGTCAGGTATTATGCTGGGCTCTGCACAAGGTCCCAGGGTATCCTAAGAGGTAGGGGGCGATTTCCCAAGGAGAAGGCAAAAGCTCAGAGAAGCAAAGGGGCTTGCTCCAGGTAGCACAGCTAGCAAGTGGAAGAATGAAGATTCAAAGTCACGTTTGCCTTTCACCAAAGCCATTGTTTTAAATATATTTCAGGGTTTGACTGAAAGGCTAAGCAATAGGATCTGTTCTCTACTTCGATGTCCTCGTAATGGAAAGTCCTGAATATCAGAACCTATGAATGCATTTGGGAGGGGAGCGGTCAAAATAAAAACGATGCCAAAGAAAGATGTCTTTTATAGCGCAGTGGGAACAGGGCAGAGGAAACTGATCATTCTTGAGCACTCCCATAAACTAGATAGACATGGTGGTGAACCCTAGGCCCCCTAGATCGTGAGCTCATGGAGCTTTGAGTTGCATGAGGAAAAGAGCTCTCAGGAAAAGAGGCACACAAATAAATCTGAAATTGCAAATGGCAAACAGGAAGTCTTTTCCTTGTACAAAAGAGGGGGTTCTGAATGTATCTGAGTTTCAAGGAAGGCTTCCAGGAGGAAGTGACATTTGAACTGAAAAGCACAAGTAGATGTTGGCCAGATAAAAACAGGCAGAGAAGAGCACTTCAGGTATTGAACGTGTAAAGGCCCTGTGACACAAAACAGTATGTGGCATCTGCGATGACAGGAGGTCAGTGTGGCCAGCGAAGAGAGGTGGAAAGGGAAATTAAGTGAGAGAAAACCTCCACTGGGGAGATCAGGCGGATCCAGATCAGGCAGGACCTAGATGGCCACTGAGGTGGACACAGAGACACGCTCTCTAGATCTCTTCAAGCAACAATGTGTCACCCCAGCTGCCAAAAGTACTGTGAGCCATTGAGTTGACCTTCAGCCATCAGCCTCTTCAAGGAGTCCTCCAGGAGCAGCGGGCCACCTAGCCCAAGGTCACACTCCTTCTCAGGGGGATCTATGTCCAGTGACTGATTCCTTCATAAGGACTATAAAGGTCTGATCATGCCAGTGCAGTGTAAAATGACTCGGAAGGCCTTTGGGCTCCGGGGTCCTCCCTGGGTTGGCCAAGTCCAGGGGCAGGGCTGCAACTCCTCTGTCAGCTCCTGCACCCTCCCTCTCCTCTCCACAGGTGCAGGTTCCAAGAACGCACTTGAAAACTCATGCTGTGTGCTTCACTCCATCACAGAGCTCACTTCTGAGAGAAGGCGTGTGTCCTGGACATGTATGCACTCCCCTTCTATCGTGAGAGCAAGGAGACACCACAGGAGGCTTTTAACCAGAGGGCAAAGTGACCCCAACAGCATTTTCCAACGTGGGAAGGAGGCTTCCCTTAGGCTGTGGCACAATCAGACACCCTAGACCCCAGAGTCTTCTTCGAATAGAAGTGTGAACACAAGAGATAGCAGAGGGGTCTGTGCCTCTTGGTCCTAAGGCTTTGGGTCATCTACACGCATAAGCCCAGCTCAGCTGGTCCCTGGACTAAGAACACGCCGAGGGGGAGGAGAGCTAGGGGGTCACAGGGCCAACAGAGCCCACATCCAGCTCCCCATCCTTCCCTCAACGAGCTCCAATCTTTCATGCCTGGGCCACAAAAACCCCTTTGATGCCAGAGCCATAAAGATGCCAGTGAACTCTCAGAGCGCCCCCCACATGCCCAGTGTTGCTCTAGAGTGCTTTATAGGGGGGACCCTGGGGGCTCAGTCGGTGAAGCATCCGATTTCGGCACAGGTCCCAATCTCAGGGTTCACGAGCTCGGGCCCCACATCGGGCTCTGTGCTGACAGCTCGGAGCCTGGAGCCTGCTTCAGATTCGGTGTCTCCCTTTCTCTCTGCCCCTCCCTGCTCATGCTCTGTCCCTCAAAAATAAACAAACATTAACAAATTTACATAACATTAAAAAAAGAGTGGCTTTATATGAATTAGAAATTATAAATATCTTTAAATTCTACAAATTGTCATTTAGAAAGTCTTCCATGGAATGTTTTACACAAATTATCCTGAGCCTTCAAACAGCTCTGTGATGTGACTACCACAATAGACCTATTTCAGAGATGGGAAAGGTGAGGCTGGGAAGATGATGTCACTTGCCTAACGCTGGTAGGGCACCCCACCTTCCATACTGCCCCAGCATTAGGATTCTACAGTGAAACAAAAATATATCTAATCTTATTATGTCCTTTCCTAATTAACAATCTTTGATAGAGAACCAAATTACTATGGAGATAATGGAATGATACTTATAAATAATGTTGATGACATTAGAAAGGGTTCTGAAATATATGTTGAAGGGTATGTGTTTGACTAGTGTGAGATTAGCTATGGGAGTCACGTGAAGAGGAGAAAAATGTCCCAGAAAATTATGAGTGTTTGTGGGTGGTGTCATCAGGGTCCATGGAGAAGGATTGCCAAGACCCACAAACCCTCCCCAAAGTGGGTGTCCAAAGATAAGACTTACATGAGGGACTGGGTAGGATTTGGATTCAATATAAGTTAGATGAATGAATGAATGAATGAATGAACAAACTTTTTAAGAAAGAGTGGCAGAATGCACTCAGCATTTTAGAAAGAGCTAACCATACTCACCATGCTCCTGAGATACTCTGAACCCCACTTTTTGTAGGAATTCACTTGAGATGAGTTCAACAGGCAAGTTCATATAGATCTTGTTAAGCAGAAAATACTGCCTGTGCCTTGGATGAAAGAAGGGAGACCAGGCTCATTAATAGGAGGCTCTCTGAAGACCTTCCAGGGTCCCCAAGCCAGACAGCGTGTCCCCATGGCAACAAGATATGGGAACCAAGCCAAAGGCATTCTTCCTTTTAGCCTTGGAAGTCTTTTCTTGGCTCATAAGACAATGGTGTGGATGAGGATCCTGGTGGTTAGTCCAGTACACATCTAGTGTAGTTCTTGTTTCTAGAAACTTCTTTTCTATGTTCTTTCCCACAAACCATTTATGTGTCTGGCTAAGTGTTAGGTATTTGGGAATAACGTCTAAGACATGGCCCTTGCCCTCTCATAAATGATCTCCAAACACATATGAAAAGGGTAAAACCATCACTTTATTGAATTCAGTCGAGGTGCAAAAATGCTCAGCACCTGGTAGGTGCTCAACAGGTATTGAATGAATCAGTATTGAAATATTGAATGAATAAATAGATTTTGACAGAATATTGAATAAATAAATTGAATCCACAGAGAGGGACCAGTGGCTCACCTGACCCACTTCTTTTTCCTCCCCAGTAAATGGCTAGACTGCATGTCCCAGACTCCCTCAAAGTTAGGGGTAGTCACATGACAGAGGTGTGGCCAATGGAATGCGACAGAAGTGATAAGGGCACATCCAGGCCTGGCCCATGGACACCTCCCAGCTAAATGGAGGCAGGACACATGAAGGTCGTAGAGGAGAGCAAAGCCACCAGATGGAGGGAACTTGGATCTCTAAATGACCCCATGGAAACGTCTCACCACCGAGGAACCTCTGATTGGCCTTTAGTGCAACTGGATAAACTTCCACTGGGTCAAGCCATGGAAGTTTGGGGATTGTTATAGCAGCGAGCCATACCTGTCTGCAACCACCCAGCTGCTGCCAACTTTCCGGCTCACACCCAACAGATGAAGCACCTTCATGTGAATCAGGAAAAGGCACTCGTGCCCCATGCTTCCTATCTGCTAACTCTCACTTCTCATCCAGAGTGATGTCTCCCAAAACAATGGGCATTCCTTATTATTGTCACGATTTTTGCAACAGTCACAAACTGCCTGTACTGGTGTGTGTAATGATATTCTGCGTGCTGACTCACTTCGCTGTCACCTACATTTATTTCAGAAGGCAGCTTTGTACTGCCGCCGTCGCTGGAAACCCAGGGTCCTTTGCTCCAATGAGAAGCTCACCTTTGAGATAAACATGAAGCACACAGACAACTGCTGCTAAATTTTATTTATTTATTTATTTAAATGTTTATTTTTGAGAGACAGAGAGACAGAGCATGAGCAGGGGAGGGTCAGAGAGAGAGGGAGATACAGAATCTGAAGACAGGCTCCAGGCTCTGAGCTGTCAGCATAGAGCCCGACATGGGGCTGGAACCCACGAACCATGAGCTCATGACCTGAGCCGAAGCCAGACACTCAACCCACTGAGCCCCCTGGCACCTCAACTAGTCATTATTATTTTAATGACTTTGCAATGTGATTTGCACAGTACACATTTACAAAAATCCCCCAAGGTCTGTTGGAATTCTTAAAATAATAATATAATAATAATTTAAAATATTTAATCTATAATAATTATTACTCAAATATTAATAATGCTATAAGAATGTATGACAATAATTTAAATATTATCATAATAATTTAAATATTTCAAATATAATAATTCTTATAACTCCACCAGAAGTTCGCAGCTCACAAAGCTCTGATATTGGGCCCTTCACTTTGCCTCTGTGGGTCTTATTTCTGAACCTATGATATTTTTGCTAGATATTCCTCAGAGTCCCATCTAGCCCCAAATATTTATGACTCGATAATTCCATTAAGTACAATTTACAAAAGTCATTGCCAAGCAGAGACAGCATAGAGTTCTGCCATTCTCCAGCTGTGTCCTTGGGCAAGTGACTCAAGCTCTCTGTCCCTACTATCCTCATCTCTACAAATAGGTATAAAAATAGGACCTACCTGGTGAGGCCTTAAGGTGGATTAAGTGTTTGGTAAGGTGCCAGTAAAAGGCAATAATTAAACAGGGCTGGGACCTGAGCCAGGTGGCCTTCCCCATGCCTTAGTTTCTCTATCCATCCAATAGGGCCGCCCAAAGGACACCTCTCCCAGAGCTGTGGTGCAGATGGAGTCAAGCCGGTACCCGGTCTCGTGTTTGGTAGCTCTTATTACTGATATTGCTGTTGTGCCCCCACAGAGCACTGGGGCCAGGTGAGGGGACCCCAGCAGATGAGAGGGCTCCTCTCTACAAGGGTCCAGATTCTTTCAAACTGAGAAGTTCAGAAATCCAGAGATGGGTGGGGCTGATTTGCAAAACCACGGTAACTGGGTTCTGCCCAGTACCCACCCACCTGACTTCCCCGGGCAGGGCAGGAGGGAGGAGTGGGGTGGAAGGGAGGATGTAAGCTTCAAGCAGGAAAGGCCTTGAGTTCGCCACTGCCAACCACTCCGAAGATCACAGGAGGACTCCTAGGGCCCCCCACGGCCTCAGGGGTGAACAAACACAGGCTTTGTTGTATGTCTTTGTTGAGTAACTAGGGCAAACTCTCTCTGTGTGTCTGTCTTCTTCCCTTTTATTCCACTAATGAAAGAGAAAGAGAAGAAAGATTTCCCTTTAGAAAGTCAGGAGACAGGAGCATTAAATGCTGAAACCCCAGAGGGTATCTTGGGGATCTAGCCACAGAAGGCAAATTCCTTGTCTCTGAATCCTCGCGACTGTTTAGCCGGCCAGGTGTTGGCAGCAAGTTAATGACTGTCACATAGGAGATGAGCAAGTTCAGGTTGGCTCTCAGGCCCTGTGGGTGTTGGAGCCAGAGGAAGAGAGAGAGGGGGGCGGAGAGAGAGAAGGTCTCTTTACTTGGGGGATGGCATGTGAGGTTGGCCATGAGAGGCATCTGGGGACAGAAAGGACTGACAGGACACGTGAAGCCAGGTGGCATCTCGTAGCTGAACCCTGGCCTGAGTGTCTGAGTTCTTATTTCAGATCTGGCATTTATCTGCCATGTGGCCTGGGTCAAGTCCTTTCCCTCCTCTAGGTTTTGACTTCTGCATCTGGAAAATGAGAGGGTAGAAACAAATGATCTCTGGGATCCCTTGTGGTCCTATCAGAGTGCTGAGGAAGCTGGGCCAAGCTTCTAACCCGCCCCGAGGAGTCCATGCTGAAAAGGCACGGAGAGATGATTCTAGCGGACCTTCTGCGTGATATTGATTCATGTCGTTTTAACATGGTGCCACACTTCCCCAGGCCTCCTTTAATGGGACACAGAGTAGATCGTTGGAGAATATTCTTTCCCCATGCTTGGGTACAGAGAAAATATCGGGGTTAAAGATTTAGACTGGAAATAATGTTCTGAGTGCTGGAATGCAGTTGCTTAAATGATCACTCATTCATCCTTAAAACTATCCAATCATCCATCCATTTATAATGTATGCATATTTCCATCATCCATCCCTTAATCAGTCCATTCATCGGTTTATCCCTATGTCCACACCTGCATACATGCACTCATTCACACACACATACACACATATACATGTGCCCATCCATGCACTCAATCATCCAAACTTCCATCCGTCCACTGATCTATTCATTTATGCACACACCCATCCCCTCACTCATGCATTTATATAACCATCCATCCATCCATTTATCCATCCATGCACCCATCCAAATACCCATTCATCCATCCATGCACCCACCCAAATACCCATCCATCTATTCATACATATACCCTTCCATCCATCCATCCATCCATCCATCCATCCATCCATCCATCCACCCACCCAGCCACCCACCCACCCAGCCACCCAGCCAGCCAGTCATCTTTCCATGCACATATGCATTCATCCGTGAACCCGTACAGGCATATATAACTACATACTTACCTATATACATGCATCCACACTTACAAACAATATTTGCAGCCTCCTATCCATTATCTATCTCTCCATGCACCCGTTCATCCATTAGCCCACTCAGCAGTGCACTATCTGCCATTCACCTATCCGTGCCTCCACCAACCATTCATCCATCCATCTGCTCACTGCGAGACCCTCAGAGAAAGAAGACCATCATTCATTCCTTTAAGGAACTCACTGTGTAGCGACAGACAGGAGACCAGGTATTTCAATAGCATGTACAAATTCCCATGATACAAAGGAAAGAGATACAGGTGAGAATGGGGGAAATACGACCATGACAATGACTTCTGATGAATGCACCACTCCCGTGTGCCTGGGTCATTGCTTACAATGCACATCGACTTTATGAGCTGGATATTACAATTGTCATTTTGATAAGGAAGAACTTAGGCTTAAAGAAGTTCCTTAATTCTCCCACATTCTTACAACGAGTAAGTAGCACAGCTAAGACTCAGAAACTTTACCTGAGAGCCCAAGACCCCCTCATTCAATATGCAACCAGTTCCAATGGAAGGAAGCAAAGCAAAGAAAGGTAGAAATGAAAAGAACAAATCAGAAGCACCAGGCCAGAAGGGACCTCTGAAAATCTCCTGTCTTGTCACAGAGGACAGGTGAGGGACCACTTTCTTTTTAAAAGGATAGCATGAGGTTCCTGGGTGTCTCTGTTGGTTGAGTGTCCAACTTTGGTTCAGGTCATGATTTTGCAGTTCATAAGTTCAAGCCCCACATTGGGCTCTGGGGGGACAGCTCGGAGCCTGGAGCCTGCTTCGAATTCTGTGTCTTCCTCTCTCTGCCCAACTTTTCTCTCTCAAAAATAAATAAACATTAAGAAAATAATAATAAAGGGATGGTAGAATAATGGTCCCCTAAAGATGCCCACAGCCCCAGAACCTATAAACATGTTACCTGACATGGCAAATGGGACTTTCGAGATGTGAATAAGTTTAGAATCTTGAGAGAAGGGAGGTCATCCTGGATTAGATCCAAGTGGGCCCAGTGTATCACTAGGACCTTAAAGAGGAAGGACAGAAGGTCAGAGTCAGGGAAGGAGATTTGCAGATGGAAGTGGAGGTCAAAGCGATGCCAAGATGCTCACAGGAGCCCGGAGCCAACATGGGTTCTAGAACTGGGAAGAGACAAGTAAATGGAGTCTTACCGGGAGCCTCCGAAACCTGCAGACACCTTGATTTTACCCAGTGAAATTGATTTCAGACCTCAGACCCAAAGAGCTGATTAATAATAATAATAATAATAATAATAATAATAATAATAACTATGCATAGAATTAAGCCACTAAGTCTGCAGTAACTTGTTACAGCAACAGCAGGGGTGGGGAGCATATAACCATTATTCAGCATGTTCTCCAAGAGTCCAGAAATTCCTTCTTGTATTGGACAGCAATATCCCTTCTGATTGTGTTTCTTTGAGCATAAGCGCTGAATGGCTATCTTTATCAGAGCTTTATTGAGAGGTAATTCCCATACCACAGAATTCATCCATTTAAGGTTTACAATTCGGTGATTTTTAGTATATTCACAGCTGTGAGCAACCATTATCACAGTCAAATTTAGAATGTTTTTGCTGCTTCAAAAAGGAACCGTACCCATTAGCTATCACCTCTTTAGACCCCCACCCTTTGTCTAGGCTTTTTTCCCCCTCTAAATTATGGTTATTTATTTTGAGAGAGAGAGAGAGACCAAGTGTGAGTGGGGGAGGGGAAGAGACAGAAGGAGACACAGAATCCAAAGCAGGCTCCAGGCTCTGAGCTGTGAGCACAGAGCCCAACGCTGGGCCTGAATTCCCAAACCGTGAGATCATAACCTGAGCTGAAGTTGGATGCTCAACTGACTGGCCTTAAGCAACCACTGAGATACTTTCTCTCTGTATCTGTCTGATACATTTCCCTGTTCCGGACATTACAAACCAATGGAAATGAATAATGCATGGTCTTTTTTGACTGGCTACTTTCTATTGGCATAATACCTGCAAGATTCACCCATGTTCTAGCACCAATCAATACTTCATTTCTTTTTAGAGCTGAATAGTATTCCATTATATGGACATACCACATTGTATTGATCCATCCACCTGCTGAAGACTATGTGGGTTGTTTGCACCTTTTGGCTATTATGAATAATGTTGCTACGAACATTTGTATAATTTTTGTGCGGTCTTGTGTTTTCCCTTATCTGTTCATTTCTCTTGGGTTTTTTCATTTCACCTCATTCCCTCCTAATAGCCAGAGGTGGAAATGCTGGTTCATATGGCAACTGTGTTCAATCATCTGAGGACATGCCTATCTGTCCAAGGAGGTGCATCAGTTAACATTCCCACCAGCACTGTATGCGGGTTCCCATTTCTCCACAGCCTTATTTTCTTTTCTTTGGTTATTTTCTTTTATTTTTTATGTCTTTATTTTTTGAGACAGAGAGACAGAGAGTGAGCTGGGGAGGAGCAGAGAGAGAGAGGGAGAAACAATCTGAAGCAGATTCCAGGCTCCAGGCTGTCAATACGGAGCCCGATGTAGGGCTCGAACCCATGGACTGTGAGATCATGACCTGAGCCGAAGTGGGATGCCCAACTGACTGAGCCACCCAGACACCCCATTTTTTATTTTAGAGAGGCAGTGAGTCAGGGGTGGGGAGAGAGGGGGAGAGAGAGAGAGAGAGAGAGAGAGAGAGAGAAAATCTTAAGAAGATTTCATTCTGCAGAGCCCAAAGTGAGGCTTGATCCCACAACCCTGGGATCATGAACTGAGCCAAAATCAAGAGTTGGATATTCAGCCAATTAAGCCACCGAGGACCCCCAACACTTGCTATTTTCTGATTTGCTGATCCCAGTCTTTCTAATGGGTGTAAAATGGCATCTCATTATGCTTTTGATTTCTGTTTCCCTGATGAAGGAACTTACACATCCCTTTCTTGTGTCTCTTGGCCATTTGCATATCTCTTTCTTTAAAAAAATGTCTCTTTAGATCCCTTGCCTGCTTTTAACTGGGTCATTTGCCTTTTCTTGAATTGTAAGAGCTCTTTATATATCTGGTTATTGGTCCCTTATGGAATAGATGATTTGTGAATATTTTCTTACTTATCAATTATTTACATATTTAATTCTACGTTAATATTTCTTATATATTAATTTAATAGGTCGAATATTTCTTCCTAGCTTGCAAGTTGTCATTTTGCTTTCTCGATAGTGTCCTTTGAAGTGCAAAAGTCTTCAAATTTGAAGTCGAATTTATCAATTATTTGTCGTTGTTGCTGGTGCTTTGGATGTCACTTGAATGATTATTTAATGACATAATAATAGACATAAAATATACTCCACAGGGTGTGACTGATCACTACTGAGCTGTTATTATCGACAATGTAAGGAGGCTTTAATTCAGCGTCTGTTAAAGGCACTTACATATTCATTTTCCCCCAGCTTCTCACCACCCTTCAAAGGCAGGGATAATTCTCTCCTATATGTTGAGATGGAACCCAAGGCCTGAGAGGTTGAAGACACTCTAGAAAAACTGGGCATATTCATGGTAGCGCTGGGTTCTGTGTGGAGAAGCCTGATCTAGGCCAGAGTGACTTGCAGAAGGGACAGAAGTCCATGAGACCTGGAGAAACCAGGGGAGGCTTCATGGAGGTGGTAGCTCTCAAAAGATGGCAAGATTCAGGTGTCTGAAGCAGGAAGTAAGACTGGGTAGACAGAAAGGACAAAGAGACTCACTGAAAACGTTTGTGGTGGACAAACAACTTCTCATAAGAAACAATAATAACAGTGATAATAAATGTAACAATAATCATTGTTCACACACCAGGCCTTGGTGGGTTCTTCTGAGCCCATTTGGTCTTCTTTATAATTCTCTGCAGCAGGTAACATTATCATCCCCATTTGAAGTCCAATTTAAATTTAAGTCCAATTCAAAGATGGGAAAACTGAAGTGCAGGGAGATGAAATAATTTGAGCGAGATTACAAATGAGGAGAGCCAGCAGGGCAGACGTGAGTGGAGCAGGCAAAGAACAGAGCATTGTAGAGCATGAGAACGAACTCCTGGGTTGAACTGAGACACGTAGGGGTTCACTCCACCCACTTCCGGGCTATGGAATCCTACCAGTGACTTAACTTCCGGGAGCCTGGCTTCCCTGCCTGAAACGTCGGCCATGGGAAGGTTTAGTTCGGTCCCCTGATGGGACGCTTTCCAGAAGTCAAAGCCACACTAAAAGGGACTCAGTACATTTTTAAGTTAGGGGATGACATTACTTTCTTCCAGGGTGAGGGCCTTAGACACACAAGCTGAGGGCGCCCGGGTGGCTCAGTCGGTTAAGCATCCAACTTCAGCTTAGGTCATGATCTCACAGTTTGTGGGTTCGAGCCCCGCGTCAGGCTCTGTGCTGACAGCTAGTTCAGAGCCTGGAGCCTGCTTCCGACTCTGCGTTTCCCTCTCTCTCTGACCCTCCCCTGCTCACGCTCTGTCTCTCTTTCTCAAAAAAATAAATACACATTAAAACAATTTTTTTAAATCTATTAAGAAAAAAGAAACACAAGCCGCAAGTCAGGTGAGCTGTGTGAGCAGGTGTATCCTGGAGGCTGCGAAGGCCACTTTTGGACCCCAGGCTGGATTCAGACCTCAGCGCGGCCACTTCCTAGCTTCCCGCCGAGGTTAGTCCCGTGGAGCCTTTTCCGTACTAGAGAGCTGTTTCCACGGGTGGCACCGAGCGTTAAATGAGCTCACATATGGCACAAGGAACCAGCACGAGGCCTGGCAAAGGGGCGCTCGCTGTGAAGGCCCGCCGCCGTTGCCGGGAGGGGCCAGGCTACCGCACCCTGAAGCCCGGACAGAGTGCACACGCGGGGGACCCCGAGGACCACCAGGCTCCGCACGCCTGGCGTCCACAAAAGGAAGGCGGGGCCAGCCACTGTGACGTCATAATGAGGATCCCGGCCTTGCAGCGTCCTGCCTCGGACGCCGGGATGAGGAGCGTCACCCCCGGGGCATGGGAGCATCACAAGAAGCAGGTGGCCCTGGTTTGTGCAGCGCGAGACCTCCAGCTCCTCCAGCACGCGCACGCGCACGCGCACGCCACCCCGGAACCAGCCGCCCTGTCAATGCCGGGTTGAAATGTACACTGTGCGCAGTGATTCCTTCCCAAGGCCTATTTCTGGCAGTTTTATTTCAGAGACGGCGTTAGCCAGGGCCCCGGTGGCAGACGGGCATTGTCAGTTTTTTTCAGAAAGTCTATTTAAAAAGCAGAATGCCGTGACTAGTTGGGTTTGAAACAATGGGGATCAACATTCGTTGGTGGTGGTGCTTTTCCCTTCGCTGGCCTGGACTTCTGTGGAAACCCACGTCTGAAACGACCCTGGACGCGGGCCTCCTGTAGTGAAGACGGGTTTTTTCTTTCTTTTCCTTTTCATTGTTAAAGATAAAGAGATCTTAAGACAGATCCTAACTATTTGAATCCACTCCCTAGTGAGATCTCTGTGAGCACATGCACCTGTCTTCAGCAGCTCTTACATATTCATAATTAGTTCATTCCGTGCGTAATTATGTGTGGAAACCCCACCTTTCTTCGCGCCGGGTAGAGGGGTCATTGCCTCAAAAGGGCCATGGGGAGGGCAGCACAGGACTCGATCTTGGCTCGGCCTCTTACTGGATGTAACCCATCCTTTAACCTCTCTGAGCCTCCATTTCTGAAAAATAAGGAATTGTAGCAATTGTTCTTATTCATTCATCCTGGCACTTAACTCATTTATGTTTTGAGCACTAACTTGGAGCCCGGCACCATTATGGGCCCCAGAGATAGATTCGTGAATAAACACACAGAGTCTGTCCTCACTCCTGTGCAGGATGATGGATCACAGGCACCATAAGTAAGAAAACTGCAGAGAAAGTTAAGTTCAGAAAAAATAAACAAGGGAGGGGAGACTGGGGGGGGGGTTGATAGAATGATCTGGAAAGGCCTCACTGAGAAGGTGCTGTTTGGGAGAAGATCCAAGGTGAGAGGTAAGAGATCAAACCATGAAGATAGCTGATGAAAAGTGTTTCGCCAAAGGGAATAGCACATGCAAAGGCCCTGAGGTAGGAGTGTGCCCAGTATATTAGAGGAACAGCAGGAGAGCCAGAAGTGGGGGGTGTGTATGCATAAGAAGTAAGGACTAGATGAGGTCAGGGAGATAACTTCATAAAGTGGCCCTGAGAATTAAATCACTGGCCCATTTTCATAATAGATGTACAAGGACCGGATGTGAGATGGTGAACCCATGCCAGTGAGTGGGTCAGTCCACAGAGATCTCATTTATCCATCAGGACCTTACCCCTTAGAGAGGTCTGTTGACTTGCCCATGGCCACTCAGCTGGCTTGTGAAGAACGGGGGTGAGGCTTCAAGACCCACATTACTAGCCCACGCTTTCACCTTCCCAAAATTGACACAGATAAAAATCCTGAGCTCTAAATGATCAAATATTTGATCAAATAAAGGTGTTTGGCTCTACACCCTACAGTGCACAGAATAACAGCCTCTCTTCGCAAAGACTGACTCAGTCCCCAATGTCAACAGCATTGCGCTTAGCTTAGGGGAAGAGTCCCAAATCTATTGTTGGTGGTTTTGTTGTTTCCTCTTCAAACTCTCATTGTTTTGAACCCAACTTGGTGATTCTCAAGGGTGTGTGGGCAGCTGATAGTACACGATTGAATGGGGGGTGGGACCCACTAGTCCCTCCACCCACTCCGGGGTGGGGATATTTGTAGGGTTGCGGGGGTGGTGAGGAGGAATAATTCAATCCTATTTCTCCTTCCAGGGATCTTTGTTGAAGGCATTAGCATGGGCTGGGGGGAAAGGGTGGAGCTAGAGTCAGCGCAGTTTTCCAAAATAAAGTCATAGATAAGAGATTAAGATCCATGACCGTTGGTCTGCTATTCACAGCACAAAGGCTTTCTCCAGGGCTGCTCCCCGGCTTGGCCTGGACAACAGATATTATCAGGGTAACACTGAAAATAATAATATCTGAGGTCAAGAGGGTGCGTCCTTTCTTCCACGGGTTGCTCAGCACCCTTCCATCCACACCAGTCCAGCCCTTTCACAAAGACCAGGCTGCAGGGAAGACTTCCTAAGTCAACTTGAACACAGGGACCGGAACCCAGAGCGAGTCTAATGGCACTCCCGGTGAGAGCACAGCGAGGGCAAGGAAGGCGACTGGCCGGTTCTCTTGAGCTCCAGACGCTTGCCCACTTGCTCATTCATTCTTTCATTCATACACTCAGCAGGTCGTTACTGGGTGCCCATGACGGGTCAGGCTCCCCGCTAGAGCCTGGAGGCACAGCCGTGGACACAACAGGGTCCCTGACCTCTGGAGATTCGAGAACTATAGGGGAAGGAAGACGAAGACGTAGGGAGTCATGTGGGTTCTTCCCCTGGAGTCCAGAGACCACACCAGGTGATGAAGGCGATGACAGGTACAGTCAGGATTGCGTACGAGCCAAGGGACGTCCCTGCTCAGGCTCAGGGGTTCAGGAAAAGCTCTGGAGGAGGCGAAAGTCTATACCACTTTCTCAACCTTGACATTATTGACACTTGTGACCAGTTAATCCTGTGTCATGGGGACCCCCTATGCCTTAGAGGTTGCCAGGTGCACCCCTGGCGTTTATTCACGAGACCTCAGTAATCCGTACCCTCCCCCCTAGTTGTGACAACTGGACATTGCCACATTGTCCTCTGGGGGACAAAATCACCGTCCTCTCAATTTCCTCCCCCTACCCCTTGAGAACCAGACAAAGGGGCAAAGAATATGTGGAAGGCGGGGTGGCAGAAGCTTCCGGAATACTATACTCTGTGTCCTTGGGCTGTGTGAGGCGTGGTAGGCATTTGAACTTTATTCCAAGATCTTCTGTAGCCACAGAAAGGCTGAAAGCTGAGTGACACGATCAGGTCTTGGTTTTCAGAACCTCCCTTGGTGGTCTGGGTTAAGAGGTGTGAAGACGGCACAAGGAGACCAGAAGAAAGGACTTCCCCCAAATGAGCTGGCCTGCAAGGGGCCCAGGGGACGGTGCTTGGTGCCAGGATTGCAGAGAGGGGCCCCCCCATCACCCCCCCCACACCAGCTCCCGGGCAGGCCTGGGCACCCAGGCTATACATCCTCTTGGGCTCCAGGCACGGAGCCAGGGAGGGGCTCCTCTCCCAGGTCCGCTGGCTCCAGGGGACAATGGTGACATTCTGGCACCTCTGTGACTCACAGCAAAGGGCCTTTCCATTTCTGGAAAGATAGCCCAGTTTGTAAGGAGAATTAGGTGTCCAAGGGAGAACACGGTCACGTCAGAGCCAAGGCACTGTGGCAGATCTCCTGGGTGAGTCCGCGGCCGGGAAGGGAGTGTGTGCCTGAAACCCACAATGTTGGCAGGTGGGGCTCATGCCAGACCCCGAGCCTATAGGGCCTCCTGTTAAAACATACGGCCTGCCCTCGGCTATCTCATTGGGCCACACATGAGTGACCGTTTCTCAAAGAATCCGAATTAGATGCACTGACCCCTAAAACCATTTAAAGCTTATTTTCAGTGAAGTTCCTTCTTCATACCCATTGTCACTGTTCTGAAGGAAGTAAGGCATCTTAAAGAGAGGGAGACAGACTCCAAGGGGTGCTGTGAAATGCGCAAAGTCACACAGCGAGGAAGCTGCTGTGGGTCCAGGAAGTCAAATTCAATCTGTCCGAGTGTGAAGTCTGAGTTCCTGTCACTGCCCAGATTGTCAAAGCTCATGAGAGTTTACACACAAACACTTAAGACTATAGATATTAAAACTTCTTTGAGGGGCGCCTGGGTGGCTCAGGCAGTCAAGCATCTGACTCTTGATCTCAGCTCAGGTCATGATCTCACAGTTCGTCGGTTCGAGCCGGGCATCGGGCTCTGTGCTGACAGCCAGCTCAGAGCCTGGAGCCTGTCTTCAGATCTGTATCTCCCTCTCTCTCTGACCTTCCCCTGCTCACGCTGTCTGTCTCTGTCTCTCAAAAATAAAAAATATATATAAAAAAATTTTTTTTAAATACTGCCCGTCATCTTGTAGCTAATAATAGCAGTGTGTGCCCGTTGCTGAGTGACTGCGGTGTGCTCTCGTATTATATGTCATCCCTCTCTCAGTGCAAAATCAGCACTGTTGTTGTTCCTATTCTGCAGATGAGAAAATCAAGGCTCCTTGGCTCAGAAGCTGGGAAGGGGCAGAGCCGCCGTTCAAGGTGAAGTCTGCTCACTCCGAGGCAAGCAGAGGGCACGGCACCATTCTAGTCGCTGCCAACACTGCGGGCTTCACTCTGGACTGGAACAGCCCTGACCTCGGGGACCATCCAGCGGGATGCGGGCAAGCTCAGAGCACCGGTGCCCAGTGCCTTTCTTTCCTGGGAAATAACAGGGCTTCTGTGCAGCCGCAGGCGAGAATCCAGGCCTCTCGACTTGGCCTTGGAGCTCTCAATAGGAACAGGCTTTTCTCTGGTGCTTCCCAACCCGTTCAGGCCCCAACCCTCTGAGAACTTGGGCACTGAGGAAGGTCAAGCGGACAAAGGCAGTGCTTTCGAGAACCTTGTGCCAGGATCTTCCGTGCAACAGCCAGAGCCATCGTCTGAAGCCCCTGCAAGATCAAATGAATCATCCCTCTGCTGAAAGCCTCTGTATTTGATTTTCTGTTGTTTTTTTTTTAATAAATGTTCATTCATTTTTGAGAGAGAGAGAGAGAGCAGGGGCAGAGAGAGAGGGGGAGGCAGTGGATCCAAAGCGGGCGCTGGGTTGACAGCAGCACAGAGCCGGATGCAGGACTTGGACTCACGAACCGGGAGATGGTGACCTGAGCTGAAGTCAGACCCTCAACCTGCTGAGCCACTCAGGCGCCCCAATTTTTCTTTCTTTTTTTCTTTCTTCATTAGATCCACACTCCTTTGGAGGCCCCCTCCTGACTTGGCCCGGCCCAGACTCCTGCCCTTTCCCTTTGCTGGCCACACAGACCTTCTAGCTGTTTCTCAAACACCCCACACCCGTGAGTATTCACAGGTCCGTGCACTCCCTGTCCTCCCCACCCATTCTTCACTGGCTACGTCTCCTCCCCAGCTTTGGTCGGGCGGGTAGCAGGGAGCCATGCAGGGTTTCAGAACAGAAGAGGAGTGCGTAAGAGGAAGAACCCCTTCCTGGGTACCGCCAAGGCGACCGGCAGCCTCTGGCATTCAATGCAATGCCCTCAACGGCTCTGTTAGGTCGTTTTGCAGACGAGAAAACTGAGGTCTGAAGAGCAGGGGAACCCCTGTGGCCCGGGGCTGGCCAGGCTCCAAGGGCTGAGGTGGGCTTGAAACCCTGGAGCCCCTGGTCTGCCCTGCCCCCTTCTCCTCTCCACGTCCTGGGTCAGAACCCTCTGAGTCCTGAGCTTGGGGAGCTGTTGAGAGCTCCGCTCTGGAGTCATCACTGGTCCCCTCGGAAGCTGGTGGCCTTCACCAAGCGTCATCCCTCTCCCAGAAGGCGAGCGCACCAAGGATGGAGATTCTAGTCCACCCAGAGAATGACTGCAAGGACCATGGCAAGGCACCTTGGAGCGGAGATCCGTCCAGCGTGTCTGGGGATTAAGGGCCCTCCAGCCTCCCTCCAACCTGTAAGCACAACACCCGGCAGGGAGGAGCCCTGGTGAGAAGGGAGAAGGAAGTCTCCAGCCAATCACCGCACAGGACTCTTGTCAACGCAGTTCAGCCCTACCTGGGGCCTCCGGCCTGATCTCTAGTGACCCGTGCTCCACGGCCCCCCGTCCTCCATGTGTGATCTGCAGTCTACTAGAGCACCCAGCAAAGCTCACCTCCCCACCCAGGGTTTGCTGGCGGATGAAGCCAAAACTCCCAGACCTCGCCTGGGGGCCTGAAGGCAAGTGCACGGGGCAGACAAGGCATGTGACCATTGCTGGAGCTGTCATCCGACCTTGACAAGCCCTGAAAATGTCACCCAGGAAGCACGACCCCAGAGCGCACAGGCAGATGGAGGTCCCTCCTCTCCCCCAATCCCAGAGGGCCGGCGTGAACGGACGTTTGCTGCTGTCTCCTGGCCATGGGGGTCCCCAGGAGACCGCCCCAGCTGGGCCCCCTGCAGCTCTCTACCACAGAGCTGTATTTCTAGACTTTCCTGCAAAGAACCAGCAAGTAAGGATTTCCAGGTTTGTTGCAACAACCCCCCTGTGCTGACGCAGCGCAGAAGCAGCCAGAGACAACCGGTGAAGGAGGGAAGGAAGGCGCATGGCCGTGCGTCAGTGAAATGGGTGGGGGTCCCGGGCCAGCCCAGCAGCCACAGTCTGGAGACCTCCGCTGTACCAAGTGTGTGAGATCCTCAAATATGTGTGTCAGCATTTCGAGAATCGTCTTCTGTCCAAGGTCAAAAGAAGAGCCTCTTCTCTTATTATTATTATTATTTTTAATTTTAGGGAGAGAGAGTGCGAGCAGGGCAGAAAGAGAGAGAGAACCTTAAGCAGACTCCATACCCAGCACAGAGCCCAAGGCGGACTCCATTTCACGAACCGTGAGATCATGACCTGAGCCAAAATCAAGAGTCGGACGCTTAACCAACTGAGCCTTCCAGAGGGTAAGATTTTCCTGGAAAGCTGAAAGCAGGTGGTTTTGTGTCCTTCCTGTGGCCAGCTTTCACCGAGAAAGTGTTCCCATCTCACCCCACCGGCATCCCAATGTGTAGAGACTCACGAGGTCTGTTAACTGCTGCATCCCCAGCGTCTAGACAATGCCCGGGACCCAGCGGGTGCTTGCCTAAATTGCTGTGGAGCTGGGTGAACGTCCTGGGCTTCTGGCTGTGACTCAGGACCTTCTGAGCAGGCTCTTTGCACCCCCGACCCTTGCTGCCCCAGCCCTGCACGTCCTGGGACCTCTGAAAAGGCTTCAGGCTGAACTCCGATGGATGAATGGCAGCCGCCCTGTGCAAGGCTGCTACGCCAAAGCTCAGATGTTCTTCCCTCTCTCTCTCTCCTTTTAGCTCACCTCGCTGTTCTACCCAGAGATGTGCACTGGGACTTCGAAAACGCCCAGGAGAACTTTTGCACAAGAATCCCTCTGTGAGTCCTCCATTTCTAATGACTTATTTAAAGCAGACCAGATTTTCCTAATTGGTTACAGTAAACATGTGTTACTATTGTAATGACTTTAAAAAAGAATGCAACAACTCTTCCCTCCCAAACCAAGACGAACTCTGCTCCAGGAGAAGGAGCTAGCTCTCCAACATCAGAGGGGTTAAGTACGACTTGAGCGCTCATTAAAAAGACCAGTCCCCAGGCTCACCCTGAGGTTGCTCTGATACAGTGGATCTAGAGTGCAACCTCGGGATCCACATTTGGAAGACATGTCTTCTAGCCAATGCCTTTGATTGACTTCTACCAATCGCTGCAGCTTTTGAGAGGATGGTCCAAGACACTAGAGTCCACCCTGCCCCCAGGAGGAAATCTACATTTTTTATAAAGCCATTATATTTGGAGTGGATTATTACAATAGCAATTAGAACACAAACTTATCCTTACACTTATATATATACATACATATATATATGCATACATATATATATATATATATAGTTTATTGTCAGGTTGGTTTGCATATAACACCCAGTGCTCATTGCCACAGGTGCCCTCCTCCACACCCATCACCTCCCTTCTCTCCCCCTCCCCCTTCAGCCCTCAGTCTGTTTTCAGTATTCAAGAGTCTCTCAATGATTTGCCTCCCTTCCTTTCTCTAATTCTGTTCCCCCCCTCCCCCTCCCCATGATCCTCTGGTTGGTTTCTACTGTTAAATGTATGAGTGAAAACATATGGTATCTGTCCTTCTCTGCCTGACTTATTTCACTTAGCGTGACACCCTCGAGGTCCATCCACGTTGCCATGAATGGCCAGATTTCATTCAGAAATCTACATTTCTGAAAAGGACCCATGGACATCTTGTGGCTGTTCTGCAGGAATCCAGCCTGTGGGTTACCTTTGACCCTTCTAGGTCCCCGCCCCCCAACCCCCAGCCTTGGCTTATCTGCCAGGTTGCCTATTTGCTCTTGTCTCAAAAGGGTACAGAGGTGCCTCCAAGTCCAGAGCACCTTGGGCTGTTTAATTACACTAATTGCCACCCGGGGCTATAAATTTTACGATAATGCTCTACCAGGTGACTCACGGGGTAAATTACACACTTAGGACTTCCCCAAGGCTTACCTTCAAGCCCTAAGCTCACTCCAGACCCTGACACCCACGCCCCCAGAGCCGGAGCAGCTGGAGAAAGGTACGGATGGGCCTGGGGACCTCACACAGTGTCTCCCTGAATCCCTCCATCACAGTCTTCTCCTCGTCTCTGCTCAGGCAGGACAAACCCTTCCTTCTCTGAAGCAAGCAGGGCTCCACTGGCCCAGCCAGGTCACCCACTCCCAGAGAGGGGGAGAAAACAGACCGAGGATTCAACCTTCGCCTCGTAACAGGTGTCTTCTGTCCATTTCTCCCTACTCCACTTATACCTGGCAGAGGCCTTCAGATTAATCTTCCTAAAGCACTCCTTTGGTCATGCTATAGCTCAAACACTTTCGATGGCCTTCACTGGCCACAGTTTTAGATCCACACCTCTTCAGCGGAACTTCCTAGCCCTGTTTTGTTCTGGTTACCCGTAGCCGTGCACCAAATCACCTCAAACTGAATGAAACAAAACAATTGTCATGTATTATTCCTCTCTAGGGGACACCTGGGCTCTGCGGGGCACATGGTGCACAGGCTCTCCCATGTCCCCGGAGGCAGACAGAGACTGGGCTGGAGTCATCATGAAGGCTGCTGAAACTGGGAGAATTTAAACAGCCTGAGTTCCTTGGGCATCCCTCCCCATTCTTGGAGATCTCTCCACATGGTCCCTCCAACGCCGCAGCTCAGAGCACACCCAGAGCTCCAAAGGTGAATGTCGCCGTGGGAAGGGTCCGGCGGAAGGCGTGTCTCCTTTTGTGACCTAGCCTCCCAACCCACACAGCATCATTTCTGTGACCAATCACCAGGATCGCCCATTTTCAACCCAGGAGGATGAACACCTACCTCTCTTCTTTAATGTTTTTATTTATTTTTGAGAGAGATAGAGAGGGAGCAGGGGCGGGGCAGGGAGAGGGGGATGGAGGATCCAAGCAGGCTCTGCACTGTCAGTGCAGAGTCCAATGCTGGGCTCGAACTTAGGAACCATGAGATCTTGACCTGAGCTGAAGTTGGACGCTCCACTGACTGAGCCACCCCAGTGCTGGAACACCTACCTGTTGATAGAAGCCTTGAAGATTCGCGAGTGTATTTTAAAAGCACTTCAGGCCCCAAACTCCTTTTCTAAATCAATGAGTCAGGATTACATTTTCCAAGCAAGCCATCTGCTTCTGGTCAACCTGCTCTACTCAGTATTTTAAAAACACACTTAAAAGGCACCTGGGTGACTCAGTCAGTTAAGTATCCAGCTTTGACTCAGGTCATGATCTTACAGCTCATGGGTTCAAGCCCCACGTCGGGCTCTGTGCTGACAGCTCAGAGCCTGGAACTTGCATTGGATTCTGTGTCTCCCTCTCTCCCTGCCCCACCCCTGCTCACATTCTGTGTCTCTCTTTCTCAAAATAAGCAAACAAATAATAAAAACATTAAAAAGATAAAAACACACTCAACGCTGACCCACTCCATGACTCCACTTACCCCATCATCTCTGCGAGGAATGCCCCATGTTGCCCCCTTCACCCTGCAAGCCCTTTGCATCCCTGAACCTCCCCTCACAAGCCCAGTCTCTCATGCCAGTTATCATTTCTACAGTTCAGCGGGTGATGAATTCTTCTCTGTAACATCTCTTCTATCCTCACCTTGACATTGGGTTGAAGTCTCTTAGGATTTAATTTCTTCCATGTGGACACTTTATCTCCTTAGCTGCCTGGCTAAGTCTTCATCCCAAATACCATCTATTGGGCCCTTCCTATGGGTCCAAGAACTTTTGCCAACACTTGCTCACCTGTTCTGGACCACCAGCTGGAAAGACAGGGAGTAGTATCTCATTTTGCACATAAGAAACTAAGGCGACGACAGGTTGCCTTGCCGGCCGAGTTCACAGAAGCTCAGAAGCACCAAAGCTAGAAGTAGACCCTTTTCTCTATGTTCCAAAGCCTGACTGTCTACCCCTTCCTGGACCCACCTCTTACGATTATCGGATTGCCTTCCAACATCATTTAAGTGGAGGACACTTCAAGAGTCTTGTCATTTTAATTTTACTTTTTTCTACCTTAAATTTGATTTCATTTTCATTACCTGCAGCCTGGGTACAATGCCAGGCATAAACCTGGCACCAAGCAAGTTCTTAAGAATGAAGAAAAGTGTAAGCAGTTAATTTGTGGGGTGGGGGGTGATAACGATGGACTTCAGTTGCGAGGATGCTGGCACTTGTGGTAAAGGCCTTGGAGTTCACCACTAGGTCTTCTCCTGGTTTTTAAATTGCATTTATGACGGGCTCCAAACCCCTCCCAACTCCATCTTCCCACTCTCTGAAGACAAACGCCACATTGTACACATTTTCAGCCTTCAGCTCTTCAGAGAAGCCGCAGAGCCTCCCTGATCCAACCACCGCCTCCCCTTCAAGACCTGATAGGTGCTTCCACCGTGACCTGCTATGGGTTGAATTCTGTCCCCTAAAAAAACATGGCGAGGTCCTAAGCCCAGATGCCTGTGAATGTGACCTGATTTGGAAATTGGGTCTTCGTGGATGTAATCCAGTTAAGATGAGGTCCTAAGGAGGGCCCTCATCCAACATGATGGATGTCCTTACAAGGCGGGAAGAAGAGACGCACAAGGAGAACGCCATGGGATGAGGGGCGGGGCTTGAAGCCATAGAGCCAAGGAGGAAATGCCACCTCGTGAAGCTGGAAGAGTTAAGGGAAAAGTCCAGGAAGAGTCCAGGCTTCTAGAGAGGATGGCCCTGCCTTGAATAAAGACTTTGGTCTCCAGAACCTCGAAAGAACACATTTCTGCTGTTGGAAGCCCTCAATCTGTGGCTCTCTGTTGCAGCAGCCCTGGGAAATGAACACCTCCCCTATCCAACAGGATCCCTGGGCTGGCCACCTGCCGGGTAACTCTGAACCCCTTGAGCGTCTTGCCTGCCACCATACCCTCAGGTGCACATAGTAGGTCCTCAATACATAGTCCTTGCATGAATGGAGGCTCCTCCGCTCCATGTTAGCCCAGTGTTATCAAGACCTGCCACTGTGTCTGTCACCCCAGAGCCACACGGCCACACAGCCTCCATCCTACAGGACTCTGCTCTCACGGAGACATGCAGTCCGGACTCTGAATCCAGATGCGCCTGGAGACTTGTGTCTGTCCCATCTCACACTCGTGTCCCACGGCTAGTAGGTACCCCAGGGATCACCAGGCGGCTGGCTTCCCGCCTCTCTTGGGGCGGTCGGAAGTAATTAGACTCTGTTCAGAGTATGACAGCCAAGCCTTCTCTTGGAAGCTTGAAAACAAAGATCACCTACAATGCCCAGGCCTCAAAACCAGGGAAATAAATCTAAAAGCTCCGTGTATTGAATCAAATTGCCTTTCTCGAACTGAAGAATGCTCAGATGCCTGCTGCAGCGCCTTCCGGCATTCTTCTGGTAAGAACTGCATTCAGTCACTAACCTTTCTCTTAAATTGTTCATCCAAGACAGACCATTATAATAATGAAATACCTCGCCCGGGAATGTTCTTGGTTTCAGCTAAAAGGTTTCTTCTCTGACTGCTGTGCTCACAGGCGCTGCCTTAATTTGGGGTAACTTCCCCCTGGCTGCCTTGAAAGGGCTTCGACAGGTCTCTTTATATTTTATTTGATTTGCCTCGTTTCGGCGTGTGGGGTCAGCATGCCCCAATCCTAATGATGATGAAAACTGGAAAAGATGCAGCAGCCCCAAGAAAGGACTAAGGAAAGAGGAGCCATCATTTTAGGGAGGGAGGAATTGGGAGCGAAGCCTCGGGTTCTAGAAGGTTCTGCGTCCTTCCGCCTTCTGGGAGACGGAGAGAGCTGAAGGGAAGAGGTCAGACCCGGATGTTTGCAGCCTCTGGCCCCTCTGGGGCTCCCTGTTTGAACTGTAAATTATTACGGCCATTGCACAGGGCTGTCTCAGGAGGGACAGACGTTAAGAGAAGTGGCCATCTCCAGTCCCCAAGTCTGAAGAGCTCAAAGCTCCAACTTAAGGCAGACTGGGCGGTTGGAGGCCTCGTCAAGACTTCAGTGCTAGGGGACACTGGCCATCTGAGAGCCTGTTTGTGTGATGACTGACCCCCCGTCTTCCTGTATACTTCCCAGAGATCTCCAACGGGCCATCCCAGGGCCAAATCTGCTCCCCCGTCCTACCCCTGCAGTGTTCCATCGAACCAGTGTTGGTTGGTTTGATACTTAAACCACTTATTTTTTTTCAGTGAATGGTGAAGATAAAGATAAAGGGAAATTTCACATTACGATGTCCAGTTCCTCCTGAAAAATCAGAAAACCTGACCCACTAGGTTGGTATCTCCTACTTCCGTTCACATGAGGAATGCTCACCCTTAAGCCACTCACTCACTTTCCTGACATACCACCCCCTCCCCCTGCCGCCATCATCACTAGGCAACTCTGCCCTCCTCCTTATTCTACCGAAATAAATCAAGTCACTGCTTACAGGAAGATTTTCCCCCACTCCCAGACAGAAAAAAAAAGTCCCTCCTGGTCCTACTGTAAGTCTGTCTTATCAGCCTAACTCATAGGAGTAAAGTAGAGCCTTCTGTCTGGGCTACCTGAATGACTCCATTTCTTTATGACCCAACACAGAGGTCACCTCCTCCGAGAAGCCTTCCTTGATTGCTCCTCCCTCCTGCCCCTGCAGGGTAAGTTAAGCACCCTTCCGTTTGTGCTGTCATTAATAGTCAGCTTCCTCCACCCATGCTTTTATGTTGCATTGCGTTGCAATGTCTGTTTCTTCTGTCTCCCCCGCCGGGCGCCAGGTCTGTGCAGAGCTCCGTAAACTCAGCATGGATTTTGAAGCCTGGCACCTAGGAGGGTCTCCAAGCACTTGCAGAAGAGAGAGAGAATGGGACAGAAAGGACGAAGGGCTCCGTTGCTCAGGATGCTGACAGCAGAAATGCGTAATAACCAGAGCCATAGCCGTAATAGTTCCTAATGCCTATTGGTGGGCTTCTCATGTGATGCTCTTACAAATTAATTCATTTAGACGCCGGGTAGGTCTTCTGGGAAGGAGATGCATAATGGGATCACACAGTCAAGAGATTCATCTGTCTGGAGGTGCTGTGGCCAGGGAGCAGAGGTAGAGCATCCGGACCACAGGGCAGGGTACTCATGGGAAGGCTCTATCCCTCCGCAGTGCTCCATGATGGCTGCGGGCAGCCCTGGGAGGCTGTGAACACTGTACTAGAACCCAGGGTGGGTCAGCGGGAGGCTGGAGGGGCGGGGGGGGGGGGGCTAGCTCTCCTACTGCGGTTCGTCTGTAATATGCCTGATAACTCCTGGGCAGCCACTGATATTAGCACTGCTGTGGTCCGGAGGAGGAAACTGAGCCGCCAACCTGGGCAAACTGGGGTGACTTGGCCCAAGGTCACGCGCGCGCGCGCGCACACACACCGCAACCAGACAGCACTACCAGACCAGCCTGGCTCCCAGGCATGCGTGTACCTGCTTCGCCCCAGAATCTTAGCAAGCCTGAAAGAAAGACCGTGACTACATGGAGCGGCTTAATACTAACTGCCCAGTGCCCACACCGTTGAAGCATTACACCTTTGAGCTCTTTTCCCCCTTGGGGCAGCCCGGTGCCAAGGCACCTCCATTCTCCCTTTTCACAGAAGAGGAGACTGAGGCACAGAGGAGGGAAGACGCCTACCCCAAGGCCACCGCTTGTAAATTAGCAAAGCAGCAACTC